>NC_056523.1:238206435-238263422 GCF_019175285.1 Sceloporus undulatus
AGGCCCAGGTGCTGCATGATGTTATGAGCTCTCATCACTAGTCCCAGTTTCTGCCAACCTAGCAGTTCGAAAGCATGCAAAATGCAAATAGATAAATAGGTACCACTTTGGTGGAAAGGCAAACAGTGTTCTGTGCAGTCATGCTGGCCACAGGGCCACCAGAGTAGTCTCTGACAACGCTGACTCTTTGATTTAATAACGGAGATGTGCACCGTCCCCCAGTGGTCAGACACGACTTGACAACCTTGTCAACAGGGAATAGCATTATCTTTACCTTTAAAGAATTACTATTTCAATTTTAACTGAGACAATAACTAACTGATTTGAGCCTTGCAACCATAACTGTAATTATTTTATGAAAATAACTTGCAGATAGTGGTATTTCATCCTCAGAATTGATGTATGTACAGTTTATATCCAAGTGAATATTTGTGTTCAAATACAAAATACTCTCCTAGGAACCAGATCTTAGACAGAAATATGGAATCATATTTACCCTGTTAAATTGTATTATCTGCTAGGTTTGTGACTCACAAACTACCTTTGCATTTTTGGGGTACCTGAAAGATCATCTGACTGTTTTTAATACATTGATGTTTCAGGTTTACCATCTGAACCAAATCCTATAAAGAAACGCTCCTCTGTTCTAGTGAGTTGTACATTACTGTTCCTACCACAGTTTAGTATTCATTTAGAATCAACAGCTGAGTGGTATATAAAACAACGAAGTAGCAATATAGAAACCACTACAAATATCAAGAGATTAGCCAAATACAGATGTGGCAAGATAGCAGTAAGACTGAGGTCTAATCTGCACTGCGCAAATAATGTGGTTTGACACTGCTTTGACATGGCTCAATGATGTGGAATCCTGGGATTTGTAGTATGTTGTGGCACCAGAACTCTCTGTCAAAAAGACTGAATATCTCACAAAACTACAAATCCCAGAATTCCAATACTCAACAATTCTTAAGTGAAGTATTGATATTAACTCTGCTTGACTGGATTTTACCACCATCACAAGTTGGATACATAGGTGGGCAGAAGGTGATAACAGGACTCCAGAGAGAAAGCAGATTAGGTGACAAATGGCAAAAGACCCTTAATCCCTAAATCTAAAGAGATAGGATGGTAAACCATACCTGTTTTGTATGGATCTTGAATAGGTCATAAAGGAGGAGAGGGCAATGACATAAGGAATAAAGAGGATGACAGTGACAGATGATACTGACTCAGAATGTTTGTTTTTTGTTCTTTTTTTCTTTTCGTTTTATAACATTTGGATGCAAATTTACTCTATATGCTTCTCCTAGATTGATGTGGATTGGATCATAGTGATCCTTCAGATTTCACACACCTACAAACTCTTGTCTTAGAACCATAAAACAGTGTACTTGTTGTATGATGTAGTGTGTTTCAAAATCAGTGCATTTATTTCCCATATGCACACTGCATGAGAATAGAGATTCCAAAATGTGTATTTAAATACATATACAAATGTTGTTCTCTTGCTGTTTATTAAATCACAAGATGATGGGGAAACAAACTGGAATGGATTTATATATGGACTGATGTGAGAAAATAGTCAGAGCCAGAGCAAAGGGCAGGGCAGATGCACAGAAACAAATGGAAAAGAAAAGGCTGGGAAGCTAGCAAATTAACCAAATGGAAAGAGCAGAAAGAGTGAGAATCAGTAGTCAGTTTCTGAGATGAGAAGTTTGAAGTTGACAGAGAGACAGATTAAGAGAGATCAGGAAAATAAGAAATGAGAGAAAATAGGATCACCAAACCAATTAAAATCTATATGAATTGTAAGTACTTTGTAATGCACCATCTAAAATACATCATACCAATGACATCACTGTGTCTTTCACAGCTACTAATGTCACATGCATCGGTTAAAAGTCACAATTCCTGCAATGAATTAAATGAAAAACTAACCAGAACAGCACTACATAATACAGACCATAATAACTGGCTTGAAATGTGTGTCCTGGGGTTTCAGATGATGTCATAATCTGCTACAGCAAATTTAATAGTGTTGTTGCCTGGAAGCTAAGCCATTATGTTGTGTTTAATTTCTCTAAGATGTAAATTACATGGTTCAATGTTGTATAGCATTGGCTACTGCCACTTTAGTTTCTTGTGCTTGCAGCTGTCATGAAACATAATGTTTATGGGTGTTTTGTTTAGGGAGGAATCTTGATCATTAACAGACTTATCTTAAAATTATCCCATGCTGCTTTATTCTTCCTTAGCTTTCTCTGGCATCAGTTCAAGTAATAGTTGCGGGAATATATGAATATACAAATATGACAATTTATAATTATAACATATAAATATTAGAAGGGTGGTGCAACACAACTCAGATCTTGTAGAGCTGATGCACTTTTTCAGTATATCTGGTTTTCACTGTACACATAGGTAGATCTGCTAGTCTATATTGCAGACAGAGAAATAGCATGTCTGTGGCAATGGGGTCAAGGGCATCTCTGTCAACCTGTGACTATGTGATATTGATTTATACTAACAAGGAGTTGATAAGGACCAAGAACTAATGGGGTAAGTTTCAACTTTACAAAAATACATGTGAGCTAACCATCTGAATATTTGACTGCTGGTTGTGATCTGATGCCATGGAAGGAGAAGCCCATGAGTTCCACATTCAGAGAAAGCTCATCTATTTTTGCCCAGTGTAGCTTCTTCAGTCATCCACCAAGGTAGAAAAGCTATACGTAATGAAATTATTTCTACAATACTTTCATTCCTTTATCACTTCTGTATGACTTCTATTTCACTTGCTGCATTGGCTATGAGAAGAACCCCACAGTCCACTTTGTGGTTCATCCCTTTATGTTTTGTTTTCATTTATTTAATTTTATTGGTCCAAGAGATACTACTTTGCTATGGTTTACAAAAGGGACTTGAAAACAGCAAAGTGCAAATGTAGAGAAAAATGATCAAATAAATTTACTTATGTAAATATATCATACGATGAAAAGCAAATATGTGGCTGGATTCCTATAGGCACTGGTGATTGCTATAAGGATTTGAGATATTAGTTCTGCTAAGTTTTTCCTTGCTTTCCTTTCAACAGGATGGTATCTGGGCTACAGATGTGGACAAGAACAACCGTGGCTTCACATAATCTTTAAGTTTTTATACAGTCAGGCATATGACAGCTATGGTTGCCCATCCAGCTATACATATTTTGGAAACTAGTCTGTCTCTTTTAAGCGTTTCTATAATCACACACACACACACACACACAGAGAGAGAGAGAGAGAGAGAGAGATACTTTGATTTGATCTAAATAACAAATATGCAACGTCTAAACTCTGTCTTAGTCCTGGAAACATTTTAAACAGGATTTGAGAGAGGCAGGGCCAGTGTATCCCATTTAAGAGAATGCATGACATTCCATTACTCTGTTACTTAACACATTTCTGTACTTGTTTTGCTTTCTGAAATGGATAGTCAAATTACACAAAGTGATCAAAATATGTGCCATTATGCAAAACCCACATAACCTGCATCAGATTAAGGTATTTCCAGTCATTTCCCCCCCTAATAAAATCCATTAGCTAAATTGCCTTAGGCATCTTTTAGTGAACCTTTGAAACCATATAAAGCTGTCTGCTCTCCACAATATTTATCATTTACAGAAAATATGCAGCAGTCTCACTATTCTCATATTAAGGAAGCTTTTTTAATTTATTCTATTTAAAAACAACAACACGGATTTGTGTGTGTGTGTGTTGTTGCTTTTCTATCCCTAAGTGCTTCAGAAACTTTTTTTGTTTGTTTGCAGTAAATTAAGGTAGGAACTATTAGTATCAAACAGGAATGCATATACAGTGTGCCCTTGATATCCATGGAGGATCTGTTCTGGACCCCCCCCCCCCATGGATAGCAAAAATGTGGGACCTTAAGTCCCATTCTTTTCAATGGGTACATGATACCACTCATGCCAATTGCATGCGCCGGGACTTGCCATCTGCAGAAGCTCAAACTGTAAATGGCAAGCCCATGCTTGGCACAGGCGCACTGTACTTGAAAAGCCCATTTCCATTGTCTTCCTCTTTTAACCACTCTGTAATTGATCCATACCATTCAATATAGTTTGGGGGTTTGTGAGGCAAAATCAATTGTTGGCACATTCTTCAAAATGTGCAGTGTTGTCCATTCGCCAGTTTTTTTTCTCCCATTGGTTTGTATGCATCCACTAACTGACTGACATATGTTTGTAAGTCTTTTTTGAAATAAACACTCTTTTTAATGTGCATTTTTCAAATATTCTAGTTTTACAGAAAGATTTCCAAAGAAATGTATCCCATCTAGCATTGTGGACTAACTAAATCCACTAAAAAAAAAAAATCCAATGATGCAGATTCATCTCACATCCCTATTACCAGTTCTCTGTTGCAAATTCATAATGTCATTTTTTTTAAGCCACAAGTTGTGTGTGTAATATTTTTGCTTCCTAAAATTGGCCCTGTTTTTGAGTACAGTGTACATAGTGGCTGAGTGGTTAAGATGCTGACTCTGACGATTACAAGATTGGCAGATTGATAGTTTGAGGCCCAAGTACTACATGACAGAGGGCCTTCCTGTCACTAGTTCCAGCTTTTGCCAACATAGCAGTTCAAAAGAATATAAAAATGCAAGTAAATAAATAGATAACACTTTGGAAGGTAACAGCATTCTGTGCAATTATGCTGACCACATGATCACAGAATTGTCTTTAGACAATGCTGACTCTTCGGCTCAGTAACAGAGATGAGCACCACCTTGACAAAGGGGAAACCTTTATCTTTTGGCTGTGTAGAACCAGAATCCATATAAACCCAGTCCATTAATGACAGGAATATGATTGATGAATTATGGCTTCTCTGGCTAGTAACAAATAAAATCCAAAAATAATAGAAGCTAAAAGTACAGCTGGGGCAATTCCTCCTACACCATACTCCCTGTCCATTAAGATTTTCAGTGGAGTTCTCTCTCCTAAGTACCATCAAATGGTGATGTATGTTTCATTTGTATTAAGAGAAGAGGTTTTTCTGTGCCTATGTATGCAATTTTATTGCTGCATTGCATCACTGTTTTATAAAGGAAAATGATGTGCCACTTTATTGAAATACATTTTTAAACTTTATAAATGCCATGGAATTTGCTGGAGTGAAGGGCAGTCCAGAATTGTGTTAAATTAATCAATAAATGAGCTGTAGTCAACTATAATGTTGTCTTTTTAGATCCCAGGGTAGCCTATAACACTTTACCATGACAAATCCAGTTCATAGGTTACACTTAAAATGTAACATTGCTCTTTCTCAGAAGCAATGGAGCAAACTCTACAAATGTCCCAGTGGTGCAGAAAAACAGAACATTCATTGTTATTAATTGTCTCTGGTTTTGCACACAAAAATGCCCTTGAGTGCATTTTGGTTCTGCCTTCATTACCCACTTAATTTAATTATTGTGAACAAGCTATTTTGTTTTCTTTAAAAATAGATACTTTTAAAGCAGATATCCAATATTATTTTTTCTAAGAGATGATATCTGTTATATCTTTATATTATTATGAAAAATAAAAATTGTTAATATACAAGACATTTCTGGAGAAAAGAAAAATAGATGTTTGACAATATATAATGCTATCTACAAACACGAGACATAACACTTTATTATACACATGCAAACAAATAGGGAAGAGCCAGTGGGGTGCAGTGGGGTGAGTGTTAGACTACAACACTGGGACACCACAGTTTGAATCCCCTCTCATCCCTGGAAACTCACTGGGTGAGCTTGGGCAAGTCACACTCTCTCAGTCTCAGTGGAAAGCAAGAGCAAATCCGGTCTGAACTAATTCTACCAAGAAAATGTAATGATAGGTTCAGCTTAAGGTTTGCATCAATCAGAAATAACTTGAAGACACACAACAGCAACAACAAAAACAAGAAAATAGAGTACTAGATGTATTTCTATAAATAAAGAAATAGGAAAAATAGAAATACAGTCAGCCGTTTGTAACCATAGGGGATCCTTTCTAGACCCCTCTCCCCACGGATACCAAAATCTGCAGATGTTCAAGCACTGTTGTCCTCAATGGTGGCACATGCGCATGGACGTGCCACCATTAAGGACACTGAGGACAACAGAACTTCCATTGTCCCTAATGGTGGCTGCATGCATCATTGGGACAGTGCGGACTGCCCATAATGGTGGCACAGCCATGTGGATGTGCCATCATTGGGGACAACATGGGCTTGGGGTTCACGAATGCTTGAATCTGCGAATGGCAAGTCCATAAATAAAGAGGGCCAACTGTAGTAGAAATAGAAAACACAATATTAACCGTGGAAATTCACCATATTAACAAAATGCATATTTTTGCCATTGTACAGGCCTTCATTCTTAAATATTAAACATATTGAAAGAAAGAAAAAGTCTAATAACTGAGTGAATTTTTTCACTTAGGAATGTTTGCCTATACATTAGATTATGTGTCTGTTTAAATAAATCTGCCCCTCTACAAGAACATCTCTTTCCTGTCCCACACTTGAAAAAATTATCCAAGCCATATACTCCCCCCCCCCCCCCCCATCGTATCAGAAGAAGTGTTTTTTACACTGGTTATTCAGAAGGCATTTTCAACAATGACACTCTGTGTGCTGGTTAATATTTACAAAAGTGAGGTTCTGATATTTCTTAGAGGAAGAAACTGGCCAAACCACCTCTGACTATTCCTTGCCTAAGAAAATCATATGAAATTTTTGGGGTCACCATAGGTCAACAGAAAACTTGAAGGCACATACACACATAGGTTCTGTATCTATAAGTTCCAAAGCTCTGTGATGTAGATCATCTGCAGCTAAAGCTCAGTCAAGTGGTTCACATGCTGGGCCTCTATGGCTCTGCATTACTGCCCAAACAACACAGCTTTCCATAATCACTGCGGTTGTGACTATGGTTGCGACAGTAGGTGACATGACTCTTGAAAAAACATACATGATACAGTTAGGGTGAAGTCTGATTTCTTTAAGAACATGGGCTATTTTTCCCCAAGAGTCTAGTCACCAGTAATAGCAACTGCTGCCTTTATATATTGCCTTAATAGATTGTGCTACAAGGAGCCTGCAGAGAGTCAAAGGCCTGTTACAGACGGGCCTTTGTGCGCCCCTGTCACATGCTAGGGGTTCGCCGAGTACCTAGCATCCATACCGAACTCACCCCTAGCACGTGACGGGGGTGTAATAATGGCGGCACCCTATACAAATGGGCACCGCCATTTTGAGGTATCGGACGCATAGCGTCCATACATCACGCCCCGGATGTGATGCTGCAAGTGCGCGAGTAGCGCCTTGCAGCGTCCCATCTAGGGCGCAAGAAGAAGTGCCATTTTGCTGCTTATTCACTGCGTCTGGGAACCGCGTGGTTTGGCTGCTGCGGTTCCCGGATGCAGCAACCGGCAGCGGCGCTGGCAGAGCGCCACTTTTCGGCGGTCTGTAACCTGCCAAACTACATTTTAGTGAGTGATTAACTGATAAAGCAGTTCATATAGTATGAGTGAAATGAATGTATATCCACTTTAAGAGAGTCAAGATGGGTTTTTCTAACTTCACATAAAGGCAAACAGGTTCAAGGCATTTGGAAAACACACACATCAGTATTGGAGTAACTCTGTCAGCAGCTTTGTAAACAAGAGACAATTTTCTTCATTAGTTGGCACATTTTTATCTAGGCAACAAACTGAAGGTGTGCTGTTATTTATTATTACTTTGACAGCGATTTATAAAGCATGAGTGTCATACTCAATTTGTTTATGGAATAATAATTAGGTTATTATTAACCTGTCCATTATACATTGTTTATTCCTGGTTATTCAGTATCTTTGCCACATATATAAAACACCTCAAAATATTTTCATTTTAAATTTTACTGCCTCACTTTGCTAGTATTTGCGCTAGTGGTATCAGTTTTCCTAGATGTCTTCGGAGACAAATGTAAGCATTATCTAAACTTGCAGTCAGTCAGTTGTTCTGTGCAACTGATAATTAACATGACAGGTTATGCCTCCACTTAGCTTGAATCCTTTTGTTAGTCAACCGTTTTACATGGTGTGTTGCAATGTCTCCTGATAAAGAAACTGAATGACATCAGATGATAGTTTTACATTATCAAGCAGTAAATGGATTTAACATGTGAAAAATGTAGTAAGTGATCTTATTCTAAGGCTTAATGGACATTATAGAATAGTGAACCTAAAGCAAACTAGAATTTCTTTTTGCTCAGTTCTAGTTAATATGTTGATAAACAACCATGAAATAACAAGACCAGACACAATCATTGGGTTCAACAAAAGCAATTTTAGTTGACCTAAGAACCTATTTAATGAATTGATCCTGGGGATAAGTGGCAGGGAGGACTGATGCAGGTCCGGTTGAGGCTAGGTGTCAACCTGTGATGATCTCCTCAGCCTTCCCTTGGATGTCACACATGATCCCAAGGCCAATCCTATATCATGATTTGCTCCCTGGGAGGCCATTTACTTGAAGACAAATCAAGGGTACTCTCACTCACCCAGACTTCACAGAAGAGATCAACCCTCTTGGTCAGACCTGAGGGGAAGTTTTCCCCACTGCCCAGGCCCCAATCACTTCACCAAAAGGATGCCAAGGAGTACCACCCTTGGGACGTGATCTCACAATGTGAGTTTTGTGACAAAGTTTAAAAGGTATTATCATGTTGGGTGAAATGATCATCTAGATATTATGAATCTTATCAGGTTACTCAGAGTAGGGATGTGTGAGGAATCTAAGTATAATCCAGGCTTCTATGCACTTATCTCAGAGCATAGTTCCTGGAATATCTTCAAGGTAGATACAATGCACATCAATGGAATCTTCATGCTAATGGATGGCTGCATACACCCCAAAGTGGTGTGCATTTAAAAAGCATGCAACATGTTAAAGGGACACAAAACAGTATTTATACGTGCTTTAGTCAGTAGGGATGCATTTGAAAAAGAAGAAGAAGCAAATGAAGTACAACTCTTGTCCCATTAAATAAACTGAACTGGTCATAGAATGGAAGTAGAGGTGAGAAAGGTTATGAAGATGTGGCCTTACTGTGAAGATGTGGTCTTTCTAGGTGTGCACAACCCTTGAGAAGAGGTGAATCAAAAGCAGGGCCTTTCTGTGAAAACCAAGGAATTTCACTTGACTTCAAGCTCCTACACAACCTACTGAGATGGTAGCAATCTAAATAGAATCAATACACTATATTGATAACACCTGAACCCTGCCACAGTTCAACTTACTTTTGAGTAGGCATGTTTATATTGTTACAGTCTAAGCTGCATCTTCAACAATTCTGTAAAATTGTTCTTGCCAAATTTTCCAGTGAATATACTATTGTTATGGAGACTTTCAGAAGATGGGTTTTAAAAATAACAACAAATTTGTGACTGGAGATTATCAGTGCTATTTTTGTATATACCAGGCTCTTACAAGAAAGACATCAGTTTCCCATATGAACTCCATCTAGCAACAATCAGCTGAACAAGGAGTAAATAGGCAGTACTCCAATACTAGTGGTGCATTATCTCCCAATGGGAAATAGCCTAGCAAGACTGACATTTGCTGCCAAAAGCTTCCTTAAATGGTTCCACAGGGAATGTATCAACAACTTTCTAAACCTATTATCCAGTTTGTTTACTCAAGACACACTGGCTCCTAATAAAACCTAAATGCTGCTGAAGTCTAAAAAGCAGTGCAGTAGAATCACCCACGATTCAGCTGTCTGTCTCTACATTTATAGCAATATAAAGAAAAACACAGAAGCATATAAACAATTATATTAGTTAATCAATATGATAGAGAACAAAGGTTCTTCGATTTCTAATATAACCCCAAGTTTTTTTTCTTTTTCCTTCTTTTTCTTTTTCCAGTAAGCAAAAAACAGATTTTTTAAAATTTTTAATCTACTATGTTTATTTCAATTTTATTTACAATTAGCTATTTAAATCTGTGAAAACAACATGGTCCTCCTGAGCTGCATAGCAAAGTGCATGTATTTATGAAGACTTGGATTTTATCTCTGCATTTCAAAGGACAGGCCTAGGAAGCATTTGAGTCTGAGAATCCTGAAAAGTTTTTACAATTCAGGATAGCTCCTTATTTTATTATCCTTATTTTATTAGAGCCGTATTTTATTATTATTGATTACTGCTGAATGCCTCCAATGTTTCAAGTGACATTTGCCTGAAGTGATCTATGAAACCTATAGAACTTGTAGGCCAGTATCCTGTATCAGCTACTTAGTTAACAGGAGAGATCATCATATTGAATTTAAAGTGACTTATCCCCAATGGGATAAAGTTGTGTTTAATTTTAAAAGTGGGTATTATTGTACACAGTTGCAGCTCGGCAAGTGCAACCCATATGCAACCTGGATCCCAGCTGTGCTTATCAAATGGCTTTTCAAAACGGCAAGCCCCTGTTTTTGAAAAGCTGCTAAATAAGAGTGACTGGGATCCGGGCTGCATATGGGTTGCACTTGTCTGGCCGCAGTTGATCATGCAATAAGACCCACTTTTAAAATTAAATGTGACTTTCTCCTGTCGGGGATAAGTTGCTTTAAACTCAATGTGATAAACTCCTAAGTAACCTCTTCTGGCCTGTACACCCCAACATAAAATGAAATGTCATTCACCCATTCTCCTATTACTGGCAGAATTCGTCTCCTTCTCCCCATACAGCTAATTCTTGGTGAAGTAGATTTGCGGAAAGTTACAAGCATGGCAATAGTCTCAGAGTTGTGATCTGAAAAAACATAATGGTTGCATATGAGTGCGACTAGGTAACTGTTTTACATCCACAATCACTACTTACTCACAATTGTGATAGTGTTGCCATGATTGTAACTCCCACCACTATCAGATGTGGAGGGGTCAGGCCAGGAGAGTTAAATTATCTTATTATAGTTAACTAAGTAGCTGATAAAGAATACTAGCCATTATTGTTGGATCAAGGAGAAATTTGTTCAGAGGAAGTTGGCCATTTCCTTCCCCTGAGACTGAGAGTATGTCATTTGCCCTCAGGATTTCATGACCGAACAGGAATCAAACCCTGGTCTCCAGAGTCACAGTCCAAAGCTTAAACCACTACACCACATTGGCTCTCATTTTTAATAATTCTGATGTTTAACTGATTTACTTCTGTAAATTGTTTTTGGATTATTGTAAGCCTTCTTGACCCCCACTTTTCGGAGAAAGGTGGGGAAGATAGATAGATAGATAGATAGATAGATAGATAGATAGAGATTCATTTGCTTTCTATTGCTCTTTTAACATGCTTTGCTGTTAAACCTTCAATGGGCTTAGAAAATGTACTAAAGCCTTAAAGAAAAGACTTTAAAACAGCCAGTGTCACTGCTATTTGGGACATATTTATTCTTGATCATGATTTCTCCCTACATCAAAGAGAGAGAATCATTTGCTTTCTTATCGTTTTTCATCAAGTGAAATTGGAAAATGCATGAAATGCACTCAACTAATTTCTCCCCTTACTTGTTTTAGTTGGGATAAGGCTTACCCCCACTTCTCTGAAACTGTTCAGCTATAATTTCTGAACATTTTCTCATTAGGTTTAAATCTTCAGCACGTACCAAAGTCTCCTTAACTCTGAACTTACAGATACAGTCAGCTCCCCGTTTGTGTGAATTTTGTATCCATGGATTCAACCATACACAGCTTGAACATACTCCAAAACAAACTGCAAAAAGCAAACCTTGATTTTGCCATTTTATATAAGGGACACCATTTTACTACACCATTGTACATAATGATCATCCATGAAACCAAACTCCAGTGGATACCGAGGACCCACTCTACTGTAGGGTTTTTTTTAACAGCTATAACTTTATGGGATGCCCCAAGGGTTAGAAGTTGGAAAAATAAAGAGAACATAAAATGTATCTATGGGGGAGCAAAAAAGACATCCCAGACCTTGTTTTCTTTTTAAATATTTTCTATATCATATTCCTCTTTTAACCTTGTTTTGCAATTCATTTCACACAATACATTCCTTGCACTGACAAGCCAGAGTTCAAATACACCAGATGTGTGCTGAATATGCAAATAACTTGAGAACTCATTGTTTCCATGGAAACCAGATGAAAGCCTTCCTAAGGGCTCCGCCTCTTGCTCCAGCTTGCCTTTTTCTTCCAGCACCGTAGCTCTAACTGAACAAGACACCTAGGCTGAAAGTGTCCCCTTCATTTATGTAAAGACAGGGTAAACTGTAAAGTCAGTTCCGCCCCTGCAAGGTTGTGGAAGATAGCCCTCTATCTTCATGGTCTGGAATATTTCCACTGTCAGTAGATGTCTTGACGTTCTTCTACAAATCTTAATCTACCTTACTGGTGTTGCTTCCATTTGACTGGAGAGAGCAATGGTCCAGTACCACCACCAGTTGGGAATGCCTGGTGCTCTTTGCTCCACTCCCAGCCCCGGCTCAACTCCACTCTAGTCCTTGCCCACACCATCCATGGCCAAGCTGACCCATGGAGTAGGTGGCTACTTCTTCCACTGCTGCCAGGCTGTGCCACCTTATCCATCAACATCTCCAGCCAACGGACTCCTGATGCGCACTTATGTGCCTGCACTCCAGCAAGCAGGATGGGGATAAGGGGAAGGCTGTAGCTGTGTAGCAGGAGCCTCAAGGGAGAAGGAAAAGCAGCCCAGGGGGTCAAAGAAAAAATGGGGTAGTTGGGCAAGCAAGGGGAGATGGGAATCAAAATGGAACAGTAAGAAAAGAAACAGGGGAAGTGGTAAAGGTAGTAGCTAAGAGGTTAAGCATAGACCAAGGAGCGTATTATTTAATTATTTAATAACCTGAGTTTCTCCCAGCATGGGATCCAAAGTGGCGTACAGTGTTTGAAAAAGCACAACACCATTCAAAAGCTCTTAATGCAAAAAGATAAAATGCAATTGAACTAAATTTCTATTTTTTAAAACACACACACACACAAATTAAAAACAGGATTAAAAACAAATTTAAAACAGCATTAAAAGATGCCTAAAACATAATAAAATAAAAACACTGCACATGCATGCGGACTCCTGTAAAAAGCTTTATTTGATGCAACATGCTAAAAACCAGAGGTTTCCTGAAATAAAGAGGAGTTCACCTCCCCATGGAAAGACAGCAGGGACTATTTAATGTGAGGGGGCCATTGGGAACAATCAAAACACTGTGGCTATCCCTTTTCCCATGGTGATAATACTGTCTCCCCACTCCATATCTCCCTCTAGCCATTTTTGTTGGAATTGCTGCTCTCTCAGTTGTTTTCCCTTCCATGCTCACACCTTTCTACCTTTTTTTCAGCAGGACAGAATAGTTTTAAAAGACCTAAGATATCCAGAGACGGCATGTAGTGGTTTGAGCATTAGACCACGACTGTGGAGACCAGGGTCCAAATTCCAGCTCCGCCACGGAAACCCTCTCAGCCTCAGAGGATGGCAATGACAACCTCTCTCTGAAGAAACCTGCCAAGAAAACCACATGATAGGGGCATTTGAAGGCACATCAGAACCACACCAATATATATGGGGAAAGGAATATTCTCCCACCTTCCAAACAGGGAAACTGGCTCTTGCCCACATGCCACCCCAAAGTGACTCCCTCAAAAGGGCAACTGCTCCCAGAGTATGCTGGTCCTGAAGCTGCCCCCAAATTCCCCTGATAACTGGGCATTCAAAAATGATACCATGTGGTGGTCTATACATATGTCCCACTTTGCTGTTCACTACCACTGCTGCAAATGGCCCATGTAGACATGCCTCTGGACATTTTAAAAGCAGCCGAAAAAGTGGGATGGCAGAATTAACAAGGATTATTCATGCCAAACTGGGACAGTTGAAAGATATAACATCTTTGTTTGTGCTGCCCCATAGAAAATGTCATTTTACATCTAATTACATTGCAAGAGGCTGGATTTTAGCACATATAGTACAAGAATCCAAAATGTTTATCCACTGTATGAATGTACTATGTGACTGTGAACAATTGGAGGTTTTCTTCATTTGCATACTATTTTTAACTATTCTTTGTAGGCACTGGGAAGACATGTGGGATGGTGGGTTGTCATTGGGAAGGAAATGATTAAACCTCACCACCCCATGCATTATAATGCTAGCAGACCTTCTGTTTGACTAAAGAAAAACAACAATAATATAGCAAGCTACTTGCTATGTGTTTGATCCAAATCTAGTAATTCACAGGATTCATGAGTAAATCAAGGCCCATTTATTTCAAAAGGCCTTCTCTTCAGCATGACAAAATCTGGGTCTCATGGAGTGACTGTAATGTTAACACAGCTTTATCCTTAAATGGGCATCGATTATAGTTTTATTTCAACAAGTTTTTCAGAATAGCACTTTGGTGCTGATTGAATGGAACCTTTGGTATTTTTTTCAGTTTTGTCAGTTTTACTGGATTACTGGTAGTATTACTTATGTATTTATTATAATTGAACACTGTATTATTTTTTGGATTGTAGGCAGCTTCAAATATTTCATAGCATGATCTGGTATATATTTTGATAATAACAATGATAGTCACTGGAGGAAATTCAGTGGAAGATAGATGGAGTCAAAAGATTCCTGGTATCATTACAAGGCATTTCTACAGGAGCGTGGAGGTGGACGTGATGCTTTGCCAGGTCCAATGCTCGGTGTTTGGTGTGCATGCTGGGATGAAGCTGTGGTGAAACAGTTACCACAGTGAACATGAAGTAGTGCTGTCTGCTTCTGCAAAGGAACCTTTGGATCCAGGCCAGTATAATTATGTATCTGGGAAACTGAATACAATGAAATACACTTATTCAAAATTGTCAGCCAGAATGAATACAGGAAAACAAACAATAGAAGTATCTTTCCCTATTAATGAGCAGCCACTATCTGGATTAGCAAGTATTTGCCATATTTCTAATTAGCTTTTTATTGTATTAACATGGTAATGTTAATATGATACATTAATTTTAGTCATGCAGGCATAAAGCCAATTTTTAGGCAGCTGGACTTTTTAAAGAACAAAAATA
This sequence comes from Sceloporus undulatus, assembly GCF_019175285.1. Lineage (NCBI taxonomy): Eukaryota > Metazoa > Chordata > Lepidosauria > Squamata > Phrynosomatidae > Sceloporus > Sceloporus undulatus. The sequence continues at coordinate 238,221,538 of NC_056523.1, forward strand.
GAGAACCAATGAATAAATAATTTACAGAACTACTCAGCCTAACTCTGCACCATAGAGACAGTGCATAATCCCCAACTTTTTGAATACACTGCTGTAATTTAACAATGTACATTTCATTTTCATTAGCTGTGTGTTTTGCAGAAAGTGCAAGTGTTTATATTCTGAGCATGGTCTCATAAAAGTTGGGATGAAAGTAGTTTATGTAATGGATCCATCACAAAAGTAAGGTCTTTCCCCTGGTAGAACTGGGAGCATTAAGCATGTTGTACTCCTTTGCAGTTATTTGTCCATGTTTCCTATATCTATCTTTCTTAAGTTTGACTTCATTGGATAGGTATCCTAGCTTCTTTGGGTGTTTCCTATTTCTTTCTTCTCGTGACATTTTTTTCCCCTGATTGGGCTTTGATGATATTAAATTTGGGAATCTTCACTCACTCTTGCATTCTTTCTCCCCCTTCAGAATTTCTGAACTCTGGAACCTACCCAACTTCTGAGGTGTGTATGTGTGTGTTTCCCTCCAAATAGGCTTTCCTAAGTTCTAGGGTACATTTCTGACTAAAGTTACTTTTCACAGTCCTCACTACCACAAATTTCAGAATTACATGGACACCTTTCTCTTTGCTTCTCACCATTTTCACTTCTTCATCTCTTCTACCATAAGGGTCAACATTAAATCCAGGACAACAGATTATCTTGTAACTTGGCCATTCTGTATTTAGCAGAGTTAGACTCTAAAGAAGTCAGGATACTTGGAATCCCCCATTACTGTTATGACTAGCGATGGGAAGAATTATTTGTAATTTTTTATTTACAGGTTGAAAATCAGGTTTCCTAACAGTTGGGAAAGCATGCTGAAAGCAATAATAGAGCAGCGAAGTGTATTAATAGTTTTCTCGTAGTATTCAAATGTCAAAATTTTTTGTGGAGGAATTATTTTTCACAGGAAATCATATTTTGGCACGATCTCTCCCTGATGAAAAACATTTTCTCTGCAGAAAAGTTGGGCTCTTGCACAGAAAATACTGTTTTCATTACAAAATCCCATGTGTTTTTCCCCCACAATAATTTCTTTATAAAAACATCAAGATGTTCAAACACAGGGAAAAGGCAGTGCAATTTTATTTCTTTTTGCAATGAGGATAAATCTATAGTAATTATTGTCCTTGTATTAGAGGACAAAATAGTCAAGCTATGATTTGCATATGAAACTTGTTTCACATGTAAACAGCAACAACAAGAAAACCTCTGTTAAGCTTTTACCTTTTTTTGGTAGGAAAATGTCACTCTGCCATTCAGTTGCCCGGGTGGTATATAGTATACAGATATAACATCTTCACTTTTGTTTCTCACATTTTCTATCCTTATCCGGATGCCTTCAACAAGCAACAATTCACAAAGCTTGTTAATATTGTTTCTTTCTCTTTTTGCCTAAAAGCACTAAAGTAAAATTGAAGAGGAAGAGAGCTAAGGGTTGCTCAGTTTGGAAGTCCATAATCCTTGGTGCTACAGTAGCCATTTTGTTATATTTCTGTTTTTCAGCTGTGACAGTGCCATGAATTTCTACCAGTCATCCGTGAGATTATATGCTCAGCTGGGAGGATTCCATTAAATCAGGATCTAACCAGGGTTTTACTTATAGCTGAATTCTTTTCACAGAAATAAAGCCCATTTACAATACTAAATAGCCCTTCCTTGGGTGGCTGAGAGGAAAAAAACATCAGCAACAAAAGTCACTCCAATGACAAGAAAAGAATAAATGTGACAAGTTTTTCAAAAATGCTGATGTTGGAATTCCTGATGGAATGTTCCCTGTGTTGAGCACTTGCTTCTTCATTTGCATAGCTTCATTAGTGAAATATTCATTAATGGTATATGCATAATGTTCAGTTTTGCTCGGTGAAATGTATCATATTCTTCTAAAAATAAGTTCACAAAAATTATCCTAGCTTGGCAGGATGTAAAATATCTACCTGCTCCTGCAATCTCTTTCTTTCACAAGCTGCAAATAAGCTTTGCTTCACTTATTTATTTATTTTAATAATTTGAGTATGTTTATGTTTGAAATTAAAGGGTTTGAATGTCTTATCTTTTCTGCCTTCAGCGGCATAACTCTGAATTTGTTTCCCCCCTATAAATATTTCATGGCATTGCGGGGGGGGGGGGGGGGGGGGGGGGGGTAAAATTTTAAAAGAGTTTTATGGCAAGTATCTGCATTATGGAAGGGCAGGGAAAGAATCCAAAGTACTCTGGGAGGGGACAGAAAGGGAGGAGGATAAAATATAGTTCAGATGTTTTAATTGAAGTAAAATGCCCCATTTGACCTCACATTTTTGGCATCTCTTAAGTATTCGTTTTTCCAAAACCCAACAAGACAGTGCTTCAACTTGTAAAGACAGTGAAGTTATGATTTGTGGTCACACAGATTTTTTTTTTATTTTGAATGAAGAATTTCGGATGAGAAATGTGTGATATTTCGGCCCCATACAGACAGGCCAAAATAAAGCTGCTTCAGGGCACTTTGGAGGTATGCTGTTTAAATGTTGCATGTGTTCTAAGACTCCAGAAGCTGCACTAAAGCCACAATCCAGTCCTAAGCACTGGAGCACAGCTTTTGCACAGCTTCCAGACTCTTAGGATGCATGTATTATTTAAACAGCATATCTCCAAAGTGACCTGAAGCAGCTTTATTTTGGCCTGTCTGTATCAGATAAACTAATATGACCTGCATGCCAGTTCCCATTCCATGTATGAAACAATTCAGGCTCATAGAATGGCTCTGGCGGGTTACAAACCGCCACTTGGGACGTCCTCAGGACGTCCCAGTTTAAAAAAGGGGCGTCTCTTCCAGACGCCCCTCTTCCTGTTACAGACTCTGTCTGTAACAAATGGCAGCGGCTGTTCCACACTGCCGCCGCCATCTTGACGTAACGGATGCTGTGCGTCCGCACATCGCGCAGCACCAATGACATACGAGTGTGCTATTGGTGCCTCGCGGCGTCATGAGCGCAACGCCAGAAGAAGCTCCATTTTGGAGCTTCTTTTTTGCTCCGTAAGGGAGCCGCGCGGTTTGGCTGCAGCGGCTCCCTTGCAGAGCAAACAGCAGCGCCGGGAGACCGCCACAAAGCGGCGGTTTGTAACGCCTCTCTGTCTTGTTTCTGTGACCATTTCCCCCTCCTTTCTTTTTCTTCTCTTCTCTCCTCCTCCCGCCCCCCCCCCCACTTTTTTGGTAGCTCTTACTTTCTATCTGAAACCTGTTCCCGAGTCCTGGAAAACTCATGGGACTATTGTGGGAAATCAGGTCAGGAATTGTAGACAGAAAGGCCAGTTAGTAGCTATCATCCCCTCCAGAGGAGCAATTTCGAATTAGGGATGTAATTCTTCACTAAAGTTGTACTGAAAGGAAGCAACAAGTAATTTTAACAAATTTCTTCCTTCTGCAGAAAGTGTTTGAAAAACAGACACCTTTTCAAGCATGTTTGCATTTCGAGACGTGTTCTTTGCAAAATCTGCATATAGTTGCTTTGCACCAAAACCAGCATTTTCTGCACAAAATTAATATTTCTATACCATTCCTATGCATTTCAACCACATGTAGATTTTGTGCAGAGTAAATCCCATTTACAACATTGTCTGTGCAGGAAATGACATTTTCTGCACAGGAATTGCTTTTTTTCCACCCAATACAGCCATGTGCAAATTTTGCAAAGAATACATCCGAAACTGCAAAGGTTCTTGTCAGGATTCTTCTTGTCAGTGTTTCTCAACACTTGAAAGCATAATGTGACTATTTTTGAATATTCTTCCCATCCTGATTTAGGATTTGAATCTAACTTTTACCTTCTTCAGGAAATTATTTATAGCCTACTTTTCCAATGTCAAGAAAAGTTCAAAAGGGAGTAAAACAATTAAAGACCAAAATTAAATATTCAATAAATATAATGAAATTAACAGCTGTGTCACTACAGATTCTGCTTGATCTTTCATTATATACCAACTTATGCCAGTTTTATCTTCCAGGCCTGTATTCATGACTGGCCAGTAGATTGTGTTCTAGCTCTTTCCTTCTTAACTCAATCCTATATCTGTCCCTGACCTACTAACCACTGACTCTACCCCCTCAGGGACCAGTACTTTAAGCTGGCAATCCTATTGAAAAATAAGTAGACAGTTCTATGTGATAATAGTTATTCCAGCAATTTTGCAGAAAAAGATAACTTTGAGATGGTAGAGAGGCTTAAGATAGGCCATCTGACTACAGATCTGTTTGCTTAATAGACATTCAGGAGCTTGCTAAGCCTTGTAGACACTTTGTTTCTGTGGTACGTAACTATTGATTTCCAGTTTAGGAAATTAAATAGTCATGAGCTGGTGAGTACTGGGCCACACGCGTGTTATGTCCTGTAGTCCTATCCCTACATATGCTGAGCAAGAGTGGTACCCCTTGAGATCATCCATTGATTTAAATCACGGCCCATTGATTTAAATTACCTTTGCTCAGAAATGCAATGGGACACTGCTGGGGTTCCACATGCACTGTGCTTCCTACCTCGGTCTCTGCAGGGGCAACACAGAGACTGAGCAAAGGCACATGAAGAGTGTGTGAGAAAAGTGTTTGAAAGGAAAGGCTTTATTGCAAGCAAGACATTTACGTTAGCAAAAGATATCTCTCTTCATGAAGAGCACTTTCCTTTCAGGCATTTTTAGGGGTTACAAGTTACAGAACAGTCTAGATCATATTCAGCCATGGTCACCAAAATAAACATACAGTCGATCCTTATACACTCATTTCTTAAACACGGATTCAAGCATCCATGGTTTGAAAATATTCAAAATATCAAACCTTGAATTTTTCATTTTTTATAAGGGACACCATTTTGCTATGGCATTATATTTAATGTGACTTGAGCTTCCATGGATTTTGTTATCCATGGGGGAATCTTGGAATCAAACCCCAGCATATAACAAGGGTCCACTGTACTTTCCCTGGTGGAACTAGCTAAATACATTTCCCTAGTCTAGTCACATAGGATTCAGAGTCCTAAATGTTCATGATGGTAGTAGCTAAGAGCCTGAGGCTTCTCCCCCTGCCCCAAGGGTGCACACAGCCCCAAGTTCCAAAGCATTTCTTTTCTTCTTCTTCAACCTTGTGATAATCTGAGGCTTTTTATAACTTTCCTTAAAAAATCTCAAATTGTTGCCCAACTGGCCTTTGTACTGGACAGTTGTCTCTCATGACCTGTGACTTCTTGTGATGCTGACCCCCTCAATAAATGTAACTGTTAATCCAATATCTCATTAACCCTTTGTGTACCTGGATTGGAGAATCTACCCCTCAGCCGTGTTGCCTAAATAATGGGAGAAGCCCATTACTACATTTTGCATGCACAGATGTCAAGGAAACAGCAGTGTTGGCAATGTCAAAATTGGTGTAGTGGGAAAGCCAAACTCTCCCCAGAGGTCCTGATTGTCCCTGAAGGACTAACATAAGAAGAAAAGTGATCCTCTCCCAGCTGATTAATAGGAAAACTAGATGAGACTCCCTAATTCCATGACCTCCAGTGGGAGTACAAGCATACCAGCCACAGGGGAATAAACTGCCTGCTTCTGGGTGCCTATTTGTGAGTGGGTGCTTCAGCATCCCAATGAGCAGATATTCTCCAAGAAATAATTTGCAAGGTACTTTTTTGAAGGAGCATGTTGGTGTCAGGAACTAGAGCTCTCATCTTGCTGCGCTCTCATCTCAGAGTGTGGTGGAATCTTCTTTGGAAGTATTTAAAGAGAGGCTGGATGGCCATCTGTCAGGAGTATTTTGATTGTGTCTTGCTGTATGGCAGGGTGTTGGACTGGATGGCTCTTGTGGTTTCTTCTAACTCGGTGATTCTATGAGACACTGTAGTACAAATGGGCGACCTGGCAATGGAACTCCCTAGCTATGGGATCTTTCATTCTATTCTCCCTTGATTCAGCCAGTCTCTGGCACAACTTAAGATTCCTCCATTATTTATTGAGATAAATGTATAGCACCTGACATGCTTCATCTTAAGAAACATTTTAAATCCGGAATAGGAGAAAACAACTGTCTTCAGCAATATATCAAGACTCTTTCCCACTGTAGCACTGATGAATCTATGTCAAAGTCATAGATGTTGTTATTGTTAGCTGTTATCAAGTCAGCTTCAGCTTATGGTGACCCTATGAATGAGAGATATCCAAGTCATCCTATCATTAACAACCTTTTCAGGTCTTGCAGACTCAGCTCATAGTATCTATGGTTTAGTAGCAGTAAAATCTTACTCTTAAACCACACACTTGTTTGCTATGAGATTGGCTTATATTGTACTCATCATACTGGGTTTTGTAGTCTATTATTTTCAAATTTTAGTGTGCACCTTTTACCTCATGTCATAGATCAAGTGAAGTATTAGCAGAAGTGTATGGCAGTGAATTGGCTTTTTACTATACCATTGTGTCTTACAAGTGCAGAATGGTGTGTGTGCATGCACATACACACACAAACACACATGTATGCATGTATGCCCACACAAATGCACATTCTTTCATGAAAATTATGCCGAATCCTCTGCATGAATGACTTGTAATTGAATCTGCTTTACATATAAGCTTCTTTAGTCTTTTCCCCCTCATTTCACCATACAGGGAAAGTATTAGCTTATGAATAAGGCACTGAAGGCACTGTAAAATATAGTACAAAGTACGCAGTCTAATCCTGAGGAAAAGACAGGTGTCCTAAGATTATTTGCCCACTTTTCCTGTGCCCATGAGGCCTCTGGAGCAACCAGTACCCATACATCACAGAAAAAAAAGTATATGCATTAGAAATAATTGTGCATTCTTCACACTTACCCCACAACTGTTTGCCTTCCTTTCCTCTGTTGTTTACTTGTGTCTGCTATAGATTGCAAGTTGTTTGTTGCCGAAACATATCAAAGCTTGTTCTTTAGAAAACACCAGTACTTGAATAGTAAAAAGATGGATGGACAGACAGACAGACAGACAGATAGATAGATAGATAGATAGATAGATAGATAGTGGTCTTTAAAATTGAAGTCACTTGTCTAAACATTTCACTTTACACATCTCAGTTTCAGAATACAATATTCAGGGAAGACACATATATATTAAATTTTCTTAATTTCTAAGTGTACTTTTTATAAGCAAGAACCTAGTGGATCTGTGGTATATTTCTACTTGGTAGTCTATAGTACAGTGGAACCTCGCCATACGCACGCCCGCCATACGCGGTCTTGAGCATACGTGCTCAAGCCGCGGCGGGCGCGTGGGGCAGAAGGGGCGGCGCGTCCCATTCAATTGAATGGGCGCGCACACCCGTTGCGTCCCACGTGTGCCTGCGCTGCCACGCCGCCGCGCACGAGCCCCACTGTTTACAATGGGGCTCGAGCATAGGTGGAAATCGCCATACGCGGCGGGATCCGGAACGGATCCCCTGCGTATGGCAAGGTTCCACTGTATTTATTTTGGTGGTAATGTCTACACTTGAAAGTATTGTCTACACTTGGGAAAAATACAGATTTACAGTGTTTGTTGCTAAATACAGTGGACCTGCGTCATACGCAGACAGACTATACCCAGCTTTCAGCTTTCTCTGAAAGCCGCGCAACATACAGGAAATGGCGCATATGCTGCCATGTGCACTAGCCCCATTATTTTCAATGGGGCTCAGGCATATGTGGAATTTGCCTTATGTGGGAAGACGGGGTCCAGAATGGATCTCCCGCATAAGACAAGGGCACACTGTAACACAAACTATCAGGTCTGCACTGCTAGTTTGTCAATTCTGTTTGCATAAAACAGTAGCTCATGTTTGTCTTGTTCTGAAAGACACATTCTTTCAGACTTTCAAAGTTAGCTGGAATTTACATAGGTAGGTATGGTTGCTTTGAAATCTGTAACTACACAGTGAAATATATGTAGTGGTTTATTTAGAAGAAGAGAGATAATCATCTTAATATTCCTATTTCCTATGTCAATTCATATCTTCTTTGAGGGAAGAAAAAACCCACTTAATTTGTTATTACCAGAAAATAATGTCACATTTTCTATGCTCAGTAATAGTAATTGTCTTCTTTCCTTTTGTGCTGGTCTATGACCACAATAAATTATTGAGTGATAGATTGATTGTAGCCTTACTCAAAATTTAAGTACAAAATATTGAACCGATACCATATTTAAAGAAATTCCTCCTCTTGTATTCAGAAAAGTCAATGAGAAGTTCAGAATCACAATTCCATCTAGCCTGTACTTTTCTTTGACCAAAGGTCTGTACTATCAGAGCTGTCTGAACCTGTTCAGTTTCATTCTTCGAATTCCAGAATGTTATCAGATTTGCATGTGTCTCTTTCTGTATCTAACATTTTGATTGATATTGCACTCCACACACTTTAGACAGTTACTAGAAAGTTGATTGTAGAACCTGGATAGACTACTTTCCACTTGCTTCTCACACTACACAATGTTTTGTATGAACATGGTAGAATTCCTCATATTTCAAAGATTAGTTGTCTTTGAGTGATGATAGCACCTTTAGCATATTGTTGCTATGTGTGTCAGAATTGATTTGACTATGGAAGGCAGGAAATTTGAGTATGGCCAAAATTCCAGTTTTATCAATGTTACTTATACTTATAATTCCAGCAGCCACTGAAATTGCTGGAGGTCTGTTCCCATGTTTGTCAGGAAATGGCTGACTGCCATTCCCATGTCCTCCCATGAGCAAGATCTTTTGCAACAAGCAGAAGTGGGACCCCCATCTCAATGCCCCCTCACACCAGAGGTCACTTGTGCAAGGGAGAGTAGGAATAAAAGTCAGCTGTTTCCTGATCTACGGAGGAACAAACCAACATCGATTGCAGTATCTGCTGCTCTGTAAGTGTGCGTTGGAGGATCTTCATGGTCCCTGTGTATCCCATAAATTAGAGAATATATAGGGATTGTCAGTATGAAGCAGTTGCAAATGTGTAGCTCTAGGTAACACATTTTTAACTGCCTTAGCAAATTCTGGACATTTTCATTTTGATCTGTGGTTTTGAATATATATTCTTTAACCAATTTGGTTATGAAAAGTAATGAACTTTGAGCAGGAAGAAATTTGTCATCTGAGGAATTCACAGGGAGATTTTTAGTTCCTGATTCATACACTGTTCTGTTTGTTGATCCTCACTCTTCATCACTGTTATTAATAATAATGTCTGTAGGATGCTTAGGATAAAGAAGTAGTAGCCCCTTCTTATTCTGCAACTCAGTTTGTATCATACAATGTACCATCTTGGATCTTTTGAAATGTACTACAAACTAGCATTTGGAAACATCAAATTTCATTTGTTTGTGAAGTTGAAGGCTTTCATGGCCAGCATCCATAGTTTTTTGTGGGTTTTTCGGGCTATGTGGCCATGTTCTAGAAGAGTTTCTTCCTGACATTTCACCAGCATCTGTGGCTGGCATCTTCAGAGAATGCTGGTGAAACGTCAGGAAGAAATTCTTCTAGAACATGGCTACATAGCTCAAAAACCCACAGAAAACTATTCATTTGTTTGTTTTTAAATCTTCTACAATCTCTTAGCATGGCCATAAATTTTCCAAGTTCTGCTAAAAAAAACTCACCTGTATTCAACTGCTCTTTAAACTATATCATTTTTCCCCCCTATGGTAGTATAAACTGTGTAATAGAAAAGCTTAAGGAGAAGTTGATCTCACTGTGTTTTGCTTTCTGTCTTTCTAATGCAAATTTTGTTGTGGATCTCTGTATCATTACAAGCTGGCAATCACTGCATTCAGCATGGTTAAAATGAACACATGTGTGTGGAGTGGCATCATAGCAACAAGCTCACTCTGTGCAACTTATACAGGATTGTTTAAACATGAGAAGAATGCTTATATGCATATATCTTGATTCATGAGTTAAATTTCTCTCTACAGTCTTCAGATATGCATATGGAGGTTAGGACTGGTCACCAATTGCTAGACCATTTCCATGTATGTTCATTGTATTAACACTGAATGCCTGCCAATGAGAAGAGAAAAGGATTCTGTTTTTGCCTGCACCGTTTAATCCTTTGTTGTTGTTTTGTTTTGTCTAACATCATTTGAGACTTTTTAAAGTGAGGGTATCTGCTTAGCTACTGGAATGATCAATACATTTTTAATGAGAATATATATATATATATATATATATATAGAGAGAGAGAGAGAGAGAGAGAGAGAGAGCGCTTTCTAGGAGAATAAGAGGACTGGCTTCCTTGATATTTGGCAAATCAGGCATGTTCCAAAACCCAAGCGCCATGCTGCTAGTTAACACACTGCACAGCCTTGAGGCAAACATCCATTTTTCCCATTTACAAATTGACCTTTCAGTTCTTTTAGACAGCAGTTGTCTACAACCAGCAATTTCCAGGGCCAAGGCAACTCACAAAAGCCTTCGCTATCACAGCCGGAAGCCATATTTTTATGGGAATTATGAGAACGAACTTCAATTTCATAATGACATCCCATGCACAGAAATAGCATTTACAAAAGACTTCTGAAAACCTCAAAGTTCCTTTTATCAGGTGGGTGTTACCCTTTATCTAAAAAGGTAGTTTGAACTCTCAAAAGACTTTTTTTAAGTGAAAGGTGATAAAATGCACTTTTAAAGTAGCCATTTTGTCATTATGTTTCTCTTTCTCTGTTAAAAATGAGAGTCTCCATGTTGGGGTGAAATGATTACATCCAAGCAGTGCAAAGGTAATCAGATTTGAAGCTACTACTGATCATTTCTGAAATACAGTATAACATTTTAGTTGTTCTTATGGAATCAAAGAATGGTTATCAAAGTATATTTTGATGCAAAAGTGTTGAGAAGGAAAAAAGCAGTAACACTTTTGCATCAAAATATATTTGATATGCCTTTGATCTATATCTCTATCTATCTATCTATATAGAGAGAGTTGTGTGTGAGAGAGTGTGTACCAGACTAATTGTGTTTCTAGAATGCAAGCATGAGCTTCCCATTTGAAAATTATTTTAAACCATCAATATGCAGTCTAAAACACTAAATGAAATTTTGAGTGCTTGGTCTCTGAACTTGCATATCTGTTCAAATCAGGAGAATCAAATATTTTAGTAAGAGGATTTAACAGATAGTTTATTTGTACTTTACCTCTTTTGTTGTCTTTTTGAAAAAACATATTGTGTTTTCATCCATTAATTAACATTTATTGTTAGTAGTGGTGGGTAAACTCCCACGGCTCAGTACAGCATCTGCTTAATATTTTCGCTCAGAGTGGGAAAAGTTCACCAGTTTTATAAGAGCTCTCTCCTGTTTCATGTGCACTAAGGGCAATGTGCACACATATTAATTATCATGTTGTCCCTTGAAATTGTCATTCGGTTTCATCTTCTTTGTACCCCCGCACTTTACCAGTCATGGTAAAGAGCTGTTTGGAAATCTAACCACCCATCAAGCTGGGATCAAGAAATGAGTTAAGAATCTCCAGTGCAGAACTGATTACATTGAAATTTCAGACATGATGAGATAAAGTAATGAAGGTATATGTAGCCCAGGCTGTCCATATGCAGAGGCCACCAGTGTGTTAAATGTGTCTCCCACCACCCTCCAAAGTCCACCCCAGCTAACAAGCAGCATTAATTAGTAACGACAGTACTGGGAAATAATTAGTGCTTCGCGCTCCCTTTACTTTGCTCCCTTCACTTTGCACCATTTGGTTAGGTGGCCTGGCTGCATTTTTTTAAAACAACAACAACAGCAACAAAACAGATAACACAGTACTGTGCACACATGATGGTTACACATTACCTGTAGGTACTGATTGTCTTGACTTGGATCAGAGAAAGCTGTGTGAGAAGACAGGAGGAGAAACTGTATTCCTGTTCTCATTGCCATTTCCCCACACAAGGTGGATTACCCCACAAGTCTGCTAAAATCACTCTACTTGGGCAGGAATAACATCTGATATAAGGATTATTTTCATCATTTTCTTTTTTCTACTACTGTGGCTACTACTACTCCTGCTTGTCTAAACTGAAATTTAACTTGGCCATTTGATCCCCTTCCTTTCTGTGTGCAGTGTCAATTGTTTCTTTACAGAAATGTACTTTTAAATAGCATCCACTAAAGAGCCAGTGTGACGTAATGGTTTGAGTGTTGGACTATGACTCTGGAAACCAGGGTATGATTCCCAGCTTGGCCATAAAACCTGAGTGACCTTAGGCAAGTCACATCCTTTCAGAATCAGGAGAAGGCAATGGCAAGCCACCCCCTGAACAAATCTTGCCAAGAAAGCTCTATGATAGGCTTGCCTTAGGGTCGCCATAAGACACAGTAACAACAAAAAGCTCCTTCTCCACCCTGTCCTGTCCCAAGTTCATATGATCTTAGCCAACTGTTCCACTTTTGTCTCATGAATTTGGAGCTGGATGTTCCAGCCAGGAACAAATGCACACAGTTGTTGGCAGTACCATTCCTGCTACTGCAGTGCAAGCATCTAGAGTCAGAAAGCACTAATTGTCTTACATATTTGAATCTCTTTCCCCTTCTGTTAGTAGCTAGAAAGCAACTGAAGGGCATAATTATCATTTTTTCACCTACAGACATTCTGAGGGTAAACAGGGAAGTTTGGGGAGAGTAAAAAAGTTTAAACAAAAACACACCTTTGCATGCAAATTGACATGTTTGTAGCTGCTTCTTCCACCGGTCTGTAATCTGGGCACAATTTTAAAAACAACAACAGGGGCCTCTAGTTAATCAGACAGCTACTATTCTTGTACTAAATCAGCTATCATGTACACAGAAAGACAGCATTAGATTGCCAAACAACCATTCAGATTTGGCTGGAGTTTATTCAGATTTGGCAGCATAACAACATAAAAGCAAATCACAGAGATGGTGAGAGAGCAGATCTAGGCATACTCACTACAAAGCCAAATCAGAGTGAGGTCACTATTTTCTACACTCTATTGAGAATTTTCTAAAAGATATCTATGGTGTGGGACAGACCGTCCAAAAAGAACGGTCTCCTGGTGCCCTGGTTTGCTGCGTGAGGGAGCCGTAGCGGACAAACTGTGTGGCTCCCTCGCACAGCAAAAAGAACCCGCAAAAAGCGGGTTCTTTCTGTGGTGCGATTGTGACACCGTAATGCGCCAACAGTGCACTCGCAGCATCAAAATGACGCCGGGACGTGAGGACGCTAGGTGTCCGTCACGTCAAAATGGTGGCGCCTGTGTGTACAGGGCGCCATCATTTTGACACCCTCATCATGTGAGAAGGGCGTCTGGAAGTGCTGCCCCTCGCACGTCATGACGGCGCCCCATAGGGCCCATCTGTAAAGCGCCAAAGATAGACTGTTTCAGCAGGAAGAAGGGTGGAAGAGGGAAAGAAAGAAAGAAAAAGGACTTGTGTGATGCCTTTAAGATTAACTAGTTTATTTTAGCCTGAATATTTGTGGATTATTATCTACTTCCTCAGATGCACTGATGGAGTAAAATTTGCAAATTTGAGTTATATATGCCCAATTACATAGCTGCAAGAATAAGATCATAGTGAAAGGTGATTCTGAAGAATCCTAAAGTCTTTGTATTCAAAAAGACCAACTTTGAAACAGTATGATTGCTTTAACACTTCAGAGACAACTAACAGCCTTAGCAGGCTAGCACAGCTGTGTATTAGCTTAGAGATGTAGGAATGTTTATGTTAAACCCACTACTGCTTCATGATCAGTGTTACATTGTGTGTGGGTTCCCCCCCCCCATATCCCACTTCACTTGAATTCCTCACCTACACCGATGTACCTGTGCTTATATACCTGAGACTTGAATCCCTTACTCCATCAATACTTCTGAGGCAGTGGATTCCAGTCTATGAAAACTCAGGTTGAAATAAGCCAGTTAGGAGATTATCGCATTCCATTTCCTGCAAACTCATATTTGTGGTCTCTTTAATAAAGTCCATCTGCCTAGCATGTGGTCTTCCTCTCTTTCTACTCCCCTCTACCTTTCCTAGGATGTTGTTTTTTTTCCAATGATCCATGTTCAAAGTATGACAGCCTAAGTTTTGTCATATTGGCTCTCAGGGAGATTTCTGGCTTGATCTGCTCCAGGACCCATTTCTTTTGTCTTTTTGGCTGTCCATGGAATCCTCAGCATTCTTCTCCAGCACCATATCCCAAATGAATTGATCTTCTTGCTATCTTTTTTCTTAACTGTCCAGCTCTCACATCCATACATGAAGATAGGGAATACAATGGCTTGTATGATTCTAACTTTTGTGCTAATTGTATATCTTTGCATTTTAGGAGCTTTTCTAGTTCTTTCGTAGCCACCCTTCTTCTGATTTCCTGGCTGCAGTCCCCATTTCTATCAATGTTTGATCCCAGATATGAGAACCCGTTTACTATTTTTATTTCCTCATTGTCTGCTTTGGATTTCTGTAAATTCTCTGTGGTCATTATTTTTGTTTTCTTTATGTTCAGCAGTAAGACTGCCTTTTCACTTTATTCTTTTATCTTCCTTAGTAGTTTGAGCTCTCTGAGGTTTTCTGCTAGTATTATTTCTGCTAGTATCATTTCTGACTATAATATATTTAATAATAGACTTGCAAACCATGACATTTAAAATACGTAGGGGTTCATCTACGGAGTCCTGTTATGGGTGCACCAAGGGTGATGTCCTGTAGTTTCTGTCAGCAGTTGTCCATGCTTTGTCAGGATTAAGGCTCACTCTTCTTATAGAACAGCCTACTCCCATGATGAGTCTTGCTGTTTGCTTTTTAGCCAATCTTTTTGATTTCATCTATGTTGCCTTTTATAGTAATACCGGAGGTTGGGATTTACAGAACTGAAAAAAAATAATCTTGATACTTGTAGACACCACAAAAGTGTAGTGTCATGTCATAATGGACATATATTGTCCCCCTTCCCTGAATATGATGCTCTCAGGTGATGGGAATGCTTTGTATAATGGTACTACTGACCATATATTTGCTATTTTTTTTAAAAACGCAAGTTATTCATTCATTTTCCATCTGTACCACCTGGATTTTAGACCCTGGTAATCAAAACACCCTAAAACAGCAGACATCGGAAGTAAGCAGCCTGATACACACACACACACACACACACACACACACACACATATATATATATATATATATAGTATCCTGTCATTGCAAGTGTTCACTACTTTTTAAAAATAAAAGAGATTTGAATGTACACAGGCGTTTTAAAAGTTGACAGCAGTATGGACACCCACATTGTATTTTAAAAAATTGTTATATTTCAAAACACTATCTTGTGTAGGCTACAGCTCTACTGAAAATACCAGTGTAACTTTTCCTCCTACAAACTGCATATTCTCTAAGTTTAACTTGAAGGATTGTATTACATCCTATGTATTTTTCTGAATGTGTCCTCTGGCATCAGTATGGCTTTATCCTTCCAGGCATTTTACAGACATTATTGGTTACTTCTGTGTCTGTGTGTGCACACGCGTGCAGGCAGGCATGAGTATTGATATATATGCACATGCTCAGTTTACAGTGTACGAGTCCATGACTGCAGAAAAACAAATCTTTTGGAGAGTTTTACTGCGGATTTATTACTCCATTGGACCTTCACACCCAGTGAGGTAATGAAATTCAGACCATATGTCTTTTAAACCAGAAACTACATGATACGGGTTTAAAATGTGACTCTTAAGTGCTTAGTCTTTCATTTCTGGCAACACAAAGCAATATCTGCCAGTTGTGCATTTCTCCTTTTGAACAGACAGCAAACCCATCTCAAAAAAAGAGCAGCCTTTTGCAGCCATGGAGAGGATGTTCCACTGTGATTTCTTCCAAGTCAGTGTGCTAGAACAAATTCAGCCCATTTAATCAAGTGACATCAGGCAGCACTGAAAACACAATTTGTTGTGAAATTTGCTTTTGCATTTGCTATTAGGAGCTAAGTGTTCATCTCTTTTGCAGCTCTCTACTGGACCTTATAAAAAAAAACCCACAAGCTGGAGGGCATCAGCAATGCAAATCACTCAGAAGGAAACAGAACAGCTGTGTTTCTGAAAGCTGAAATAAGCATGACATCCATCAACTGAAGCTGGGGATATCTAAAACTGTTACCCTTACTAGGAAGCCCCAAGAAACCTGTTAGAGAGTCAGTGAAAAACCTTACTGAAGGCAAAGTCCAAGTCGTAGCTTTCTTTATATCCTCTCCCTACCCTCATAAAACTGTGTGTTTAAAGATACATTTTGAAAAATTTCTTACAAACCATTAAAACAACAACAACAAAAGAACTCAAGACAAGCAAAAATGACATGCTGCCATTCAGTAGCTCCAGGTAAGAATTATATGAGGATAATCTTCCAGGAAAACCTGAACAAGGAGATAACCACCAGCATGGGTATTACGTCACACTGATAGGTGTACAATTCTGTATAGAGATTAGAGGATGCCTTCCATCACAAAATAAAAATGATTGGTTTGATTCATGGGAAAGAACCTCAACTACTTTAGCATCAGCCAGTACAGTACTTAAGGTGCTTGTACTTGTCAGAACTGACCACACTTTCACAGCCGGCAATGCCAAATGGCATCCACGTTTTAAACTGGTGATGAATTAACTGACTTCACAGTCTTTGCTTCAGGGAGATCTGAGTGGAGCTGCTTTGGCTGGTGATCAGTGAAGTCAGGCAGCTTCTGGCTCTCATTGTTAAATGACTTTGCGTCAATCCCAGTTCATGGTGACCCTGTGGATGAGACATCCCCAAGATCCCCTATCCTCCATGCTCAGCTCAGGTGCTGCAAACTCAGTCCCATGTCTTCACTGTTTGAGCCCATGCATCTGATGTGTGGCCTTCCTCTCTTTCTACTACTATCTACCATATCATGTCTTCTCATGATATGGCCAAAGTACAACAGTCTCAGTTTGATCATCTTGGCTTCCAGGGAGATTTCAGGCTTGATCTATTCAAGGACCCAGTTAAAGTGGTGTCAGACTGCATTATTTCTGCAGTGTAGATGCAGCCATTGTTGAGTACCCCAGCTGAAATTTAGAAATGCTATGAAATATATCATGAACGATCAGCATTCTGGTGATTCAAGATGGATAGATCATCTATCTGCATCCTGCACTGCAGAAATAATGCAGTGTGACACCAGTTTAACTGCCATGGTTCAGTGCTATGGAATTCTGGGATTTGTAGTTTTGTGAGATATATAGCCTTCTCTGTTTAGAGAGCTCTGGTGCTGCAACAAACTGCAAATCCCAGGATTCTGTAGGATGGAGCCATGACAGTTATAGTGGTGTCAAACTGCATTAACTCTGTAGAGTGGAAGCCGCCCATGTTATGTGAACCAAAAGTGCTTTCTGGTCTGCAGTACCAGCAATAGGATCAACCTCTCCATATTTAGCTAAGCTGATCCTCAAATGGCAGATACTCAATTCCTCACCACCTTGGATAACAAACATGCAGTGTAACATTTAATAGCTTGGTAGAGTTTGTCCAAGATTACTTCCATGTCACAACGAGGTGGAAAATTTGGGAGTTTTACCAGTTTGTCACTGGTAAAGATGATTTCCCAGTCCTGAGCTGCTGTTCAAATTCATTTTGGCTTGAATCCTAAGAACTAAGCAAAAAACTTGCATGGAAAGTAACACCTGATTTTGGGTGATTTCCCCCTTTATTCTGCAATCCTCTCCATATGCTTCATCTTCCACAATTGGTGGCAATCATCCGACTGCTATTTGGGTTCAATAAGAAGAATATAGGAATAGGAAACTTTTCCAAACTTCTCATTATAAGCAGTTCTTAGGATTTCATCCTTTATTTTGGATTAAAATGTTTGCATGTATGGGTGCATCTGTACTGTAGAAATAATGCAGTTTGACACTTCTTTAACTGCCATGGCTCCATCCTACAGAAACCTTGGATTTGTAGTTTTGTGAGGCACCAGTACTCTTTGCTAGAGAAGGCTAAAGACCTTGCAAAACTACAAATCACAGGATTCTATAGGATGATGCTAAGGTATATAAAGTCATGTCAAATTGTATTATTTTTACAGTGTAGATGCCCGTTTTTATTCAACACTGAGGAAGAAGTGATACTTGAAAGTGCCACTCAAGGTCCATAAGCATTTCTGCATGCTTAAAGCCATTCACCAAATGAGACCCATAGTGAAAAGTTATGGCTAGTGACTGACTTAACACACTGCATAGTTTGTAGCTGTGCCTCTTTAAGGAGAAAGTGTAGGATGAAATGCCTGTGTTGCTTATTTATGCCAAACACACAAAGATAAAAATTGATTGGAGGTCATTTAGAAGCAGCAAGACTCCTCTGTACCTGCTGTTAGTCAGTAAATTCAAGTAGGATGACTCCACTCCTCTTAAATAAGTGATTTATAATCTCAACTGTTGTAATTTACTGTAAGCAAAACATAAGATTAGTAATGTGCTTAATATGAATTATTAAATTCCCATTAGACTAAATTACCACCCAGGGAGATGCACAAAATGACTCTGAATTAATTTATATACTTCAGTAACCTTATATTTACACCTATTTCTTAAAGTCATGGGGAATTTAGCAGTTTTGGTTAGATCCAGCTTCTTTTCTCCCCTGCAGAGAGGAGCAGTCCCTAAATAAAATGTCTTCAGAATATTCCTGCCAACAGAAGCAGTGAAAGGTGATCTTCAATAGTTTTCCCTTCTCTTTGCATTTCCCAGCATTACCCTCTGACCTGTTGTCTCCAAATCCTCTGAAGCAGATGTGGAGGAGAACAGGGGCTGTAAGGGAAGGGAGAATCATTAAAGAACGGAGTTTCTGCCAGTGCAATCTCTCCACTAGATCAGAAGCAGAGCTTGAAAAGTTCTAGTTTCAAATTGCAACTCCCAGAATCCCCAAGCCTGCATGGCCACACTGGCTGGGGGATTTGGGGAGCTGTAGTCCAAAACTCCACACTATTTCTTTCTCTCTCTCTCTCTCTTGCTTTCTCTCTTTTCAAATTCACATAAATACCATTTCAGTAAAGATTTCTGGAGAAAACCTTTTACATTTTTCTTTCATGTTTCATTACAATATGACTTCCATCCATTATGCATAGTGGGTCTTGGACCTTGAAATTTACTTCTCGTGTTAATGAGCCTCTCAGTTCATACAAATGTATCTGCCTGGGATACTCTTGCCGCAGTTTCCATTTCCTGACATTTCCATAGCATTTGTAAACTTTCTAGCATATCTTGTTCCACGTGAAGTCACTGCTTCCCTCCTTGCTAAAATGAGGAGGACAAAAGTTAAGGAGAACATTATTGAGCATCCCAGCTTCCTTTTGCATTGTTACAACTTTGTACTTAAACTGAGCCAACAACCTACGTTATAAAATAGTTGAATATTTCTAGCTCATTGCTACAGTGCAATTCTGTGAACTGTGAACTCAATAGTAAAGCCTCATCCATACTGCAGAAATCAGGTTGTCTGACATGGCTTTACCTACTATGGTTCAGTGCTATGGAATCCTGGGATTTCTAGTTCATTGTGGCACCGGAGTGCTCTGACAGAAAAGGTTGACTGTGTCACAACACTACATATCCCAAAATTCCATAGCATTGAGCCATGTCAGTTAAAGTCATTTCAAACTGCATTATTTCTGCAGTGTACATGATGCATGGGTCTCATTGATCTGAACTTCCTAAAAGGTGGGTTTTGTCTATACAAGAGCCAGAGACCCTGGTTGGAATTAAAGTAGTCCACAATTTTTAATTACATAAATTATTACACAAGAAGCAGGTGAGGAGGGAAATCCCACATCTGCAGTCCTGATCCAGCTACTCTTATTTAATATCTGTGCTGGATCAGGCACCACCAGCTCTAGCAAAAGCCAACTTCTCCCAGATACATATCCTGGGCGAGGCTGGGTCTTGCTGCCCAAATCCATAAGCCCGCCTCCCAGAACCTTTCCCTCTTTCTCCCATGCCCAAATTCCCCAAACTCTTTTAATGCTGGGGTCTGTATCATGTGTGTGTCTCTGTGTGTGCACTTTTGAGTTGCCTGTCAACTTATGGTGATCCCCATGAGTTTCACGGGGTTTTCTTAGGCAAGGAATATTTAGGAGGTTTTTGACACTTTGTTGTTAGTTGCTGTTCTGTGCCTTCAAGTTGTTTCCAATTATGGCAACCCTACGATGGCATCATTTGTACAGAGGGGGCATGATTTGTTCTGAGGCTGAGAGAGTGGGACTTATCGAATGTCGCCCAGGGGATTTGAACCCTGATCACCAGAGCACATACTCCAATGCTCAAACCACTACACCATGCTGGCTCTCTTTAATAAAGGTGGCTTGCCAGCTTCATCCCCACCACTTGTGACAAAGCACTGGAAGCCACAATGTTAACCAGCAGAATAGGAAATATATGCATGCATCTTGCATTTGACCCAACAATCCCTGCTCCCTGTGAGTAGCCTCAGGCAAGGTGAAAAATGTGCCACAATGACATGAAATATTCCTTCTCAATCCCCACAATATGTCCAGCAAATGCCTAAGAATACATGAACTGAAGCAACATGTGAGTGTTTACATGAATGCTGACAGCAAAGAAGGATGGTCAGAGCAGTTCAGGGCAGTTGGTAGCTAACAGAGATGCTGTGAGAGCTTGGCTTATCACACAACCTCCAAATCTAGGTGTTGTCTGCACTGGCCATAATACACAGTAAAGCCTGTGGTATCCTGCCCCAGAGCTGCTCTGACTTTCCCCCATTACATTGGCCCTCTGTTTCAATGCACGGTATCTGTTCACATGCACATCCCACTGTGCCACCTGCTGCAGCCACTACAGCAGAGAGTCACTTGTTCTGAGGTCAGAATAAGGGGCCCAGCCTCAATCACATGGATGGACACCTCATTCTGACCTCAGAACAAGTGATCTTCTGCTTCTGCTCTGGGCACCACAGCTGGCCATGTTTTAAGCAGCCGCTGATCATCAGAATGAAGTTTTCCAGATCTTCCAGGAAAATCCAGAGCAAAGAATTTTAAAAATCCATTTTAAGACGAGTATATTTCCATTCTGAGCCAGTGTGAGGAGTGATTTAATTGTTGGACTATGACTCTGAAGACAAGTATTCAATTCCCAGCTCGCTCATGAAACTGACTGGGTGACCTTGGGAAAAATCACATGCTCTCAGCCTCGGGGGAAGGCAATGGCAAACCTTCTCTGAACAAATCTTACCAAGAAAATCCCGCAGTAGGTTCGCCTTAGGATCACCCTAAGTCAGAAATGACTTGAAGACATGGCACAACAACAAACTCTGGTTCTGATGCTCAATGTGCGAGATGTCAACCAGACTGTTCACTCCAGAACCTAGACCTGGGCCATGCATTGTCTGGACTCTGCACTGACAGGATGGGATGTGGGGAGGACATTTTATTTGGCCTGTGCAGATGGGGCCTTGGGTTCACCTCAACAGTCACTCAAGGTACATTTTCAACTCAAAGATGCACTGACTATAGAGAATGATAATGAAGTACAAGCCACTTCTGCCAGCAGATACCCTGGCAGAAGTGGTATCAGAATCAGCAGACTTCCTTGGATGGTTAAATATTTTGATTGAAGAACCAAAAGACAGGTGTATAAAGGATGGGACAACATATGAGCCAAACTACAGCAGAATCAAGCCTCTGCCCAGGTACACAGCCACAATGCCTGCTAAAATCACATCTGGACATGGGCAGTCCTAAGAAGCCCTGGGCTGACAAGTTTGGATTCAGCACAGCTTTAGCTGACCTACTACGAGTTCAGCTGACCTCTTCATAGACCCTAGCTCTTAACCATCTAGGACAGTTTGGACTACACTCTATCCTAGTTAAATGAACAAGGTTGCATTTCATGAGCTGCTTAGGTTTTTTGGTGTTGAAAGCCGAGGTTGTAAGTCCCTATTCCTGTAACTTGCTTTCATTCATAGGGCTCTGCAATGCTCCTCATTACAGGCAATGCAATGTCAGTGTGTTTCCCTTTACTGTGCTGACATTTTCTTTTGATGAATGCATGACTGCATTCAATAAGTTCTGCGGTTTGAATATATTGATTTCAATTTCAGTTGGTCTGGAGCAAATGCTTAGGGGCTTTGCTGAATCAGGACCTCAGTGCCATGTATTTCCTGTTAGGAGTATGCTGTTGCTGGGATTTTCATTAGATAACAACCATCCCATCTTTTCCAGGAGTCATTTCCAATTCTACATCACTGAGCAAAATACATAAATAAATAAAAATTAGCACACCAGCTTTTATTTCCATGCTAGGTGTGGGATGTCAACCCACTGGGATGGATTTTATCACACAGCTCCATGCCCTGGCAGTACTCATCCTGTACCCAACCCGGGCTTCTCCCAGACCTTTAAAGGATGGGATTTTCCTGTTCTTTAAAAGGTTCAGGAAAAGCTCACGTCAGGTACAGGATGAACCAGGGACAGAGCTGTGCAATACAATCTGTCCCTGTGAATTTGCATCCCTCGCCTAGTATGGGTATAAAAGCGGGTGCGCTAATCTCCAAAGACAGAGCTGGTTCTGCAATACAGCATGGTGGAGCCACCTCCTTCCAGTGGCACCATGGCGCGGGGTGATGGTGGTGGAGAGATAAAGCAAGGTTTAATACCTGAATCATATACAGTGTGTGTGTGTGTGTGTGTGTGTGTGTGTGTGTGTGTGTGTAGATAGATAGATAGATAGGGGGGAAAGAGAGAGAGTTTGGAGAAAATATTGGGTTATCTACATTGTAAAAATAATGCAGTTTAACACCACTTTAAAAAATCTGCCTGAAGTCTGAACCAAAGTGAGGGGCCTTCAAAGTAGACTGCAGTTGCATTTCTGAAAATTCTTTTGCAGTTTAGATTTAGGGAGACACAGAGTGTAGCTACATTGCATATTGTACCAGTCCTATACTCCTTTTAACTGTCATAGTTCTATCCTACAAATTCCTGGGACTTGAGTTTGATGAGATACTTAGAATTCTATACTAGAGTGTTCTAGCATAAAGTTTCAAAGTGGTGCTCCACAGATTACTGCCAGTCTGTGAGCCACTGGCCACCCATCCATGGCATGTTTCAAAGAAACTCTATGTATATAATAGTTATTTGGTGTGAATATGGTTTTCTTGGCAAGATTTGTTCAGAAGAGGTTTGCCATTGCCTTCCCCTGAGGCTGAGAGCATGTGACTTGCCGAGGTTCCCCCAGTGGATTTCAGGGCCAAGCAGGGAATTGAACCCTGGTCTCCAGAATCAGTCTAGCACTCAAACCACTATACCACACTAGCTCTCTAAGAACCTCATCTGAAGACAAATTCCAAAACTCAATATAATGGAGCCATAGCTGTTAATATGGTATCAAATTGCTATCCTCAATCATAAAATGTCTCTGTGAACTGTATGTTTTGCTTTCTAAGAGATATATGGTTGGTTACAGCAAATCTGGAAACCAGATGCTAGCCTAGACAGGCTTGTGCTTTGATCCAATAGGGTCCTCTTTCTAATGCTGCTGTTAAAAGCACAAAGTGGAACTTCTAAATAAGCATTTTTATATAAATTCTGCAGTGCGTACATGTGCGTACAGGTTGAGTGTCCCTTATCTGGAATTCCAAAATCTGAAACACTCCAAAACAAAAACTTTTTCCATAGGTGGCTGAGCTAGTGACTCCTCTGCTTTGTGACAGTTCAGTGTACCTAAACTTTGCTTATGCAGAAAAAAATTTAAATTACCATCAGGCTGTGTGTATAAGGTGTATATGAAACATAACTGAGTCCCACCTCCAGAATACCTCCTTATGTATATCCAAATATTCCAGATCCAGAAAAAATCCAAAATCCAATACACTTTTGGTCCCAAGCATTTAGATTAAGTGAAAGCTGATATTGCCATATATATATTGAACAGAAAAATACTTTTCATATCTTTTCTCACGTTTACAATAGGTATATGAAGCCACCCAATATTTTCTCCATATTGCAGATGTGGGATGAGGTCAAGAAGGCATGGCTTCCTAAAGAATTCACAGGTGTGCAATGACTTCTTTAGCTGAGGAGATTATGGATTATCCTCTTAATGACTGTAGTCTGTTGGCTATCCACAATATCAATAGATTGTTAAGCAAGTAAATAGTTGATTTTTTTAAAACCAAAAAAATCACCCTTGATGTCCTTAATGAAGTTAAAGGTAGAGAGTTTAACTGAAAGTATTTGTGCTCCAGTGGGAGTGCTAAAAGCTCCGAGTCAGCCAAGACACACACACACACATACACACTTACTTTAGCCATTGTTCACTGCAGCCTGTTTATATTTGGTTTTTTTGTGTGTCATTAGTTTTGTCACTGAGCAGCTGGGACCTTGCAGGCGGGAAAATGCCCTCAGATTTGGAAAAACCACTGAACCATGTTGTACCTTAAAAGACTGGAATCTGGCATTGTGCATGTTTAATCAGATTTCATTCACATCTGTGCTCTGTAATTCAGCATGTTTGGGGAAAGGATTGTGCTCTGTCACTTCTTATTGATAGGCAGCTAAATAGAAATAGCATCTCTTCTGGGTTCCCCATGTGCCCTCAACTTTAGACTAAAGGAAAAGCTAAAAGGCACAAGAGCAAATAATACTTAATGGTCATTCATAATGTGCTAATATTTGGTTCTTAACTAATATAGTCATTAGCTACTTTGTTTTCTTAGTGCAAAGTAGTGATGGCAGTTTTGGAGTTTGTCAAACTCTGCTTTTAATGTCTTGTTCCCATTGCCTATACTCTTCACTGGCCACATTTGCATTCATTATTTATTTCCCTTTCTGTGGAATTCATCCTCACCACAAAAATAATAAGCATCATTATCACAGCAGTGCATCTAATACTCATTGTACACATATTGGGAGGTGAGATGGTGGGTAGTACATCAGCAAGGCAAATCTTATATGTCTGCTTGGAAGCATTACCTTTTAATGCAGGGGATTCCTGAACCCTTCCATGTATCATTGGACTGCAAGTCCTAGCATTAATCACCATTGGCTATGTTGGGGCTATTGGAAATTGCAGTGTAAGAATATTTGAAGGTCTATATGCTTCCCACTACTAGTTTTATTGGATTTACCACTATAATATGCTGAGAATCCAACATGCTCCAGTCCTGTTCCAAGGATTTCTTCGAGGTAGGCAAGAACAAAGGAGAACAAGTTGGTGAGAGAGAGAAGTAAGGGAGCAGGATGCGTGCAGCCAGGACAAGTAGGGGTTGAAGGGCAACAAAGACTAAGGGAGGGGCGAGAAGGCAAGTACAATCCAGAAAAGGAGAAGGAGTAAGAAGAAGAAGAGAGAAGACTAGAAAAAGAATAATAATTATTATGTATTGTTGGGAGAAGTAGAAAGGACATATGAGAAAAAGAGAAGACTGAGATACATGAGAAGATGTTTAGCCAGCAGTCATTGTGGCCAAACATCTTCTCTTTCACATCTCTCTCTCTCTCTCATATGTTCTTCCTACTTCTTCCCACAATACATAATTTTTCTTCCTCTTTTTCTAGCCCTCCTCCTCCTCTTCCAAGTATGAAGGTGTGGAGACTGAGAAGGAGAATTGGAAGGAGGAGAGTAAAGATGAAAATGTTCTCAATCACTTATGTTCATTATTGGAATTCTTGAAGCCAAGGTTGCACTTTTGTACAAACAGTAGAAAGAAGGCATCTGGACACACATGGTTATCCCTACCCTCTTGATGTGCTGCATCCACACCCCTGGGCAATGTATGATCACCACCAGTCTGAAGGCAGACATGTCTGCTTGCACAGGATTTCCTCAGAAACCCTGGTAAATCGGTGTTCCTGTGCTTGCTGAGGAAAGCTGACATACCTAGAAACATCCTCATTAAGTAGGAGCCATAAGAATCACTGATGCAACTGATGCAATTGATGATAACTTTGACACTAAGAGATGTAATTGAGTTTTCTACTTTTCCCTTTCCCTGCCCATCCTTTTTTTCCTCTGAAGGAAGCTGTTTTGTTATTATTATTTGTAAGCTGTTCAGGGTGCCTTTCTCTCTAAAAAGTGGGTTGCCACCACCACCATCATCATCATCATCATCATCATCATCATCATCATCATCATCATCATCTACTATTACCAGTATTAACAGTAGCAACAACAACAGCAATAACAATAACAACAATCAGCAGAGTCTTGGTGGAAGGGAACAGTCATTAGCATAATTATGAATGTAGCATAATTATGAATATATTCTGTAGCTTCTTTCAATGAAATTCACTTGAAATCCCTTTTAATAGCAGCGACGTTCAAAAGAATGATAATAATGATTTCCCTATTCAATTAACCTCTTTTAAAGTATTGTACAAGTGATTGTGGGTCATTTCCGTAAGAAATAAATTGACATACAAAGGGCAGAAAGAGAATGTGAAGACAAAATGGCATAAGTTAAGTTGCAAATTTAATCAGAAAAGCAATAGTAGAAGTACTTCAAAGTTCTGTGCCAAGTAAAAAAAGAGAGAGAGGGGCAGTCATTAGCATAATTATGAACGTTGTTCTAAGATGAGAAACCTGGAGCTTGGCAGTGGCTTTGAGAAACAGTCAAGTATTACTGACGCTTGTGGATTTTTAAATAACTTTGCTGAACAAAACAGAGAACCGAGCCTTGCCTTTACCACCCCCAAATTCAGAAGCTTCAGCCTTGCCAAATAAGCAAGCTTTGCACGTCTGATATTGGCCTCAAGCAGACTTGACATATCTCCAAATTACTGCTAATGTCATATCTAATGCTCTGTGTAAACACAAAGGGCATGGTCCAAGCAAAATTAAACAGCACTTAAGTCCCATTTATTTCCATGATAGAATAAAGCATAGGTTTACCTCACTCTGGTAAAATGAACAGGAAATGAAAGCATTTCACTTGGTTCAACCATTTCTACAGGATGGTGATAACTGCATAGCTTGTTAAGATAAAATCAAGGGTAGGGAATCTATTGTCCTCCGAATGGTGTTGGATTGCAAATGCCATTAGCAGCAGTCCCCATAGCCATGGGTCATGGATGAAGGAAATGTCTGATCACATTGGGCAGGTTGCATCTCTGCACATCACTGGCATAAACAAATGCATTCATAATGTAGTCAGACACGTATTTTTGGAGACCTTTGGCTATATATTTGCAGAACACACAAAGCATATGCATGGTTATCATTACCATCTGATAAAATGGTTGTGCATTTCCTGACATTTTGTACGAAATAAGATTACTATTACTGAGTCCTGGATGTCCTTAGCTTGGGTGTGATTAAGACAAACCAACAAACTTGAGTATAGATCATGATTTGGTACAACAACCTACCATGTGTGTGTGTGCATTGGTGTGTGAGTGTGAGAAAGAGAGAGAGTGAGATTTCCTCTCCCAAAAATATCCAGTATGAGAATTCGCACTGAGTAATTCAAAAACTTGTTTAAGTGCTTTAAAATCACATCTTATGGGATATTCATGTTCTCTTTTTTCTTTTTAGCTTTTTGTTACATGCAATCAGCACAGTTTCAAAAGTCACTTCAGTGCAAGTCTACTCAGAAGCAAGAGCCAATGACTCTAGCAGCTCTTTATTCTAGATAGGTGTTGTAAGACCATAGCAATCCAAGCATATCCTGGAAAGATTTGTTGTTTAATTCACCCAGGTAACAATGGTCTTTTCCATTCAGCCCATTTAAGAGACATCTTGCTAAGAAAGATGATAAGCAAACTCAGGTCTTGCATTTAGGGAGCAGAGAGCATATATAAATGATTACCCATATATACTCAACTATAAGTTGACCTCATGTATAAATCGAGGGCAAGTTTGGAGGGCGAAATTATGGATTTTGATATGACCCATGGATAGGTTGAGGGTAAAACTTCGGGGCATATAGCAAAGGATCTAAAGAATGAAGCAAAGCGAAACAATGTCAAAGAACTTATAAAATTCCAGCAGAAATTCCAGCTTTTTGTGCTCACTGTTACGGCTGGATGGATGAGAGAGCAGAAGGGATTGTTGCTTTCAGGGGATATAAGATACACCACTTACATTGACCCATGGATAAGTCGACTCAGGTTTTTTGGGTCAATCTTTTTACCTAAATTTCTAGACTTATACATGAGTATATACAGTACCTTACACATCACAGAGTTTTGAGCTGCCTTCCGGGGGGGGGGGGGGCTTATGTTAGTTTCAATGGAAACAGTGACAAGAGATGCGAGGGATCTATCATGTGATTTTAAATCAGAACTTTTTGTCATTCTAATTCAGATACACTTTTTTTAAATAAAAGATAGTTAAGGCATTTAATATGAAGAGGTACTCCCTCAGAAGCTCCTTCCAGATTACAAATGATCTCTCTTATAAGATTTAATTTCCTGTTCATCAAATAATTATTACACACAAACAGTCTGCATCCGTTCTGTTGTTTTGAGAATCTGTTTCAACTGAGCTCTTTAATGTGACAACACTTCTGTGGACACAGTCTGTTTCCCTCTTTTCTCAACCTCAATCATTACTTGCAGACTTGAACATAGAACTCCCAAAATAGCAGCATGGTGCAGTGGTTTGGGTGCTGGACGAGGATGCTATGAGACCAGAGTCCAAATCTCCACTCAGCCATGGAAACCCACTCAGTGACCTTAGGCAAACACATTTTCTGAGTCTAAGAGGAAGGCAATGGAAAATGTCTTCTGAACCTTCGGCCAAGAAAACTTTATGATAGCTTTGCCATAAATTGGAATTGACTTGAAGCCACAGTCCTCAAATTCATTCCACTACAAAAATCCAAGAATACTGTGATAGAACGTGGAAGTGTAAAATGGCAGTCACTTAGGGCTTTGTTTTCACCTAAAGGAGGATGAACAACCCACCATGGAGGGGAGATTGACCCTACTACCTTCATAAACATGTGCCCTTCTTTTAGATTGACAAGTGAGTTTGGCACAGTGATTTCCCTTAGGCTGTAGATGGATGTTGGAATTAGCAATAAGATGAACTTGTTATTTCTGATAGGCTGGAATAAAGAATCATTCAGGTGCTTCAGATCCCTTTGTATTTGGATCTAGATTGAAATAGGATTGACTCATATCATTAACTGGTCCCATTAACTCATCCCTCCCATGTCTCCCCTACCTCCTTTGAGAAAGCATAGCTGGTGGCAAGAAGCAGTTTCTAAAGATATAATAAAATCTTCATGTTTCTCTTTCATTAGAAATTATGCTCATGAGCATGCTGAATAATTTTGGTTTTTCTTTTCTTTTCTTGATTTATATCATGCCTTTCTTCCAGACCTGGCTTACAAGGTAATTAAAAAGGTTCCAATAAAACATAAGAAAGTATGCATTAAAAATTAAACCAATTATACTATTAAAACATAGATTAAAACAGTTTAAAACACCAGATTAATAATAAATAATCTGTAAAAATATTGAAAAATGACTACATCCCTTTAAAAACATCAGCTGTGTCAGCCAGACAGTTGCTGTAAAGAACAAAGAAATGTCTTTAGCTGCTCTCTGAAGGACAACAGAGAGAGAATCCGCCTCACTTCCTTTGGGATTGAATTCTCTGATGTAGGAGCAGCCACAGAAAAGATCCTCTCTCATGACTGCACCAAACATACCTCGGAAGGATGAGGAACGTAGAAAATGGCCCTTTGTGGAGATCTTAAATCTTGAATAAGCTTATAAAATGCTGCCTTTCAGATTTCATCAAGAAATTTCATTTCCTGAATTGGCTACAAGCCATAGTCAACTTTCTGGTGGTCAGCTGTGATGGCCAGGCACACTTTTAGAATGTCTAGTACAGTTCTTATCCTGTACATTCAGCTTTCATTACAAAAGGAAGCATATGGTTCCTTTTATACCTGACACATATTTTTTAAAAATAGTTTCCCCTGTTTCCCAATTCAGTTTAAGGAATGCAGGGATATCCCCCTCCCCACCTGAAGTTGCCTGGGATAAAATGATGCTCTTATTACAGACAGGGTTCATAGCTCTCAGGGCCAGGACACTCTTCTTCAGTCCTCAAGGTAAGAGGGAGGAATCTCTGGATGAGAGTCTGAGTTGTTTATTGCTCAAAGCTATTAGCCATCACCATTCAGTATAATTAAGGTAAAATAAAAACAAATAAACTACAATAACAGTAATAAATTTAAAATAGAACACAGGTAACAAGCAAATGATACAAAAATATACAAATGCAAAAATATAAAATCATTATTAATATAGGACTTTATCACATGGGGGGAAAATCGAGAGGGAAGCAGGGCTTAAACTGAGAATGCCCTGTGAAAATCACACAATCATGGTGAAGATTTTCACACACATCATGATTAAAGAGGACTTATCCCAGCAATAACCAACAACAAATCATTCATGAGATTGCCCAGTGAATGATTTGTTGCTGGTTACTACCCGGTTATTGCTGGGATATGTCCTCTTTAACTGCAACATCATGTAAAAATCTTCATTGTGATCACATGCTATCATGGAATAATGTCAGTTTAAATCTTCGATTTTCCCTATGTGATAAAGTCCATAAATTAAATTAAAAGCTCCCTGGGTCGGATACCTTGATCTTCATCACCTCTATGCAGTTCTTATAAATGATTTGATGCCTAGATCTTACTTGCAGCCAAGGCAAATTTTGCAACCATAGTTCCCCACCAATAAGATACAAATCAGTTCAAGGGGAGGTTGATTGGAAAGAGAGTGGAGAATATGATTAAGAAACCTTTGTCTAGGGGCCATATAGAGAGGGTATTGCAAAAGACAGTGGTCCTCTACTTCCCCTGACTCACAAATGCAAAGTCTTTGGTGCACTGAAGTTTCACTACTTCTGTATCTTCCTTTTAAGTAGGCAGATGGCATACACTGAAAGTGTAGAGCTGTAAACACTTTTCTAAGTGGGGACAGGGTCAGGTTTAAAAAATATTGTTCCATTCCAAAAATGTTTTATATAGTGGGTACCATAAAGTATATGATGTTTAGAAAGCATATGTAGGTCCCACCATTTGGAAGCAAGCTGATTTTTTTAACCAGTTGTTTGACTCTGTTGGTGGAATAATAATGTAGCATCATCCTGAGTGAATCTGTGCAAGAGTTTTGCGGGTGAGGTTGTAATTGCTCTAGAAAGCATTTTAGGAAGCCAAGTATCACTCATACTAGCCAGCTTCAGCCAATATGAGGCTAGAGCTGTATGCACTCTGGCTTTAAGGCAGTTTACAGACCGCCCCTTTTGGGCGGCCTGTACCGGCCCCTTTCCCCGATGGATCAGGGCCTCAGCTGCCACAACGGCAGCCCTGAAGCCCCAATCCGCCGCTTTTCCAGGCTGTGCGGAAGTGGCAAAAGGCTTGAAGCCCCAAGGACACCCCAACAGCGTCGGGGAAAGGGAGAGAGGGGCCACTCGGATCCTTTCTCCTTTGTGTTGCTGGCGCAGCTGTATAAAGGCTGCACCAGTGACACAAAACCAGGAAGGAGCTCCAAAATGGAGCTCCTTCCGCGGCTCCAGGACGTCACGTCTGCACCACTCCGTTTGGAGGCGGTGCGGCCGTGACATTGTAATGTAGAATGGGCGCTGCCATTTTGTATATACTCTGAACGTACTAGGGTTGGAGGCGTCTGAAAGAGGCGCCCCTGAGCAACCCTAGTACATACACACTACGTACTTGGGTGCCCGTCTGGAAAGGGCCTAAGAGAGATTAGCCCTGTTTCAGATCTTAAAAGGGAAGCCAGTTACCTTTAGGAGCAGCCAGCAGGAATTTCAAGGAAACATCTCTGCACCTTACAATAATTCTGGAACAGCTTTCTTCTGAAAGACCTCAACTGTAGGAGCAACCAAGTTCCCCCCATGAAGTTTACAGAATCTCAAAAGGGAATTAAAGAAATGGGAGGATTTCAGCTTAGCTGCACAAAAGTGAGCTTTCGAAGACAAATTTGAATTAAATCCCAAATCCAGATGTTTAAATTAGGATTGCTGTTCAATGGGTTTTGCATTCAGTCTCCAACTGTGAGATTTTCTATTCTGCCCAAAGACCACCACTTTAGTCTTAGAGTGGATGATGGAGACTTTTAAAGAAGTTGATTTTGTTGTTGTTTTAAAGAGTGATTAACTGTCAACCACTCAAAATCTCTGAATTAGAGTGGTGCAGTGAAATAGTGTGTCTGTGTGTATTCATTTATTAATTTGGATTTTTCAATTTTAAAAATTTGAATGGCATCTGTCATTGCAATATGATTACTGACATCACAAGGGTTTTTTCCTTCCAACATTGCCCTTGTTTCCATTTTTGAAATTTCTATGTTTGGCAGTTATTACCACTGATACATGGCATTTGAGTCCTGTTCTCCACATAGTAGTTGTTCCTGCTACTCTTTAACAGCATTGGCAAAAGGAACCCATGTAATTGTGAAGACAGCTTTACAAGGATAGCAACTGGAACCATAGGTGTATGGAGATAACATTTTTGTATGGAGATGTGGAGATATGACAAATATTACATCATTTCCAATATTTACTTCATAGATTTGCCATATCTCCATTTGCTATTTCCATTGAGTTCAAAGATCACTGGATCATTTTGATCAAAACCAACAATTTGTGGATCTTGGGAGATACACATGTAGGGATAGGATACCAACTGAGACATAATTTAGGCAAAATTGAAAATTACTTCTTTCTGTTCCACTTTTTAGACAAACTAATCATCATCCTTTATTTCAGTCATTTCATACTGGGCAAGCCATGTAAATATTCACAAAACTATAAATTGCTAATCACCTTCCAGTACCAAGCTTCCTGCTGAATAAAAGAAAGAGGTTAGCTTTATAATCTGTTGGTAATGAAATGTTGATGCCCAGTTAATCCTCCACTCTTCTCCCAACAGAGCAGGGCATATTTGTTTTCAATTGGAAGACACTTTCAAAACTAGAAGACATGACAGTCAATTTGTTTGCTTTTTCATTCATGTAGTTATCTTGTTTTTTGTGAATTTTAAAGAGCTTCTCTAAAAACAAACAAATGTTTTCCCACCCTGTACTTAAAAAACAATATATATCCACATTTGCAAGTGCTTTTATTTTGTACCTATTGGGTTTTCCCCCCTTAAATTTCATCAATTTAAAATGGGTCAAAGGGAAAGCAATATTTGCGATCAAAGATTATTATTTATTTTCATTCCACTGGTGGTTTCTCGCTGTTCAGATCATGCACCTTTAAGTAAGCAGGCAAAACAGGAATTGAAAACTCTGTTGACAGGTAAATGTGAATCATCTTGGTTCATTTCATAGAATCATAGAATTTGAAGAAAAATAATCAAGCTCCTTTCAGATAATATAAAATGTATAATGATTGCCTGTCGCAAGGGGAAGGGCTCTTATCAGCATCTCTTCTGTTCAAAATGAATCCCATTTTGTTACAGGCAAAACATATGCAGTAGCTTAACTTGCCATTTGACTGCAGTCTCTGATATTTATTAACAGCTGATTTTCGTAGCTGCTGCTGCTGTTCTTATTCCACCATGCCCTTCCTCCAGTCAAATATTTCCTTGAAAACTATTCTGTTCTCCTTTTCATTACCATTTCTTTAAAGGAGACTATTATTTCATTATTGGTTTTGAAGAGACATTCATAACAAGCAGTGCAACCTCCTTTAAGCACACAGTAGTGTGCTTCCTTGCTTCCTCCTCCCCCTCTCCTGGTGGCCTTCTCTTTTGTCTTTTTTTTTATCAAAGCTCATGCAATTGAGTCTTTTGTAGTTCATGCACGGAAATGCAGCAATTGTGAATGAAGCTTCAACATAAAATTTTAGCATTCACAGAATGGCGGCTGGACAGACTTCAAAGCCATGCAGACAATTGTGTACCTCAACAAGAAGCCTGTCACAAAGCTAGGACACAGTGGGGCAAGAAGCACATTAGCCTAATATCTTGGCAGCAGGCAGCCCCTGAATCTAAAACCTCAGCTCACAAAAAATCATCTTGTAAGCTGTTGTCCCCCTCAGCAGGTGATCTTTTGATAAATTTGAAAAGCCACTTTCTGCCATTTCAGATACTTTGGGCTGGTAGCTTTCTCAACCCTACCTCCTTACTTCTGTACAAATCATAATCCTCACAGCCTATTAGAAAGTTAAGCGGCAGTATCATGTCTATTGTATTCCTCTGCTCTGTCTATTGTAAAGCTCAAGAAAAGCTTAGTCACTAATGCATCCACTGTTCTTTGATCAGCATTGGGTGTCCACAGTCAGTGTTGGTAGCAATAAGAGAGCTAATAAAACAGTTCTGCAACAGGCTACAACTTTATTACCTACATTTCCAGATCATTTTGGCCTAACAGCTGAAGAGCATAGTTCTTAACCTAGCCAACCCAAATGCTGTGGGAAATTTGTATAATGACGGGTGACAGAAGCGAAGATAATGTGGGTCATGCTTCTCTAACTAGGTTGTGACAGAATCACACCACCACCAGCAGTTGAGAGTTCCCAAATCTAACAGGTTACACAGAAAACCTAATCCCAATGTTAGGTTCTAATCTAACCCATTCACAAAACAAGCTGAGTCCCGTCCTGGGGGCAGGGGGAGGACTGTACATTGTGACAGTAACTCTAAGCAACATCTGCAGGGCCAGAGCTGTTTTAAAGAGGTGAAAAAATTGGGCCAATGTATGCCAGTTCTGTATACTGTGCCCTTGCAACTCATGACTAATAGAAGCATGAATGCAGGAAAATAGGCCCGAAGCAGGAGACTGGGAAGAAGCTAGGTGGGACTTTTTGAAAGTTCCCGCACTGGTAAGTAGGGTGATGATAGATTGAAGAAATCAGTCCATCCTAGAACCATGTGATGCGGATGTAACAGCTGGGGAAGAAAGTTGGATGGATCAGCATAAGATCTAGACTACTGGCTTCACCAGAATCAGACAAGTCACGATCAAACTCCTCCTCTTCTTCTTCCTTCCCTTCGCCACCAAATGGACACTTATGTGTATGCGATACATCTTGTAATATTTCAAAAACAATTCAATACTGATGTGAATTGAGGAGGGATGGTTCCCCCAGGTGGCACTGGATTACAAGAGCCATTTACCCTAGTTAGTATAACCAACATAACAATCCATATCTCAAGGAGGAAAGCAAGCAAGCTACACCTAAACCTTCACACTGTATAAAACAGGGGTGAGAAAACTGCAGTTAATCTAGGAGTACCCTCTGTGGCTCATATGGAGTACTAAAATGCCTCCAAACCCAGAAGTGGGTAGAAGTCTATTTCTCATCAGCTGGAAATGGTGATTTTAAATAGTGCAGAAAATGTACAACCTATTTTAAAGATCAACTGTTGTTTGCAAACATTTCCAGGAAAAGCAGTTCACCCTTAATTTGAGACAGAAAAAAGCAGTCTGGAGCATTTGGGGGGGGGTCACTGTCCACAAAAAACAACCATGGGAACGACATGTATCCCCAGGACTGAAATTTGCCCACTCATGATTGAAGCCCTTGCCATTAGAAATGTTCGTCACATACATCCATGTATATTTAAATGCGTTTTCATGTCTTACACCATCTACTCATGCTTTCTGTGGCTTCTCTTATACCGGAAGAGAATAAAGACATATATTTGTCCGGCATACTTGTCATTATGTTCTTTCACATTGGTACTATATGTCATTTCTATCTTCTTGATTTTGCAAACATTACATCATTTATGGTAGGATACGTGGCCATCCATGCTCATCAACCACACCTCAAAGACACCTGTGATATCACAGCAATCTCTCCATGGCTGCTGGTTTGGGAAGTCATTGAGAAAATGAGATCTGTCATCTTTGATTTCAAAAAAGGGTGACTATGATTTAAATTATACTCATTCTCAAACCAGTAGACAGGCAACTTTAGAAGAAATCCTTATTGCTCTGTGTGGCCTGGCCAAAGGCATTGGGCCTATATGCATGAGCCAAAATACCTGTGTGTCCCCCCCAGCCTGTTGTCCTAGCAAGACAATGCAGACATTAACCTCAGGCCAGGATTGGCCAGTCTGGACACTGATCTGGTGGTCCTGAGGCAATCCTGTTTTAGAGGGCCTTTAATCCAATCTAAAAAGAGTAGTTGTTTGCTGCAGAATTTCCTGGAAACTCTGCAGCAACAGCTAGCAGACCCTTACCTGATGCCACTGTTGCTTTCACTCTGAAGGCCCCAGCTCTGGCATTCAACATTGGAAGGAGGCAACTGGCCATGTTGGTATAGCTCAGTGCCCCATTTCCACCCTTACAGGCCATGTCAGAGGCCTTCAGGGTGGACACAATGGTGGCTGTAGGTAAGGGGCATGTGACAGTGGCAGATCCACAACATAGTGGAGAGAAGGCCCACTGTGCTGTGGCCTGGGGAATGACCTGGGTGGAAACTGTGGGCAGGATACCACAAGGTTGGTCTGTAGTATCCTGCCTGTCTGCTCAGGCCCTTAATAATAATAATAATAATAATAATTTTTATTTATATCCCGCCTTTCCAATTGCATGATCAAGGCGGCTTACAAGACAAGAAACAATAAAATACAGGTAAAGCATCACAATATAAAAAGTTTAAAAACATCATTACTAGGGTTAGGAACGGGAATCTATACAAATCACAATTCACTAGGGGCAAGAAAAAGACAATATATTGCACTAATCCGGGGTCGAAAAACAGAGAACAAGGAGCAGAGAAAAAACATTATTACCTAAGATGAAAAAGCCAACTGGAATACAGAGGTACCCCGGGTTACGAAATTAATTCGTTCCGCCGCCGCTTTCGTAACCCGAAAAGCTTTCGCAAGCCGAAACCCCATAGGCGCTAA
This sequence comes from Sceloporus undulatus, assembly GCF_019175285.1. Classification (NCBI taxonomy): domain Eukaryota; kingdom Metazoa; phylum Chordata; class Lepidosauria; order Squamata; family Phrynosomatidae; genus Sceloporus; species Sceloporus undulatus. The sequence continues at coordinate 238,258,400 of NC_056523.1, forward strand.
TAGCGAAAGCCGCGATTTGGTGCGAAAAAGCGCCGAAAAGCACCAAAAATTTCTTTCGTAACCCGAAATAACCTTCGTAACCCGGAACAGTTTTTTTAATTGATTTTTTTTCGTAACCCGGAAATTTCGTAAGGCGGCGCATTCGTATCCCGGGGTACCACTGTAGATGCGTTTTTAATTGTTTCTTAAAAGAAACTAAAGATGCAGAGGAACGGAGCTCTGCAGGGAGCTTATTCCACAATGAGGGGGCGGCGATAGTGAAAGCCCTCTGTGAGGTCTTCACCAAATGGGATTTGGGGACCTCTAACAAATTGGTCCCAGATGTTCTGAGTGTGCGGGGCGGATTATATGGGGAGAGACGGTCCTCCAAGTACCCTGGGCCCAAGCCATTTAGGGCTTTATAGGTCAAAACCAACACCTTGTATTGAGCTCGGAAGCGAATGGGTCAGTTAGATCAGTTAGACTCGTAGGTTGTTGTTGTTGTGTGCCTTGAAGACATTTCTGACTTATGGTGACCCTAAGGCAAACATATCCTGGGGTTTTCTTGGCAAATTTCTTCAGAGGGGTTTGCCATTGCCGTCTTCTCAGGCTGAGTGTGATTTGCCCAAGGTTAACCAGTGGGTTCTTATGCTTGAGCAAGGAATCTCCAGAGCTGTAATCCAATGCACAAAGAACTACACCAAGCTGGCTCTCTAGAGCCCACAAATTTCTTACTAATTCCCTACCCAATCTAATGGACTTAGGTTATTCCATGTATTGTATAAGTTTGGTTCCGAGAGGAGCAGGATCCTTACTGGAATATTCTCTACCACTAATATGGTATCATGAAACAAGTATCTGTAGAGGTGATATTAAAGGATAATACTCCAATATCTGAGTCTTGTTATGTAATACCAACAGCGTCTTGTTATGTACAGTCGGTCCTTCTTATACGCGGATTTTTTATACACGGATTTAAGCATACACGGTTTGAAAATGTTCCAAAAAAGTATAAATTTACCTTGATGTTCCATTTTTTATTAGGGACATTATGTCATTATACTTAATGGGACTTGAGCATACACGGATTTTGTTATACACGGGGGATCTTGGAACCAAACCCCAGCGTATAACAAGGATCCACTGTAATACCATATGAATTAACAGATCCATTAAAAATGGTTCCTGAGATAGTTTTTTTTTTAATCCTTAGAGGGGATAAGGGACCCTTGGTATCTGCTGGAGTTTGGTTTCAAGACTCCTTGTGGATCCCAAGATCCGTGAATGCTTAAGTCCCATTGCATAGAAAAACAATGTTCCTTGTATAAAATAGCAAAATCAAAGGTTTTCTTTTTATATTGTTTCTTTTAAAAATATTTTCAATTAGTGGATTGTTAAATAAGTGAATATGGAAGGCTGACTGTATTTTCAGATGATCATGGATAGTTTCTGAGTTAATCTAAAGGGAGTTTTGGTAAATTCACCTATTTCTGTTTTGTTTCAGCCAGTACTCCCTAAGAGCAGCACTGTGTTAATGAGTCCTAACTATAGTCATTACTAAATAAAAAACAACTGACTAATGTTGAAAGAGCAAATAATATACATGATTTTTTTAGATGCCGCTTCACCAGCTTTCTCATTACAGAAATGTCTGGAGGAAGAAATTATATCTTCTCCTTAGGCTTCTATCTGCAATATTGTTCCTCATTTTTAGCTTTGTCTGAAGATACTCTGTGGACAGTAGGTTTGCAGTAGCAAGCAAGCAAGAAAAAACATCTGTTCTGTGTTGATAGTTGATCAAAATGTCTGTCGGAAGGGGAAAAGGTAATTGTTATACAAGTAGCTCCAACGGGCACATTTATCATTGCTTGTATCAAAACAATTTTCTCCTAAGGGAAAAGTAAGGAAGTAGAAAGTTAGTATTCACTCACTAGTTGCCAGTCTGGTAATGCTTAATGTAAACTAAGTTTTGTCCGTACTGAGAACTAGCAGAGGAAAGTAAGAATGCAGAGGTATCTGCTCTTTTTCAGTTTCAAAACCCATTCATGATTTCTTGATAGAAGACATTTTTTATGGTAAGTTGCTGGTATGTAATGATGACTGAAGACTGCCTATGGAATGAGTCTACCAAAATAATTATCTATGAATATTTCTATTATATGTACTCCATGCAAGGCCATAGGCAAATAATGGACTGGAAACTGACAAGAATCATGTCCGTGTGAAATTGATTTCACCAAGTCTGGATCTTCTTTTGGGTGGAATGGTAAAAATATTATTTGCATGTTAAGTATTTGGATTAAGAAGGAGTGGGAAAGTCATAATAAATTCTACACAGTTATCAAACATGGTTCATTAGTGCTTACATGCATCCCAGCACAGTCTCATACATCCAACCAAATCAACATGTACATAACTAGAAATACAATTTAATTTTCAATATTAATCATGTTATTCATTAATAATATTATGATCTGTAAATTAGCTCTTTTTTGAAATTTTCTGAAACATCTGAAACATACATTTTGTTCATTTTGCAAGAAATCTCTGCTAGTTAGGTCTAAGGGGAAAACAGCATAATTGGAATCCACATAACATAATGTTTTAATCCAAAATACTACAATTTAAATTAATATTACTAAATTGCCTTAAATCCAAGTAGTTCAAGCTGAAGATATAGATTTCTTCATTGAGCTTTGGGACAGTGGACTAGATCTCGATGTATTTTCAGGCATACATAGTATGTTTCATATGACTGGAAAACAGACAAGGATTAGGGGACTATCCCATGCATACCTACTCAGAAGTAGGTCTCACCAAGTTCAAAGGGATTTATTTGCATGTGTTTACAGGGTTTCTGCCATATTGGTTTTACTTGCATGAGCTATGGTGGAAGTATAGGGAAGACCATAGTGTGAGAATAGCACTATGGCCAATATTATTAAAGGCAAGACTTTATGGGTACCTTGATGGTATTTGCAAGAATGTCTGCTTTTAATTTGACTGGAGGTGTAATAATGCAATATCATTTGATCAAACAAACATGAGTTGTTTTCCTCACCAGCAAGCTGAATGAATGAATTAATAACCATCTTGTACTTCTTTAGGTCAAACTAAATAGCTAAAAAGTACATACATTCCAAATTTGGAGACTGGCCAAGGAGATTTGAAACAAGTATTGTATCATCATAATGAAGTTGCAGAAAGGCCTATCAGTTACAAGCACAAACCTGCAGAGATTGACCTATCCTTACCACAGGTTCTAAAGCAAATCCCACATTGTCCTCACGTGATGCTGGTTCATTCGTAAAATGAGTACAGCAGGCCCTTCCCTTAAGCGGGGGGATCCATTACAGATCCCCCTGTGTAAGGGGAAATCCATATATGCTTGTGCCCCATTGCAAACAGATCAGGGCAGCATGGATGCCATTACTTTAATTCTTGTGCAGCTTCTGCATAAGCTGGAAGCCAAGTATAGTGTGCCCGCATATGGCACGGGCACACTCTATATTGTAATTTTCTGCAAAAAAAAAAAAAAAAAAGGTATATTATTTTTGTGGGTTGCCTAGTCCTCCACAGTGTCATACACACACAGAGAGAGAGATACATACACTTTGGCAAACTTAGATCTTTTAGATACAACTCCTAGAATCCCATAGTCAATGTGATCCCAACATGGCCTGGCCAGCATAGGCAGTGGCCATGTTCTCTGAGTTATTCTGGGACTTACAGTCCACAAATTAAACTTTACCAGTCTCTGCTTATTAATTGACTTAAACAACAATCACTACAGCAAAAAAAGAGTTATAAAATGGCATCAGCACCGTATGAAAATTGAGATTTTTTAATGAACCAAATTGACAGAATTAATATTTCTTAAATTAAAATGCTTCAGTTATGTGATAACCTTTTAGAACTTGTATAAATGAGAAAATGAAGACTGACCCTGGATGTGTTATTTAAATGGCCTTGCTTGCATTTGTAAAGATGGCATTTCAGGAATCTTATCAGATCTGTAGCTTTTCAAAGAAACACCATTTGTATTTAATATGTGCACTGAAACTTTACACAGTTACCTTCTACATTAGATCCATTAACTCCCAGGAATTTTTCCCAAAGCAGAAATGTCTACAGAGAATTGATTTGGTTTTGTTTCACATAAGTATTAAAGTCTATAAACTGTGTATTGGATGTCCCACCTTCTCAGTGAAAAATGCATTTTTTCCTCTGAGTCTTTTAATGAAAAACACATCATCTGACAGTTTTGCTTTAGAAGCTATAACGTAACTAATAGGATATGCTTATATACAGGGGGCTGTGAGCAAGACTGTTCCACAAGCTAATGCACCCTTGTTGTACTCTTTAAGTATTATGGAAAGCATTATAATATTTTCAGTATTATTTAATGATTGATGCCTGCAGCAGTACCTGATCCTATATTTCAAAAGTGTGTTATCTATTAAGCTTTCAAGGGAAAATGTATGCATCCGATATGTGGTGTGGTTATGTTATTTAGCCCATTATAGGGTTACCTTAGAGTCACTAGATGTTGTAAATGACGTGAAAGCACACAACAGCAGCAACATGGAATCTGGTATACTTAGCAAGGAAACAGAGGCTCAATGCATAAGTGGCTTTCCATTCAGTAGCCAGAATCAGTGGAAGTGGGGTTAGCAATGGCTTGGCACTTTTGGACTGTATGTCCCAATGGGGGAAAAAATGGTGCACGCTGAACATTAATGTTCTTTTAGTTTGCACAACGTGGAACTATCTATATTCTTCATGGCTGCCCTTCCCATTCCTAGTCTTTTTTTCTTATTACTTGACTGCAACCTCCCTTCTCATCAATGTTTGATCCTAGGTATGGAAAGTCTTTAACTATTTCAGAACGCCTGTAAAAGAGCTGCTGAGTAGAACAGTAAGCCACCAAGTGAAAGGAATTGTCATAGGGAGACACTATAAGCACTTTTCCATGTATTGGGAGAGCCTTTACTTGGAAAAAAAATATTATCATGGCCTAAGTCTATTTGCTAGCCCCAAGTAG
>NC_056523.1:238263432-238500666 GCF_019175285.1 Sceloporus undulatus
ACATACTGACTCATTGGACCCACTTCACCAACAGACTTAACATACTGACTCATTGGACCCACTTCACCAACAGACTTAACATACTGACTCATTGGACCCACTTCATTAATAGACTTAAGTGTTGACTTAGCAAGATGCCATTGATTCAGTGGCTCTTCTCTACGTCATATTAACAATCAGGCTATAACTTCTATTACTAAAAGGTGAAATATTTTAAAATGCAGCCAGTTGAATGTTGCTCTGTGTGGCAATGAAAGTCTCCAGAGCTAAAACATCAGTGTGAAAATACCAATGGATCTCAGTGTTGATTGAATTTAGCTGCTTTTATGAAATGTGTTGTCCTTAGGCAGGAGTAGAAGCCAATATATTGTTTCTTCTAGTGCTTCTGGTAACAATAATACTTATTAATGAGGGAAATGAACTTGTGGTGGGTAGAAAGTAATCCATTCCTTAGAGAGAGAATGTCTGTTAACTGTGGGTGTTTCATTTGCATAATGTGTTAGACATTCAGTTTTTTGTGTGCCTTCAAGTCATTGCCTAAGAGGGACGCCGCCGCAGACACAAAGTAAACCACAGCATGGTGGAGGAAAGGGCCACAACTTTATTAGCATACACAAAAAGGACCACACGCAATATGTAGGGTTGGCTCCAATGCATGAGGTCTGGATCTGTCATCCATCAGCCCATTACTGAATGGATGAACCAAATTGCTTGGCCACGACCAAGCTTCGGGATGGCAAGAGATTATGGGTTACCGCTCATAACCCTTCACACGCTCACTTCGGTATCCGTAACTGTGCAACATCGCTTCTTATCTCTTGCCAACCGGGGACACTGTACTGGTGATGCCCCCGCAATGGCAACACCGCCTTGATCGCAGCGCCCCCGTGTCCGGATGGACTCCCGATCCAGCGCTACACAGCCCTGGAAACCACGCCCACCAGATCCAAGACCTATGCAACCGCCACGGCGCTGCAGCTGCAGCCCCTGCTCAAATCTGGCGTGTGAGGGTGGGGCAATGGCGTGATGGCAGCCGCAGCGGTGGTGCGCTCCTGCTTCCGCGGCGACGGTAGCGGCGCGGCGATGGCGACGGCGCCAAAACCACCCTCTACCTCACAGACCTGCTGCCTTGGCAGCGGGCAGCTGCAGGCCGGTGGCGCGGTGGCGGCGGCGGCACCAACAACCCTTTTTTCCCTTCCGGCTCAAGCTCTGTCCCCTGCCTGAGCCGGACAACAATGGCGCCGCCCACCAAGGCCTTGTGGCCTTATATAGGCCTGAAGGCCAATGGGAGGCCGGCATAGGGTGGCAAGGCCCGCCCTCCCAGCCTCTGTCCAATCCCGGGCGGCGCCTCCTTATGACGCTGCCCAATCAACGAAATCTTCCGCCCGCAAAGGCTGCTGGGACTTGTAGTGCCCAGCGGCGTGGGCGGAAGACCCACCCCTTCCCCCCGATCTGGCCAATCGCGGCTCAAACGGCTCCCGCCAAGGCACCGAGCGGCCGCTCGAGCCGGAAAAGGCCTCCTGCCTCCACGGGGGCCTCCCCCTTGGCAACAGGGCCGTCCTGCTGAGGCAGGCGGCCCCATTTTCTGACCTATAGTGACTTTAAGACAAACCTATCATAGGATTTTCTTGGCAAGATTTGTTCATAGGCTGGGAACATGGGACTTAGCCAAGGTCACCCAGTGGATTTCATGGCCAAGCAGGGAATCGAACTCTGGTCTCTAGAGTCACAGTCCAACATTCAAACCACTATGCAATGCTGGGCCTAAGAAGAAAGTTTTGACTCAAGGTACAGACATTTTGTTCTCCAAGTCAAAATTTTCTTAGTTGTATTTATATATTGTATATAAATTGACCTCATGTATACATTGAGGGCAGATTTGGGTCCAAAATTACAAATTTTTGGAATGGCTTATGGATAAGTTGAAGGTAAAAGCTAAGGGCATGTAACAAAGGATGTAAAGTATGATGCAGAGGTAAATTATGCTAAAGCACTTACAGCAGACCTAACTGTTTTTGCTCACCCTGAAGGCTGGATAGATGAGGAGGGAACCACAATAAATCGTGGCTGTGCAATGTGTGGGGCAGGCAAGCAGGCACTATCAGGACTAAGAAAATGCTTGTATGTCAAAAAGGATGTAAAGTCACAGCAAAGCAAATGGTGGCTCCACCAGCAATGGTTGTAGCCTTTAACTTTAATATGTTAACTTTGCCTGATTTCAACCCAGAAAAACTGACAAACATACACAAATGTCTTATTAATATCCTTCAAAACCCAATGTTTCTTGCCACTCCTTTGAGAGAAAGTGCCAAAGAGCAGCCACTGCTGCCATTTTCCCACCCAAATATTCAAAAAGGTGAGGTGTTGCAGCAGTGAGAGTAGAGAATCTCAGTGCTTCTTTTAAGTGTTCCTGGGATGGACTAAGCTCTCACTTTTCACCGCTCTGCTCAGAGAAAGAGATGGTTCCTTTTTTGATAAGAGGTAAAGTACAGTACTTACATTGACCCATGGATAAGTTTGCCTAGGCTTTTTGGACCAATTTTGGATTAAAACTTCTAGATTTACATAAGAGTATATACAGTACGCCTACACTAAATTGCAATCTTTCACTATTTCTAACGTTTCGGATTTTCTTCCCAAATGCATCAGCTGGCTTAATGTTTTGTAGCATAAAAATATGAACTAATATTTCCACACATTTTTAAAAAGATTTTTTTAAAAAAGAAAACCTCAAAGGTGATTTTGTAGTAGTCAGAATGAACATTTACTTCAAGTCAGCACATTTGTTTAATAATCTCTGGTTTTTCACTACTTTATCTCAGAGCTACATGCAAATATTAGAGTGAATCTTTTACTTCACACAGAGAACATTTTACAGGTAGATCAAATGTCAATTAAAAGTCTGGTACCAAAGGCCTTAGACTGAAGGTTTAAGCAGGCAATTGTTCTAAAGTGAGACTCTTCCCATAATTCACATGGGTGTTTCGGAATCAAAATAGCTGAACTAACAATGTGCAAAAAAGTACAAACTGCTTGTTTCATTTGTCTGTCATCTATTTTCAGTTGCTGTCTTCCCATTTACAATGTACTTTTCCTCCAAGAAATTCAATTATGAAGTTTGTTCCTTTTAAAGTAGGTTGGAAGAAAGAGAATAAGTGGTCCAAGGACATCCCACAAGTCTTCCATTTCAAGTGAGGCAAAATGTAAGGAGAGGTAGAAAAACCCAGGCCTTTGAACTAAATTTGGCTCCATCTCTCCCCTTGAACAGCCACCCAATTTAGTCCTCTGGGCTTCTGTAGATAGCCATACCTCCTTCCATATGACACTATCATTTGATGTTTTCCAACTTTTGTAATTAATTTCCTCATATTCTAAATGGTCAAAATGCCTCTATTTAGTCTTAGTACTGTATTGTTATATTTACTCTCCACTTTTTCCACAAAGCTGGGCTTCAAAGAGACAAAAAGAGCTGTAAAGCAAAAATATGTTGATATTTTCTTCTTTCACATCCATGTCTGGAATGTAGCCCATGAGACCTTATCTGAAATGCAATGAAATCCACACACCAACAGAAGGAAAATAAGTGGTGGGTTTTAATAATGAGTGGGCAGCCGTGGGTTCAGAGATTAAAGACAATGCAGAATGAAGGAGACAGAAAGTGGGAGCCCTTCAAACCTAATCCAGGAACTCAATATATTTTTACGGCTAGTCAAAGCCTCCACATCAGACCTTTCTTCAGGGTTGTTTGTGTATGAAAGATGGAATTTGTCAAGCTTTTCAATAGGTTTGGTAGTATTGTTTAGGTTTCTAACTCTGTTTTTAAATTGAAAAACTGTTTAATCCATTTTTAATTTTTAAACTTTTGTAATTATTTCTTGCCTTAAGTTTATTTTATTGTAAGATACCCTGAGATCTTCAGATAAGTGGCAGGATATAAATATTTTAATTAATAAAAAAGTACAAACTGAAGTGGTTTGAGGAATCCCCCCCCCCCACTTTTAATTTAAAAGCCAAAAATTGAAAATGAAAGTGAAAAATGTGTGGCATCTGAAGATCTACCCGCTTTGTGGCTACTTTGTGCTTTGAAAATGGGATTGCTAATCTCTGAGAGAAGAGAAATGTTCTTACCAGGGCAATGTATGGGCATGAGTGGGTGAGGGCAATACTATCAACTCCATTTTCAAAGCACACAACAGCCATGATGCCAGCACAGCTTCACTCTTAATGTGACAAATGTACAGAAATTGATGGAGAAAGCCCACAGGCCACATTCCCAGAAAAATTTCCTTGATCTTCTACCCAAATAATTGCAAACTTTCCAAAAATATGGAAGCTGTCTCCCACTTCCTATTGTTTGGTTCAACTCTAATATTTTAATGTTTGTAAGAGTCATCACATACAAAACAATTTGGGATAGATCCTTTTACCCAAGCTGCCCCAAAGTTCCTGGGCATAGAAATCCTGCCACTCATCCTGCCCTTTTCCCCACGCTTCTTTCCTTGCTGGGTTGGGTTACTGGGCCTCAGGTTGAACCTTATAAATATGAACTTGATGCTGTGTTGTGTGGGTTCTTTAGTTTCATTTGGGCCTATTGAAGATTCTCTCCAGCCATAGCTGTTCTAAATTATGTTTGCAGATTTTCTACGCATCTGAAACATAGAACCACTTCTGGTGGTTGATCTGCTTCTCCTTCCTAACCTTGTTTGACTAAGCCAAAAGGTCCTTGCATCTTTCTTCCATAAAATAGTTCAAAGGGACTAACTCTTAAACTTTCTTATGGCACCTCTCAAAGAGATGGTGTAGTTTCATGTCCCAATCATTCTGATTTTCACCTGATTATAACATTTTACTCAATGTTCCATTAAATCTCTCTGTTAACCCATTCATCTCAGGATGGTAAAATGTAGAGGGGAGAAGCTTGTGCTACACACTTCTCACAGTATCTTCAAAAACTTTGAAGTAAAGATGTTCTCAAATCAGCGACAATTTCTACAAAAGAGATTCACCAAAACATCAGCCGCAGTTGCCGTTTCAATGTTTGATAAGGCAACAGCTTCTGGGAACCTGGTAGACTAATCAACTAAAGTTACAATATATTTGTCCCCTCTTCTAGTTAATTTAGATAATGGCCCCATGATGCCAATGACTACTCTTTCAAGTATTTCTCCAATTATAGCCATAGTATGAAGTTCAGATTTTGTTTAATCATTTCCATTTCCAATATGCTGATATGTAGCACACCATTTCACCTGACATAACTCTATACCTATATATTCAGTGCACTTTGGTTAAAAAAAAACATTTTCCATTCAAAACATTTTGCATGTCTGTGGAGATCTTTGTTGTTTATCCTCCATAAGAGATTAGGCTCTGGCCTCTAGCCAGTTGGTCTGAGCCAGCACTAATATAATTCACAACTGGGAGAGGAGAATCAATTAATCAATACTATAATTTGGAACTGACCATGACACTAACACTCTCAGCTATTACATTCACTGACTGACACCATTTAGGATTAATGAGGTAGCAAGAGGAGACATACTATGATCTGTTTAAATACTTCTTCTTTTTTACCTTTTTCCTTTTGGTTGTTGTTCTAGGATGAAACGACCCCCGCTATTTTGCCATTTTTAAGTTGTGTGTGTCAGTACGAAGTACAAAGGGTACTGGAAATTGCAGATTAGTAATTGGAATCCAATTCTTTTATGCATTCAGTTTTTCATTTGCTTGGAGTATGTTAATTTAATGTTCACTAGACTGTACTGTATATTGCATAACTTAATCTATAATCCTATGTACATTTGCTTGGGAGTTACCCCTTCCAATTCAGTGAGGTTCCTTTTGTAGTAATATCTCCAACCTCTGTTTTAAACAAGAAGGAAAGGAATTTTTCAGACATGTGGGTGAAACCAGCAAAATCCCTATTCCCATGTTCTAGATGCTGAGATAAATATACTCTAGGACATAGTAAGGCAGCCATAAAAACCCACTGGGTGATATCAGGCAAGTCACACTCTCTCAACCTTATAGAAGAACCACTTCTGAACAAATCTTGCCAAGAAAATCCCATGATAGGTTTGCATTAGAGTTGTCTTAAATCGGAAGTGACGATACACAACAACAGTCTTAAAACACATGCGCCTGGCTATGATAGAACATCTTTAGATGCCACACTGTTAACCAAAGTTAAGCATACATATTTTTTTTGCTTCTTTGACATTGGTAAATGTGTCATCATCATCATTATAATTATTAATTAATTGTATCTCACTATTCCCCCAATACTGGGACTGGACGTGGCTTACAAAAGTAAAATAAATACAGTTAAAACCACTTACAGGAAGAAGAAATTTGGATATAAAGCTGTTGTTAAAATTCAATTCAATTATCTGTAGAATTAAAACTATTTAAAATAAATGCATTAAAAGAGACAAGAGAAAACAGAAAGGTAGAGCAGCTTCATAACATGATAGCAAGTTGTTAGTTAATTTAGGCCTGAAACACACAGGCCAAATAAAGTGCCTTCCGGGCGCTTTGGGCGTGTGGTGTTCAAATGACGCATGACCCCAAGTCGCCCACAAGGCACTCTAGGTCCCCTAAGATGGTCCAAAGCCAGCCCAAAAAAGAGTGGCAAGAAGCTACTCCTGCCAGTATCCTTTTGGAGACTGTGGCAACTGGGACTGTGGTGTCCAGTCACCATGATCCTGGAGCAATCAGGGTCAGAATGGCCTCTGTCCACTCCTTTTGTCCCATCTGCTTCACTCCTTACTTATTTTATTATTGGGGTTTTTGTTTTGTTTTTTCACTGCCAGGAATAGAGAGTTGTGATACTGGACCTTTCTCCTTTGTGTACCAAAATAAGTTGACTGTATTTGTGTATGCACTTTCACTCAGATAACTGAATTGAGCTCTGTTTGCTGCTTTGTCTTAGGCAGAACAATACTTGGGTTTTCCCACATCATATTTCTTTGTGGAATGGGATTTTGGTTTGTTTGAAAATGTCCACACTACCTTCCACCATATTCGTAGCCTTGTTGCAGCGCACAATTTAACAATTAAAAACAATAAATTAAAAATAAATGTTAAACCCTTTTAATGTAACCTTCCCGAGTTGGGTTGCCCAAATGACCCCTCTATCCATATCACTGGTTTTTCCTAGCATCTTTGTTTATTCCTAGCTGGAACATTTGGGTCTGTTGTGAAATATCTACAGCAAGCTTGCCCATACTGCTGTAAATTACAGCTGGCAGACCAGCTGCTTGTATAGTCTTGGATCAAGTGCTTGCATTTTAAAATATTTTTTCATTATTAAATCATACTTCGGCATATGCAGCATTTGGTTTAGCAGAGTGGCCCATGAAATCCTGTTGCAGAATTCAGTTTATATATTGGATATTTACTGCATGGTATAAATTCTTATGTTGCAACAGATGACAGTATAGCAGATGGGGTATGTGGAAGAGTGTTCTGTTCAGCATAGGGGGTTGTATTGCTCAGGGGAGATCCTCAAGGATTTTTATTTGAATTTAATTATTCCTTCATTTTATGTCATCTTTTACATAGCAATCAATTGCATTTTTTTTTTACCAAAAAAAATGTACCAGCTACAAGGCTCCATTCAAATCTTGCTACCCTATCTATCACTTTTATGGACATTTAAAAATTGCTTTTCTCTGCAGCTAAAATTTGAAACTGAAAATGTCAAGAAGCTTTAAAGCTGATTATTTTAAAAGAGTCTCATAGCTATTCTTTGGTTCTGGTTCTACATTCTGTAAATGTTAAAGATGAGCAGCCCCTCGGTGAAAAGAGACTGTAATTCTCATTCAACAAGAATATGGTTAAATATTTGGGAATTCAAAGCCATTCAGAGTTGAGCAATGAAAGAATAAATGAGTGGGTTTGTTAATTTTGGCTACTCCAAAAATCCGTTTTTGAAAAACCTCAAGTTCTTTCTACCCCAAATATTGAGAAATTTGAGAATGCCAATAAAATCTTAATAAAAACAACCCAAAATATAATTCTCACCCACTCCTAACAGGAGCGTATGGAATATTTGAACTTGTTCATCAGGACTTCAGAAACCACAAGCAAGTTTTAGTCAGCTTCATCTGAGAAGAGGGTTTTACTGAACTAGGCTGATTCCAGACTATTTATGGATTTAAAGTCAAAGCCGGCTATCCTGTAATGTATCTAGGTAGATTACTTTGAAAACTATGGCGGGTTACAAACCGCCGAAAAGCGGCGCTCTGCCGCCACCGCCGGTTGCTGCGTCCGGGAACCGCAGCAGCCAAACCGCGTGGTTCCCGGACGCAGCAAAGAAGAAGCGCCAAAATGGCGCTTCTTCTTGCGCCCCGGATGGGACGCCGTGAGGCACTACTCGCACACTCGCGGCGCCACATCCGGGGCGCACGTGCGGATGCTAAGCATTCAGCATCTTTACGCCCTCATCACGTGCTAGGGGTGAGGCCGGTATGGATGCTAGTTCCTCGGCCAACCCCTAGCACGTGACAGGGCGCTGCAAAGGCCCATTTGTAATGGGCCTAAATTCACTCTGGACCTATATCAGTGCTATCCAGATTACATATACAAAATGACATAAAAGGCAGTATGAAAAATGCACAGATTTTGATTTGATTGTTAAAGGTACATTGGTGTGTGTGTGTATTCAATCAAAGCTCTGAGTAGCTCAGTCTAATACATTGTTCCATTGTGTCACCAGAATGCTGATTTCTCAACAAGTTTGGCAGGCTAATCTCTGTGGTTCAAAAGCTCTACCAATGTTGTTGTCAAAATTTATCTTAGTACTGTGTCTTGGCTACACAGGTCAGGCTTTGGTCCTCAAAGCTTAGGCTTCATCACTGTTTTTTTTTCCAGCATGAACAACCATTAACTGTAAAGAATGTGCTTCATATCTTTTTCCAGACTATAATGCCTGAGACTATAATCCCTGCCTCACTTTGACTTTGTGACTATCTTGGTTGGTATTTCTATTTTAATTGTTATCCTCCAACTTTATTTTGACTCATTGTCTCTGACCTGTCTTGAATTCTGGTTCTCAGACTAGATCCTTAACAGACCTTGGAAAAGTTACTTTAAAAAAAAAACTAAAACCCACAGAATCTTGCAGGTATCAAACCCAGTGGCCATCTTGCCTGGGGTGCTCTCAGAGTTATAGTCCAAAGCTCTGCTCCTCACTTCTTTTCAGTTGTTGACCATGCACCTTCCTCTGGTTATTCAGACCTTGAGGTTGATATTCAGTTATAGCACTGTGATTCCACTACTATGGAAACATTCTGTGGAATCTTGGTGTTTGTAAAATGGTGAGGCACCAGAAAAGTTCTTTAACTGAGAATTCTAAGTAACCTTTTCTGAACATCCATAGGATGTTGCCATAGCAGTTAAAACTAAACATATTACTGTAATTGTGTAGTATGAATTGATGTTAGCCATGTCTGTGCATACTCTTGAATGGCAGGCCAAAACCCTGAATCCTGGCACACTTAAGATTTCAGTCTTGTCAAGGGATCAGACCCTACATTTTCACCAACGAGACTCAATATCCATCATGTTCTTAAGTTTTGGTTGTCTAAACCACTGGTGCCCCCATTCCAATATTGTTGGACTCTATGTCCTATGAGCCCTAGTCAGCATGGCCAGTTATGAAAGCTGATGGGAATGGCAGACAAGTAACATTGGAATTCAAAACTCCCTGGTCTAAAGCTAAAATATGTCTATACCAATTTAGTATTAGTCAGGCAGAAGTGGTGTGTTCTTTGAACTCTGATTATTGAACTCCTTGGTTTTTTTTTTCTTTAAAAAGAAGTCCACTGAGATCTTTTCATTTTTTAAAATGAGGGCTCTCTGATTTGATCTCTTGTGGCATGAAGAGACATTAAAAAGCTACATATCGAAGATATCTATTCTTTGCGTATTTTTTTCTACACTTGCACTTGAAAGCATTTCTCTAGAGCTGCCAAATCGGCCAATCTGCTCCATTTTGATCACAGCTAATTTGATTAAGCTTTGCTATACTTGTTCCCCCACTCCTCAAAGGCTTGGAGAGCGTAGGTTGATCTTGATCCTATTGTTATTGCATATATATATGCACTCTTTCTCAATGTCTCTCCCTTCCTTTCTCAGTGCCAGTGCAGAGGCAAGTCTCATGTGTCAATTGTGGTTAAGCGATTGGAAATAGGCTGTGGGATTGCACATTCTTTCATAACCACACCAGCCTTTCCTTTTTCATGTGTATATTGTGTATATTTTCCCACTCCCACCCCTTATTCTGCCTCATGATTTGGTGTTAAAGATCTCTATGTGTTTTCATGGTTAACACAAACACATTTGTTCCGTATGCAACTTTTGATACTAGGATAGAGGGAAAGCAGAATGTATTCCCATGAAGGGAAGGGCAGAGGGTGGAAAAATTTTTGCAGCCTTCTCCCACTCGGTAGCCACGCTTAAAGATGGACAACATATACTTGTACTCCCTCCCCCCCCAAAAAAAAGTTGTAATAGTTTTTCAAAACCTCACATAGATCTCAGAAGGTATGAAGGATGATATAAATATAAAAGCATCCAAGTATTAGTTACCATTTTGAACTCTGAATTCCTTCACAGCTTTTTGAAGAAAATGAAAGGTGGACAGAGATACCTTTAATTACTTCATAATGTTTTTATGTCAAAATGCTTCATAAGCATCATTGTTTTAAAGTATTTTCAAGCTAATCTTTGACTGTTGTATCACAGTCTTTAGTGCATTAGTGGGAACTGCATAATCCATGGGCCAATGTGACCCACTAAGCACTATTTTACAAAAAAAGAAAAACAGATTTTTTTAACCTAAACAATACAGAATGGATGAGGAGTGACCTTTACATGTGTCCATAACTGAACCTCTTCCCTTAAAGGACAACTATTTGGATGACAAAGGAGCCTGGTAAACCTATCCTATTATTAGACATCCCACACCAAGTGTTTAGCTATTCTGAAAAGCTGACACCATCAAGATACACAACTTATTTCAAGCAACATTAATCAAACCTAAGCTGTGTTAGCTTTCCAACTGTCATGCAATAGCAGAAGAAACCTTCCATTCTCACACAGAGAGAGGAAGGAATGCAGAATGGTTTTCAGTTTTTCTAGGAATACACCAACATCAAACACCATGTTGGACTACATGCCACATGACAATAATCACTTAACCAACCCATACTAATATGTTTCCAAATACTATAAAAAGAACTCCACATGGACCCCTCCAAAAGGTCAGAGCATGATTTTCCCATCAAGCCCAAGCTGAGATAATCAACAAGAAACATAATTTGCCCCACAATCTTAGCCATGTGGAATACAATGCCATCAATAGTGTCATAAACAATCATAACATTATGCTGCAGGGTGACAAAGAAGCAATTTTGGTCATCATGAACAAGTCACACTACATACAGAAGACTAATAGGCAACTGTCCAAGACCACATTTAACAGAATCATTTCTAAAGATCCCTATGCTGAATATCTGAACAAACTACATAGACTACTCAGAGAGGTCTCCGCCAATGTACAGAAATGAATTCAAATGAACACAACCCAGGAGCCCAATATGGGCATCTTCTATCAACTACCCTAAATAAACAAACTAGACAACTCAGGATGACCTATTGCCCCAAGCATTAGAACCCTCACTATTGGGATATTTGGATATATGGACTCAGTGGACTCAGTTCTCAGACCATACGCCATACAAAATCTTAAACAGCTATTCCCTTACAGTAGGATATATAACATGGATGTTCATCAACAAGATGCTGCTGCAAACCCAAATGCCAACTCTGTCCCCATGTCTATTCTGCAAGCATTATTGCAGGGGGCAATAATATCACCCGCAACACCATATATATATTTACTTTCTCTTCCTCCAGTGTGATATATATCATCCTAGGCCAGCAATGCTCCCCTACACTCTACATTGTACAAACAGGACATTCTCTGCACAAAAGGATAAATGGACACGCATTTGACATTAGAAATATCATTACCCAACAACTAGTGGCAAAACATTTCAACCTTCCAGGACATACAGTATGGAATTTACAGGTCACAGTTCTGTAAAGAACAAGGAAATTATAAAAGAAGACTAGAAAAAGAAACAGCTGAATTGAATTATAGTCACAAATTCTAATCCATTAGCAGAGGCATGAACAAAGGAAGTGGCTTTGTACACATTATAAATACAAATATAGATATTAACACAAGAGTTCTAGATACAGCACATATAATAAAAGGAATCTTCTGAGAGAGAGAGAGAATTTTTGAATCCGAGGAAACTGACTTTGGGTAAGCAGATTTTTTGCTTTCACACATCAACATGACCTGACCACTGTAACGATGTGGAAGATCTGTATCATCTTGCCCAGCCCTTTGAAAATTTAGGGCAAGAGATATTATTTGCCTCTTTCTGGATTCTATTACATTCTATCCCACTCCCACAGCTGTATCAATATGCTTTATACCTGAGGCTTAAATACTCTGCAGTGCATCCGAAAAAGTGGGTTTATATCCATGAAAGTGCATGCTAAAATAAAAAGCAGTTAGTCTTACAAGTACTGTCAAATTGCTTTTTCTCCTCCCCCTCTCTTCCTCCTTTTTATTTAAAAAAAGTTGGTGGTTTTAGTCAACACATTCAAGAAAAAATGTCAGAGTGAGATTACATCAGCTCCCATTACTCATTCGGCAGGGTCAATGCTAAACTTCGAATCCACTAGAGGATAACACTAGCATTTCCTCCCGTCTTTTTGAGGATTGTATCTTGGTATCAAAACCAACTGTGAAATCAAGACTTAAATGAAATATTTTCTATGAATATATTTACAAACTTTATGGCATAGGCACAACAGAAAGTATCCTAGCAGTGTTGTCTGTTTTTCTTGCCATGGAAGCAGAAGTTTCATTTGGAAACAAGTAAGCTTCTTCATGTCAGAGAAATGATAAAGTGCAAATACCCTGCAATATGTTTCAAGAAGTCCAGACAGTTCCCTGGTCCATTGAGGACAGCTGAGGTTCTCTAAGGCTGCAAAAGGGTGGTGGCTGAAATTTTGAGAGAAGGACTGGTGTACATAACTTTAGCAAGTTTGGCAGTTGTTTGCATTGTTGTCAAATCCTGTTTGATCAGAGGAAATAGCAGGAAGATTTTATATCTATCTATCTATCTATCTATCTATCTATCTATCTATCTATCTGAGCCATGTCACCTCCAAGCTGTCGCTATTCTATTGTTGTCTTATTACTGTGTGTCTTCAAGTTCTTTCTGAGTTATGGTGACCCTTAGTCTAACTAGTCATGGGGGTTTCTTGGCAAGTTTCTTCACAAGGTGTTCACTATTGCCATCCTCTGAGGCTGAGAGAGTGTTACTTATCCAGAATCACCCAGTGAATTTCATGGGTGACCAAAGATTTGAATTCTGTTCTCCGAAGGCATATAGTACAATGCTCAGTGCTCTTAAAAGCTGTCATCTGTCTCCAGCCTAACAGATCATGGGACTTTCAGTTCCTCCAGTCACCATCCTGGTTCCCATCTTTTCATTGCTATAAACATCAAAAAGTCATAGGTACGTAAGTGTGCTTGATGTTAATAAAATAACACATGGGGAACAGCAACAAAAGAGGTGTATACCCCCCTGAATCTCGGGAGGGTGTGTGAAAAGTACAGAATATGCAACCTTTTTTCTGCCTTTTTGTCTCATTTTAGAATTCAAGAAATCCAATTTAGAAACAAAACATAATAAACCTTTGTACAAACCATGCAGTAGTAGATGAGTGATAACACAGATGCCCCACTGCGTTTTGGCAAACCTGGCAGAGGTTTGAAAAGTTACATTCTACAGTCCCCAAATTCTTCCAGGCCACTTCACTTCAGAGCTGGATTGTGTTAGCTGTTTTGAACTGACTAAGGTTCAACTGACTAACTGACTGAGGTTAGTCGGTGTATTGAGGAGCTTAGTGTAGTCAAACCAACATAGTGCCTGCCTGCTTGCAAACTAAACCAAGACCAAAGGATGGCTGTTTTGCTTGTTGTATTTATAACGTGAATTGTTTTCTTGAGGGCAGAAACCAAGGCTTGAAATGATTAGAAGCTCTGCTTAATGGTTTCCCAGAGGAAATGAATGGTTCTGACTAGAAGTGAGTGGTTTGGATGACTGCTGTAAATATGCTAGAGACAAATGGGTTTACCAGTGCTCCCTTGTCCCAATTAGTTTCTAGTGATCACCCCTGGCTATGATCCTCTCACTGCTCTCAGTACACAAAAGGGATTTTGTTGGAGCCTTGGGGAATCCCATCATGGTGGGTGCCTTCTGGACTCTGGCTTGCCCTAATTGGTTTTTCCATATGCGAGTAGGTCAGGCGTCCACAGTGGGATCATGCCTAGGTCACCCCATGCCAGCTTCCCTTTTAGTATTAATTTGATAGTAAACATCGGAGAAATCAGAGGCCTGGTCCAAGAGTAACAATGGCTGCTGTACAGTTAGTTGCTTACTCCTTGTTGAGAGGTGCATCTAGACTGTAGAAATAATACAGTTTGACACTACTCTAACTGCTATGCTTCCATCCTATAAAATCCTAGGGTTTGTAATTTTGTGACGCACGAGGACTCTTTGGTGGATAAGGCTAAAGTCATTGTAAAATTACAAATCTCAGGATTCTGTAGGATTCTGCTACAGCACTTGAAGTGATGCCAAACTGCATTATTTCTGCAGTCTAGATGGACCTAGGGTTGTGGGGCTAGTTAGGCAAGGACTTTAATCTTGCTTTGCAGGCTCCAAAGCCTTTTTGATCATCACAACCCACTCACCTTGCCTTTATTAATTGCAGACTTCATTTCAGGGCTAAGTAAGAATTTTTGAGCTTTGCTAATTTTCTAGTGGCGATGTTTTTGCTTCCTCAGTATTGAATATATCAGAATATAGTTTATAGTAGTGGTTTTATTTGGTGTATTGCCTCTCAGTACTTTTGATTTGGTCACTTTTGATTTGATCTCGAGCTAAATACTAGCATAGGCTAGATCAATTTCATCATATTGGATTTAAATTATGGTTACAGTTAATACCAGTAAGGTTTATTCAGTCACATTTGACAGAGGTATATGAAAAGTTTTACAACGTTGAGGATTGGAGAATACCCACAGGCATCTTTAAGGTGATTAGTGGTTTTTAAGCCCTGTCTGTAAATGTTTGGAGATCAATGTGTGGATAAGGAATTGTCGACTCTAGCCCCACATATGGAGTTCTGAAGAACTAGTTCTTGGGTGACACAGAAAGTGTGGCTTTCTTAGCATCAATATAGAGATAGGGAGCAGGCTATTCTTGAGGCATCCATCTTCTAAACTTGCTCAGTTGTTATTCAAACTAACTTGAATGAAATGTCTACCCAGCCCCTACCTCTGGAAATTCAACACAATGCTAGCTAATAAAATGTGCCCCAATTAAATCCATGTCATGCAGCTTATGTACATGCTGGAGGACAACATTCCACATAGTGAGAAACTACATGAATTGTGTTATTCAGGAGCTATGCCGAAGTCAGAAGATTCTGCCTATTAAATAACAAAGCTTGGTGCAGAACAGTCTAATTGAATGTTTTATGTTTTCTGTTTTATTAAACCATATGTGGAGTATTAATATCATTCACGTTATTGCTTCCCAATTTTGCTGTTGACAGAAATGTTTGTTGCACTTCAGACATAGCTTTCAACATGACAAATTCTGCTAAAACTCTGGCTATGACCATAGAATGATATGAATAATTTTAAGATTTGATGAAATGGCTTCCTTATGTTGCTTAATGACAATGTGGCTTATGCCAGTATTCCAAGTTTCCATTACAGGGTATTTTAAATCACTTCAATAAATCTTCAGATGATTTTCAGATATCAATGCCTTCCAGTTGACATAACAAATGAACCATTTCAGATTTCATTGAAAGCTCTTTAGTATGTGTCAGCATTCTTTCTTGGAATATTCTCAGAATGTGACAAATTGTAGTAAGTCATTCTGAGGTTTCCTCACACTATGC
The DNA here is from genome assembly GCF_019175285.1 of Sceloporus undulatus. NCBI lineage: Eukaryota > Metazoa > Chordata > Lepidosauria > Squamata > Phrynosomatidae > Sceloporus > Sceloporus undulatus. The sequence continues at coordinate 238,279,501 of NC_056523.1, forward strand.
CTACTACAAAGTATTATTCACTGCTTTGTGAATCACTTTAGATAGCATAGCAACTCAGGTATTTTTTTACTGCGTAGTGGAAGTAGTAGAAATAGAAACCTGTCATGAGAGAAAATTTCCTTTTCCATCACCTCATTTTAGTATCTGCTACATTATGTTGTATTTTATGTCCATAATGAGAAGAGATACTTTCCACCTTCATTTGTCAGAAACTTGGCTACAGAGCATAATATCATAGAAATAATGGGCCACTTGACCCTAGAGTTCATACCATTTTTATGAGCAGCACATCTGCTTAAAAGGAAAGACTCTCTGACAAGAGCTTTCATCAGGCATTAGATACATAAAAGTATTCTACTCATACTTCTAAATTTATATTCCTACTAAATATATTCTAGCTAGTAATGCATACATTGCCAAGTACGTGTCTTTTTAACGGTATTAGAAGAAATGAGATTCAAGTAATGATTTCAAAACTTCATGTAGGCTGAATCCTAATGAATAATAATTACTGAGAATTAGACATTACTACATTGGACTTACATCTCTCTCCAAATCACAACAATTTATACTGCAATCCTATACCCACTCAGCTTGTGGTAATACCACTGACTTCCCTAGGACTTACCTCTGAGTAAAGACACATAGGTTTTCGCTGTTGGATATTTTTGGGCTGTAGACATGCCCTATGCTCATCATTGCTCAGAAATATTTTTAAACGTTACTCTTAATTTTAAAAAATAACTGTTTATTTTCTCTTATTCCGTACATCGATCCTTTCTCCTATCATGATGTAGTATAATAATAGCACAGCCCCATGGCTATAGTTCAGTTCAAATTAGTGGGACTTAATACCAGGTATAAGGGGTTGGAGGCTACAAAGTTACAATTTGGAGAGACAGGTATACTAAAGTCAGTATGGTCTTGTCTAATTCTTACTACATAATCCGATTACTTATTTAGAACCAGCATGGTGTAGTGATTTGAGCATTGGACTAGGACACTGGGAGACCAAGGTTCGAATCCCAGCTCAGCCATGGAAACCCAGTGGGTGATCTTGGGACAAGTCACACTCACTCAGACTCAAAGGATGGCAATGACAAAGTCCCTGAAGAAACGTGCTAGGTTTACCATAAATCGGAAACAACTTGAAACTACACAACAATTACTTATTTATCAGAGCTTGGAAAAGTTATCGTTTGGGAGTACAATTCCCAGATCCATCAGCACTGGTCATCATGACTGGCAGTTTCTTAGAGTTATAACGTGTATATGAAACATAAATGAATTTCATGTTTAGACTTGGGTCGTTATCACAAAGGTATCTCATTATATATATGCAAATATACCAAAAATCTGAAAAAATCTGAAATCCCAAACCTGTCTGGTCTCAAGAAGCATTGTGGATAAGGGAGACTCAACTTGTATGTGTTGACTTATCAGGTTGCCATTGTTTCATTGATGCTTGAGACAAATTAACAATAGGTATTAGCCCTAATACTCATATTTCCATTAATGATATGCACAATGCATTCATTGTTATCTTTTTTTGTTTTTCTATTTTCAAAACGTAAGCTACATTCTGCATTACAGTTATACATCTATACAATCTAGATTTGTAACCTAGAATTGCAAATCTGTAACTGGTCTGTATTCAGTAACACTACATAAATGCTCCCCCCTCCCCTAACAGCCAGCAGCCTGATGTGGCAAAGGAAATCTGCCACATCAGCAGCCAATGAATGAATCTACGGCAATCAGAACCAGGCTGCCTGCTGCAAATCCTTGTGGCAGCCTCACTCACCAGTGGGATGGGACTGAAAATATGATCTTCTTATGGACTGATCGGCAGCTGAACAGGCCTCTTTGCTCAATATGGCTGATGAGAGTGGAAGCCTGGGCCATGAGACATGATTTCATTATGCATATGTAACTAAGGAGCTTATTGCTCAGCATTTTAAACTAGGTCAAGCCTCCCAGGCTGTTGAATTGTTGTTGAACCACCAGCCGCCATCAGCCCAGGTCCCAGCCGTACTCCACCAGCACTCTTTAGAAGCCAGATAGTTTTCAAACTTCTAAAAATTCATTTTTCTTCCTATTTTGTTGGAAGGTTGGAAGCTGTTCAACGTTTTCTGGAAATGGAATAGCTTTCATTGAAAAGTACAGTGGACCCTTGTTATACGCTGGGGTTTGGTTCCAAGATCCCCCATGTATAACAAAATCCGTGTATGCTCAAGTCCCATTAAATATAATGACATTGCAAAATGGTGTCCCTTATAAAAAATGGGAAATCAAGGTAAATTTATACTTTTTTGGAACATTTTCAAACCGTGTATGCTTGAATCCATGTATAAAAAATCCGTGTATAAGAAGGGCCGACTGTACTCAGGTTTTGCTTGTAAGAGTTACTCTGGAGATGCCCACTACAGATAACAATATTATTTCTCAGGAGTTATGTGATGCCTACCCACAGCTGTTTGCTGAACTTTCTGCACAGAATTAAGACAGGCAGTTATCAGCATCATTGCTTGTAAGGACATTTCATTAGTTGAAGAAGGTTTTCACAGTGGGTGGAGAATTATTTTGTTGGAAATTAAATATACGTTGCCCTGTTATGATCTAATTTGTCAGTGTAGCCTATTTGCTTTCCCCTTCCCATTCAGAAAGTTCATTAAATGGTAGATAAGTAAGTATATTTTATGCACGCTGTGTTTTTATTTTTATTCTAGTAGAGCAAATCTCTGTGTGAACAAATTAAAATAAATACTAAAAATGGCTGAATGCCCTTTTCCACTGCAGATGCTCAAATCCCAAAGTCTCATAGACTAATCTTATCTTTTGAAGAGGAGAAAGAGGACCTTTCTGCCAGCACACAACAACAACAATATGGTATATTATAGTAATATAATAATCTGGTATATTATAATAATACAATACAATACAATACAATACAATATAATAGTATTCCTGCAGAGTTAAAAGGACTGTATCTTAATAAATCAATTTTTTGAAGTGCAGTTTAAGCAAAAACCAAATTAAATCGATAGAACTAAGTAGCAGTGCCCCATTTCAGAAGTTAAGGAGAATGACCACAGCTCAGGTCACTAACAGGATCCTGGCTACTGAAATTTGATGGAGAGATTAACCATTACTAATTTATGCCATTTATTTCATTGGGTCTGCTTTAAATGTGACTAAGCCTGGATTTGATGCACTGTAACTTTAGCAATGGTTACATTATAGCTTTAAGCTGTAAAGATGAAAGTGAATAACTTTCAATATCAGCCTTAGCATCTTTCCATGCAACATGAGCATTGACTTCCCAAAACAGTTAATTGTGAACATGACAACACTACATATAGTAGTCAAAGCTAAAAATATCCCTCAAGTCTTCAGATTACCCAGGGATTAATGCAAATAGTTCATTAACATGCGTAAAGGAAGCCTTCTCTCGCTCAGTGTTAAGAGGGGAAGGGGGAAGACAGCAGACTGTTTCCCATGAACTGGATGGCAGGAAGAGCCTAATTGTTCTCCCCTGTAGAACTGGAAATGTTAATTGCCAATCATGCCAAGATCAAACATATACTTGCAAAGCAACTTCAGCCAGGGATATATGAAGTGATTTAAATACTAAACACCACAGTATAATTTATTGGCTTGCTTCAATTTCTCATGGTACTTATTCTTGCAAGATGATGGCAACATCTTGAGGCTACAAGAAGCTATCATCCTCTTGAATTCTAACTTGGTTTGGATGACCTGGTTTGATGTGCATGCTAATTTATCACTCTCACTTGCAGCAGAAGCAGATGAACGAACCACAGAGCTTTGGTTCATGATAAGCTGGGTAGGACTCTACTCCTGGCTGGTCTCTTTCCCAACCATCCAGAAAATGAACCATAAAACAAACCCTGGATTAATTCTCTTGTATGTTGGCGAAGAAATAAACTAAAGAGCTGGATCCCTGCTGTATTTGCACATAGATCAGTCAATGTGCGCCAGCATACTCACTAAACCAGGCTTCCATCAAAGCTCTGGCTTCCTTAACATCCGACTGGAAAAAGTGTGGACCTGTTAGTCCCTGAGACGGAGGTTCTTTGCCTTTCCCACAGAGTATGGTAGTACCTTCACCTGTTTCACCTCTGTGGCACTAAATGCGGGGACAATCTAGATGCCCTCTTTGTTTCAGTGCCTATTTGTATAATCCCACCACTAGAGAGCACCATCTTAGCACCACTACTGTCACCATAGACGCCCTTTTCTCTGAACTCACACAAACCAATGGCATTGTTGTAATGTTCTCAGAGTGTCTCAAATGTATAATACAAATAAATAAACAGAAGTTCAATATAGCATACAGTTAAGATTCCTTTTTTAATACCTCTACCTTCTGGCTCTAACTAACTCTAATATTTTTCTCTCATATTCCTTGCATCTAACTTTCTTGTACCGCAGTCTTAAAAAAAAATCTCCTTCAAACATCAGCCAATCAGCAGTTCCCATTCCATCCCATGCTCTTCCTCTCAACAGATCCTTACCTTTAAATATGCTGTCCATCACATGCATAACTATACTTTAACTTTTTGTCTATAACATCATCATATCCCCATACAAACCACCTTGTGGAGCTCCTTTCTACCTGATTTCACCTTCATCACTTCATTTTGCAGAAGACAACTGGTTTACTATATATACTCATCTATATAAGTCCAGACACTCTGTGGACCTGAGTCTACCCTGTACAAATAGGTCTCTCACCATACCCCCCCCCCCCCCGCTGTACCATGGATGGAAACAAGTCCACCTATCAGGCTCCGCAAATGGGATGAGAAATAAATGGTTGTACTGGTGAAGGGCTTAGAGCAAGAATGTGCCTCCACTTTTTCCAGGTCATGAGAGTATGATACAAATATGGATTATTAATTCTATGAATTACCTTCCCCAATGAGGGTGGAAAAGATGCACTGAGCTCTGCCAGATCTAGCTCCAGGGCAGCCCAGGAATGTCTGTCACTTTAGTGGAAAAATTGAATGACATTATTGATCTGGAAGGTATCCAAATAAAATTCAGGCAACCCTTCAGGAAAGGAGGTTGACTCACCTTGGCATATTTGTGCATACTTGGTGCTCCTTACATTTGCTGCCCTCAATGCACAGATTCCAATGAAGAAGTTGGCTGTCATTGCCCTACCTCAGGAGGCACAGGTGAAGGGTGTTTTGATGATCCATTGTGGGTCTCAGTAATGTTCTCTGATTCTACTGTGTCTAAAGGGGTGTGCAAGGCTGAACCATAGGCAGATATCAGAAGAGTCCAGGGAGTCAGCTATATGTCATCCCTCCATATTTACAGCTTTGTTATTTGCGGATTTGATTATTCACGGATTTGATTATTATGTTCTCTCTAGGAATCTCTAGGTCTTCCAGTGCATCTCTATGGTGAGCTTTAACTAAAAGTTGCACTGAAAGACCTAGAGATTCCTAGAGAGAACACTCTACTAGGCATTTGTAGCTCTTCCAGGACAGTTCTATGGTCAGTGTCTGTTGAACATTGACCACAGAGTTGCCCTGGAGGACCTAGAGATTCCTAGAGAGGTGTCCTAGTAGAGTAAGAACATGAGGGTCTGGCAGACAAGCAGCACTTTAAAAAGCTGCCTTGCCACCCCAAGAACTATCACCTGTCTCTCCCAGAAAACACCAGGGACCAGCAGAGAGACTCTGGAGGCACAGAAGCCTAGCTATTCCCCCCCCCCCGGTCCTTGATTGTAATGTGTTAGATTGTGTATCGTTTATATTGTTTTTAGGATTGGGATGGGGATTGAGAATGGGGATTATTTTCAATTTAATTGTTTTGTTCATTTATTGCTATGTAATTTGCTTTGTTAATTTTATTGCTGCTGTGAATTGATATGTATTTTTTGGTATTTATTGCTGTGGTGAATTGCTTCGTTATTTTATTGTTATTGTTTGTTTGCTTTGTACTTTCTTTATTGTTGTAACCTGCCCTGATTCCTGTGATTGGTTATTGTTGTAACCCGCTATAAATAAATCCTTATTATTATATTATTATTGTTATTATTATTTGCAGTTTTTCCATATTCACAGGGGTCTTGTGCCCCTAACCCTAGTGAATATGGAGGGACAAGTGTATACAGGGGTACCCCGGGTTACGAAATTAATTCGTTCCGCCGCCGCTTTCATAACCCGAAAATCTTCGTAAGGCGAAAAAGCCATAGGCGCTAATGGGGAAAAGCCGCGATTTCATGCGAAATAGCGCCGAAAAGCACCAAAAAAATTTTCGTAACCCGAAATAACCTTCGTAACCCGGAACAGTTTTTTTTAATGGATTTTTTTCGTAACCCGGAAATTTCATAAGGCGGCGCATTCGTATCCCGGGGTACCACTGTATATAAAAAGAATCACATTCTGTCATATCTTTGCAGTGAGCTACAGAACAAACCAAACCAGCACTGTACAATTTCAATAACAGTGTAAAAAGTCGTACTTAAATGTTGAGAAGGAAATTCAAAAATTGCAAGTGCATATTTGGGTATGATGTGGTTTGACCATAGTCCCTTCCTTTGCCTATGGGGCCATAGGAAGGGATTCTGATGACCTTAGATACTGCCTTAGGCGTGAGTGGGTTTTGGAATTACATTATGTTACTGTGTGATAAAATGTAAACTAGCTGCTACCTGGCCTTTTTCTTTTCTTTTCTAAATTTACTGCACTTGTCAATTAAAAATTTATCTTGGCTCGAACAACACCCAGTGACCCATTCAGGAGAATATGGTACCTGGACTCTCAGAACAGTTATCTGTGTTGAAGCTTTTAAGAGGCACTTTTCTTAAAAGAGTGCTGTCATGCCGTCTTCAAGCGTTGCTCTTTCCTTTGTTCTCTACTGTGTGTTAGAAGCCTCAAAAATCTGATCCGCATGCCTCTCTTCCCCAAGCTATCAGTTTTTTGTCCTTTTGTCTTGGCAAGCATCTCTCTAGCTTTGTTTGACTGGAGCTGAAACTGACATGGCTGTTTTGGGCTGTTGTTGATGTCTGACAACAGGAGCTACTTCCTACCTACAAGTACCCAGAGAAAGCCTTATTATACTAAAACATCCTTGAGCATCAAGCTGATTGATAGATAGAAAAAAGATTACATGACCCAGGAGAAATCCCTTCCTGAACTTTGATGGTGTTACACATCTCAAATAATGTTTTTATCTTTCTTCCGTTCCTTCACCATCTCCACCTCACTATTGGTAGCAATTGAATGTGAACATTGTTTTGATAGTCTCCAGAAAATTATTCCTTTGTTCTCCTGTATTCTCCCCACTCCTCCTGAGATGGCCATTTTGCCATACATGCACACTTTTATATATGCTAAAATTATTTTTGCAGCTTGACACAGTTTTGTAACTTAGAAGAGGGCAAAGTGCAGCCTATAGCTTTTGTTGCAGCCTCCCATGCCTCCATTGTTCGCTGATTATTATTTTTAAAAGTAGTCATTGCTGAAATGTATCATCAAACTTCTAAATATGCTATAGTTAATGGGGAAAAGCAATGAAATGCACCATACTAAATGGGATAGCCAATATCATAAGCTCTATGCTACACAATTTATTTATATTTAGTGTAATATCAGCAGTTAATATCCTAATCAATATCATGTTACTTAAATATTAAGTACATTTGAAAGTCATTTGCACATCAATACCATAATCAAGTTAGGGTAGGAAGGATTTTATTTTAATGTAATCCCACCTCGATCCACCTGGGAGAGGTGGGAAAATACAAATAAACTTTGTTCATGATGAGTGGGGAATGTTTTAATGAATTTTATATGATTTGATACGGAATTAATTTTTTAATTTAAGATTATTTGAAAATAATAAAAATAAAAAAAAACTTATTTGAATCCTGCTTTTCTGCTGTGAGGCAATCAAAGTGGCTTACATATTTAAAACAGCACCAATATACATGATACATGTACATTACAATGTCTAAACCCCCCCCCCCTTAATAAAGAATTAAACATAATACAATTAAAATTGAACTGTTAAAATATTTTCATCTATTTTCAATGTATCTTAATTGAGAAAATCTTAAAATTGGTCCCCAAAAGAGCCAAACAAACTACTATCACATGCAGATTTTGTTTATATGGTCTCAAAAGTTTGAGTACACCAAAACCTAGCTGCCAGTGCACACATGATGGCTTTTGGGGGACACCAGTTTTAAATAATTCCTACATAGCATTGCTCAGCTCATGGTAGTACTGTCACCTGATAGTTGTGTTTTTCAGTTGGATACATGTCTCTAAAAACATCTGCAAATGCCTCACTATCCAAAGGATAAGCTCTTTTGAAAAACACTTGCTTTGGAAACTTTTGCTCCGTTGGAAAACTACCGTAACACTCTGCCCAATGGACTCAACCCCTGTTCCCCTGATATCAGGCTGGTGAAGTCTGCTCAAGGTTACTGTAATTAACCCTAATTTTCTACCATTAGCTCTGATACCGCACTGGGAATACAGCTGTACTTCTCCTTCTCTGCAGTTGCTAGTAATAGATTGCTTTACCCTGGTTGCTGCTACCTTCTCCCCAGCCAAGCTTAGCCATGAGATCAGTGATGAAGGTGTAGATCAGCATTGCTTGAGTTCAGAGGAACGTCACCAGTGGGGGCCTGCTAGGGAGGGGACAGCAGCAACTGGGGTGAAGGGCTCCATTGCTGGCATTGTGAAAGAAATGGGCAGCTTTTGTCCTGTGTGCATGTGCATCAGCACCCATTTAAAATATATATTTAAAAGAATAAATCAAATATAGTTGGTGGGGATAGATATTTAGACTTCCTTCCCTTACCCATGATCACTTACTGGGGTGGAAGGAGGAAAGACAATTGGATGGTATGAGAATGCAAGCTGGAAAAATTGGTAGATAATGCTATTAGCTGTGAAGTTCTGGCATGCTGAGAAGAAGAAAAATAGCATCCCTTTTGTACCAATCGGAGTTTGGGTGCAGGAAATGTGTGGCAGTCAGTACAGTTTGAATCTGGTTTATTTTGCATAGGTGTAGCACTAATGAGGTGTCTGTGGACCAGGAAAACATAAGGTAAAGATGATGTTTTGTTCATCAGTGTAGACTGCAAATTGGTTTTTGCCTTCCAGATGTCCCAGCTAGTATGGGAGCTGTGGTCAAAGAACATCATGAAAACCAGCTTTTGAAACTACTGGCACAAACATTTTGAACTAGATCTCACTTGGGTATGGGAGCTTCTTGCATGGCATAATGATCTCCGCTGGTCTTATCAAGATTCTGATCACAAGCAGACTGGCCCCAATTAATTGAGAAGTTAAGTTTATAGTCCTATACTTTGCAGTAAATCCCATTAAACACAGTGAGGCTTACACTTGTATAAGTATTTTTAGGTCTGCATTGTCAAGCAAACTCTTCACATTTAATTCAGTGCTCACAGGAACCATGTTTAAGAAGCATTTCCCAAAGTATTAATTGCAATATTAAGTAGATTTTTGGAAGTGTATATGGTGAAGTACCAGTTATATTACTCAGATACTTCTGAACCTATCTTGATATGTAAGAATAATACTTTTGAATATGAAGTGTCTGACTGAGGAAAATAATAAACCAGAATAAATGCCAGAGTATTGCCTATACTATAAGGAGCAGTGATCCTTTGTTTGGTTAGGCACAGAAAGAAATTTCAGTCAAGCATTTAAGATCAAACAATTCAGTAATTAAATTGGAGGAAAATCAGGGAACTGTTTCACTTTTGATATTGTTTACTTTTTATTAATACAATGAGGATTATATGCCTTACTGAGAAGATAAACTTCCTTTGAGAAATTGAGAAATATATCCAATTTGAAAACTTTTGTTCCCTAGTAGCTTAAAAATAAGCCAGAATAGTTAAATACTTTCATGCTGAATGTAATATTACAAATATTCTTGTGTTAACTGCTGGATGATGCTTTTTCTCTAACTTTTTGTAGGGCAAATTTTACGCATAAATACCCTAAAGGAATCAACCCCTATTCGATCTTGAAAGTTAAGCAGACTCAGCCCTGGTTAGTACTTGGATGGGAGGCGCCAAAGAATACCAAGAGTGGAGGCTATATATCAAAGGAAAGAAGTGGCAAAAACACCTCTGATTACTCCTTACCTAGGAAAACCCTATGAAATTCAGGGGGTCACAATAAAGTGACAGGAAACTTGATGGCCTGCATGCACACACACACATGAGACATTTGATAGCCCACAGGGGAATTTATTGTAGTTGTTGTTAACTGCTGTCAAGTCAGGGCCATGACTTCCTTGACTGAGTCTATTCATCTATAAAGGGGCCTTCCTGTTTTCAACTGCATTCTACCTTCCCAAGCACTTCTAGTGAGTCATGTCTTCTCATGATATATCTAAAGTATTACAGTCTCAGTTTAGTCATCTCAGGTTATAGGGAGAGTTCAGGCTTGATTTGCTCTAGGACCTGTTTATCCGCAGAAATCCAGAACCAGACTTCAGTTGATTCTCTTCCTATCAGCTTTCTTCATGGTTCAGCTTTCACAATACATAGAATTTGTAAATACAATGACATGGACAGTCCTGCCTTTGGTATTCAATGATATATGATTACAAATTAGGATCTTGTGTTGTTGCTTCACAGCTATAGCAATAACAATCACTAGTACTACTTATCAGTGAACCAACACTCCCTAATTGGCTTATATACAATGTATATAAGCCAATTGCCCCCAACAAGCTGGGTACTCACTTTAGTGACCTATGGAAGGCTGAGTGGACCTTGGAGCCACTGGGATCGAACTCATAACCTCATGGCTTGCAGTACAGGCATTTAACCACTGCGCCACCTGGGCTTCCTAGCTGTACTTCCAAGTCCTAGTCGTCTTATGATTTCTTGAGTTCAGTCCCCATTTTGATTAATGACTGAACCAAGGTATAGAAAATCTTTCACTATCTCAATGTCTTCATTGTCTACATTAAAGTGATATAAATAATCTATGGCCAATATTTTTGTTGTTTTTTATGTTCAGTTGTGAACATGTCTTTGCACTTCCTTCCTTGACTTTCTTCAGTATTCATTCCAAGTCTGCTGTCTACTATTAGTAACATGGTGTCATATGCATATCTTACATTGCTGGTGTTCCTCCATTTCCAAAACTCTTTCCTCCGAGTCTTATCCAGCTTTACAAATGATAGTTCGTCTTAAAAGTTAAAGAGATAAGGTGATAAAAAGGCAGCCTTGCCTGACCCTTTTGCCAACTAGAAAATATTCTATTTCTCCATATTTTATCCTAATGTTGTCCTCTTGTCCTGGGTACTGGTTGCACATTAGGATAATCCAATGTTGTGGTACAGCAATTTCTTTAAGAGCAATCCATGATTTTTTTTCATGTTCTGTATAATCAAAGGCTTTGCTATAATCCATAAAGCAAAGGGTGATTTTCTGCTGAAATTCTTTGGACTACTCCATTATACAACAAATGTTTGCAATATGATCCCTTGTGCCTCTTTCCTTTTCTGAACTCCTCTTGAACACCTGGCATTTCTCACTCTCTGTATGATAAAAGTCTTTGTTGCAGAATTTTGAGCATCGCTTTACTTGTGTAGGATATTTTTGCAATGGTCTAAAATTTAGATTTGTTCAGATTTACTACCTGGGTAGGAGAAAAGCTATAAAGTACATTAAGAGACCAAAAAAATCTGACATTCTGAAATTGAAAATTTGTAGTTACATTTTCACTGCTTTCATTCCATTCATAAATACAGCTGAAACGTGTATACTTTGAAAAGAGATTCTAGAGGAAATTCTTAGCCATGGGGGAAATGACTGCAGTTAGGATCCTATTTTTATCATCAAATATGAAGAGAGACTTTAGGGTCAAACAATGTTTCATAATAAGTACACGTCTTTCTAAGCAGAAGTGCTCTTTAATCCTTGCAATGAAAAACTAAGCAAAAGGTTTTGCTGCTAGGTGCTAGAGTGCAAATGAATTCCATGGTTTCTTAGTTCAGTTGCAAACGTGAATATTTGCATACCTATCTTTGCAACACCATCTGCTTTACTTTGAGCTTTCTCTGACCATTTCATATAAATTGTGATATTTTGCATTCATGCCAAGTTACTATAATTCTGATTTATAATTCTCTTACTACATCATCCTCCAAAATCAGAGTTAATGTGAACTGTGAATTATATATGGGGTAAAATTAGCCTGCCTTAGCTTAAATGTGGAGCAACAGATTAGTTAGAATCTATGCATCTCTGTGTGTGTGTGTGTGTGTGTGTGTGTCTATATATCTTTTTGAGAGACCGCAACTCTACTTACTCATACCTTATTTACAGTTTCCCCCCTGTTTGAACGTGTGGATGTTTAATCCTAGGCAGGAATGAAACTTGCCAAGAGCATTAACTGACCCCCATGTGGAGATTGAGATAGACATCAATAATTATGCCTCCTGAGCTATTCAGTATTTGTAATGGGGAAGCAGTTGTTACCCACTAGAAATTTATTTTGTGAACTTCCCAATTGCAAATGGTACAGAACGATTCAAATTAATATGATTTCTGCTCTGCTTGCTTGGGATTAATTAGCCTTTCCATAGCTCTTCTCCTTACCTTGTTCTTGCCTTATTTTACCTGCCTTTTGTTTTGCATAACTCAGCTTTATATTGTGCATTAAAAATCTGTACGGTCATTTAGTTCATTCATAATGATCTAAATTCAATTCTTAGCCCCAGCGACAGTAGACTCCTTGAATGAATGTGGTATTAACTCAACACTTCAGTAAATTCCATTGATTTAGAATAAGAACCCATTAATATACAGTGGGTTCAACTGTAGCTAACCAAAGGACCTAGGTCTAATCTGCACTGCAGAAATCATGCAGTTAGACACTGTTTTAACTGCCATGGTGCAATGCTATGGAAATGTGGGATTTGTAGTTTTGTGAGGCATTTAGCCTTCTCTCTCAGAGAGTTTTAGTGTCACAACAAACTACAAATGCCAGGATTCAATAGGATGGAGCTATGACAATCAAAGCAGTGTCATACAGCATTATTTCTGCAGTGCAGATTATACTCTAAACCCATAAATGTTGTTAAATAAACATAATTCCATGATAAATTGAATAGCTAACCATTCTGTCATGTGGTAGTTGTCTATTACCACAACCTTGCAATGAAAATTGTCTACCAACATTATAAAAAAGTCAACTGCTTTGAATTTTTCATTAATAAAAGCAGGTAAGTTACCCATTTCTTATGTAGAATTTGTCTGTACTAACACTATAAAGGAAATGAACACATTTTCAGATATGCATCCCAAGGAGGGCTTCAGTAAAAGTATACATTTTTAGCAAAAGCCAGCATAGTGTAGTTTGAGCCTTGGACTATGACTCTGGAGACCAGGATTCAATTCTCAGCTCAACTACGGAAACTCACGGGCAAGTCACATACTCTCAACCTCAGAATTCAGCCAAAGTTAAGCACTCTTAGTTTGCGGTCACCTAGGAGTATGTCGCAGTTTGGCCATGAAAACTGCTGGGTGACCTTGAGCAAGTCACATGCTCTCAGCCTCAGGGTAAAGCAGTGGTGTACATTCAGTGTACACAACCTTTGTTTCATGCTCAAAATTATTTTAAAAATGTATTATGTATAAAGGTGCCTTTTACATCTTATGCACATAGCTTGAAGGCAACTTTATACAGAATACATTTTAAAAATAATGTTGAGCATGAAACAAAGGTTGTGTACACTGAATGATCAGAAAGTGAAGGTGCCACTGTCTCAGCCACCTGTGAAAAAATATTTGGGTTTTGGAGTATTTTAGATTTTGGAATTTTGGATAAAGGAGGCTCAATGTGAAGGGACTAAGGGATTCAGGACTGGTAACCCTTTTCATGTTTTGCTTGCTTCTCTCTATCTTTGTGCACAAGAAGATGTCCCCCCCCCCTTTCCTAATGAAGTGGAATTGGGGAAGAACTGGAAGTCAATTTTCTTATCACAGCTCAGGCAACTTACATGGGTAATTCCCATTAACATTAATAGAGAATTACCTGCTTAAATTCCCTCTGTATCAGCACAAGTAAAAAGTCCCCTGGAATGTAAATAGGTAGCTAGGGTATAACTAGAAGGTTGCAGGGGGCTAATTCAATAAGTATTAGGTGTGAAATTGGACACTGGCATCCCTCCTCCTCATTCAGTTTTAGTATGAAACAGTCAATTAAGTGGGGACTACTGGCTGATGTTTTTGTTCAGGCTTATGATCTGATTTCTATTTGTGTATAGAGAGATACTACATGTCCTGTTAAAGTGAATACTGTCATCAGGGTGTGATGTCGTTCTCTCCATTAACCCACAAAAATGAATTTCGACTATAATTGGCCTGTATCTTCACTTTCATTTTTTAGCACATAAAGAGAAACGATGCGGCTGCTGTTCTTGTTGCTGATGCTGTTGTGTTGGATAGGATAGTTATAGGGGATATGTTTTTAATTCTTTTTGCTGGCTTTTGACATTCCAGCTTTTGTGTTTGCATCTGTTTGGATTTTGTGAAAGAGATCCAAGTCCACAGCTGTGTGGGAAGAAAATTAATTAGCTAGCGAGTGATAAATATTTGGCCCTTCTCTTTTTCTCTGTAGTAAATCTGTTAAACCCAAATGGCACCCCAGTGTGCTTTGTACCAGTAGGAATGATTAGAAATAGTACAACTGCAACAGGCTGAAATGCTCATGGTACTAAGACCATTTATTGCAGCATAAAAAGAAAAATCTGCATTTGTACCATTGAGTCATTGTTTTATCTAGCAAATGTTTTGTCCATTTTACATTTCCCTTATGCAGATTGCACCTTGATGTGCCAGCTCCCATCTGTTTAAGACAGATAACCAAAATGAGACTATTCTGAAGATCAGTTACTCAGAATTATGGTTGCCATACCACCTGGATTGTCAGATTTTACCTGGCACCCATTGGCAGTCTGGACCATCATTTCTCCCAGATTTCAACTTTTTCATTTTTTTAAAAAAAGTAAGTCTCTAGTCCTTGTAGAAGCTCAGATATGTGGCACAGTGTGGAGGCACTCTCACATCAAATATTCGGGGGGGGGGGGGGCTGCTCCTGCTTTCACATGCAGTAAAAATATGAGTGATGCAAATGTAGGGGCTCAAGAAACAAGGGAAGGATACATTATAAGGATGCAAGAAAAGCCAAAGGAGGGATTGGGGTGGAATAGGAGAGTGAACAGTACAAGCAGAAGAATACAAAAAACCAAGGGAAAGACATATGATGAGAGGGTCAGGAGAGGTAAGAGAAGGGGTATGGGGAAGGAGGAATGGCAGAGTGCAAGTAGTAAGGGAAAGAAAGAAGGGAGGAAACAATGTCAGGATGCAAGGAGAGGTGTGGGAGATGAAGCAATGCTGGGAGTAAGGTGAGAGAAGCAAGGGGGCATGCAGTGGCAGGGCAAAAGTCAATGCAAGATAGTGAATAAGAAGGAAAGGAGAATAAGATGAGGGACAGAGAGGAAAAGAGAGAAGGTAGGGTGAGTGAGAGGCAAGAGAGGGAGGATATGATGAGGAGACAAGGTTCAAGGGTGAAAATTGTGGTGCTACAAGATGAGGAAGGAAGGAAGGAAGGAAGGAAGGAAGGAAGGAAGGAAGGAGTTAGAATAGAGATGCGAACATGGCTGAGGCAGGGAGTGAATCCAGGAAAGGGAAGAATTAGTGTGGGTGAAGTAAGGAACACAGCAAAGAAGGCAAGGTGGCAATAGCAGTTGAGATTCCCTAGGAGGACGAGAACAGTGCAATTCGTTGCTGCGGAGGTCTGTTTCTGGAGTGCCCCCTCCTAAAGAAAAAAAAGTGACTGGGAAAATGCCAGAAGAGAGGGAGGTGAAAGTTTATTGAGGTAGATGCTTGTTGGTTATCTACAGAATTTGGGAAAACGTATTCAAACAATGATGGAGGAAAGATAAAGACTTTTTGGATGAACTAACACCATGCTTATTTGGTTTGGGAGTACTGCATAGCATTTGAATTCACAAATATGTCCTACCAAGTTAAATGTGAATAAGAGAAGACTACCATGTACATCTACAGCAGGGGTTCCCAACCGGAGGTGCCCATCCCCCTTGAGGGGTGCGAGATGGAACTTCAGCATTTATGACAAAGGAGTTTATCAGACAAGGAAAATTGGAAGTATAATCCAATGGCAATCTGAACACAATCATGGGGTTTAATGTTATTGCGTGATAGACTACCACACGCAATTTCGGACAATGGGAAGTCAGTCTGTGGTGACTTGGGGGCCTTTCCCTGGAGCCCTTGGCGCCCTGTGCGTGGCCCTTTACTCCCAGGGAGTCCCCTCTTGTCACACTTTTCCTTCTAGGATCTCCTAGATCTCCATTCTTGCTCCCTGTTGAGCAGAATGAGACCCCTGGAGGTCCTATAGTCGCGCCGCCACCACCCAGTGAATCAATTCCTCCCCCCACATACACTGGGACTTGTGAGGGATAGAGAGAGAGATCTAGTTTCCTTTCTTGCTCACCCAGAGCAATCAGTAGCCGAGTCTAGGCACGTGTATAGGAGTAAGAGAGATAGCAGATGCTTTTTAAGAAAGAAGTTTATTTTAAAAAGGGATAGAATAGGATAGAAAGAATTTATAACACTCTTGCAAAGCCCCTTTGCCTTGCAGGTCAAAGAACATAGTTACAGAGTTCATTCCAGACAAGCCATTGTTGAAAATAACAAAAGGCCTAAACGCACTAGCTAACTACTCACGGAAGATGGGATTTGTAGTCCTTTTGAGTTCCTGGATGCAGGGAGGGTCCCCTGGCCTCTCGACCTGCATTCCCTTGAGTCTGTGTCTCCCAAACTCAAAGAGACAGCATCTGGTTTCCCCCTCAGGAGAGGATCAAGGGAGAGACAAAGGTGCGCATGGCTGCACAAACCTTTTAAAGACTTTCCATAGAAAGTGCTTGAATCTCGCGGTTCCACTCTCTGATTGGTCAGTTAAACCTTACATCAGCTATGATGTCACAGCTCATTAGCATGTGATGTCATCTCTCATTAGCATGTTCCTCCTCCCAGATTAACCCCTTATGGTTCAGAAGAAGCCTCAGGTGACTGGAGACCCAGTCATCACACAGTCCGAATGTGATCATGGGGTTTAACGTTATTGTGTGATAGACTACCAAACGCAACATCTGGCAATGCCAAGCTATTTTCGGGCAATAGGAAGTCAGTTGGAACGCAATTCGAATTCATTTAAATTCGCTGAACTAGCAAATTCACGTGAATGTGTTCTGGCCCCACTTTCTTGTTATTCGAAATTAAGAGAAATTTCTCCCGTGTGATAAACTCCAAAGAGTGGCTTGTGTCCTTGAGTAATGAGTCGTGAGTCATCACTCAGGGTTTTTGTGTGTGTGATAAATTAGAATCAACTTGTTCAGTTTAGATTTGCAATTTTTACACTGAGTCAAAAGGTGTTTTTTTTTTTTAGAATCAACCTTGTTCACCTGCAATATGTGGTTCAATTTGTGGTTCAGAAATTAGAAATTAGACTTCTTCATCTTCAAATGTGATACTACTTTTGTAAGGAGTGTGAGCATTAATCAAAAATTTCCTAGGGCTGTGGGGCATAAAAAAGTTAGAGAATCGCTGCTCTACAGTGTAAATTCTATCAGGAAACAAAATAGCAGCTACAAGAGTGGTGATGCAGAAAGGATTTGTGATTAGAAATATAAGTTTAGTGTTAAATGGGAAGGGGACACATCTATCACATTGGATTGGCACTGGTTTTGACCCCCACCCCCTTACACCAAGGAATGTCATTTAAAGTTTTCAGAGAGCGGAATTGTGTTACACTTCTGTGGATGGGGGAAACAAGATCTAGTATCTACCCTTATCTTGACAACAGTGCTCCAAAACACACTGCAGAAATTATCCAGTTTGAGACCACTTTAACTGCCCCGGCTCATTGCTATGAGATGTGTGGATTTGTAGTTTTGTGAGACATTTAGCCTTCTCTGTCAGATTGCTCTGGTGCCACAATAAATTACGACTCCCAGGATTCCCTAGCACTGAGCCAGGACATTTAAAGCAGTCTCAAGCCGGATTATTTTTGCAGTGTATTTTAGATCATTATCTATCATTAAAGACTTAGCAAGTTTTAATTGGCATAAACTTACTTCATCAGATGTATGGAGTGTTGCCTCATTTGGCAAATATTTATACACATGCTTGGAATAAGTGGGTGTAATTAATAAAGTAAGAGGGAATCGAAATGTGAAAAGTACAGATATTTATCAGTATCTTAACTATTATTATTATTATTATTATTATTATTATTATTATTTTATATCCTGCCTTTCTCTCAGTGAAGGGACTCAGGAAGGCTAACAAAATTTAAAACAGTACAAATTAAAAACCAATACAAAGCATTAAAATGTAAATACTGTACATATTTTAAAAAAACAATGTAATGATTTTTAAAAATTGAAATTACACATTAACATTTAAAATATATTCAAAACTCTATGCAAACATTGAACAACATTTAAAATGCAACTCTTGTCCGAGAAAGCCTGGCGGCATGAAAATGTTTTTATCTGCCACCAAAAGGAGGTCAGGGATGGCAGTGAATGTGGTCTGCAAACTGGATAACCTGGCCTTTCTCAGGAGAGAGTTCCAAAGCTGGGAGCAGCCACTGAGAAGGCCCTCTCTCTTGTTCTCACCAAAAGAGGCTGAGAGGGTGATGGGACAGAGAGAAGTTAATAGCAAACATTTGGATGGGAGAACAGAGATAAGCTGATATACATCTTGTTGAAAAGTCAAACAGGTTAAAGAAAATAAAAGTGCAGGTTGAGTATCAGTTATCCAGAATTTTGAAAATAGGAATACAGTCACTCGCTCCTAACGTGTTGATCTGGGATCCACAGTCTTGAATACTCACGGAGGGGTGACATCTGTTGTTTCCAATGGGATGTGCCCGCACAGTGCGCACCCTGCATGTGCTCACAGGCATGCACCCCATTCAATCCAATTAGGCTTGGATACATGCGAGCCTTCATTTTCGTGGGGGGTCTGGAACGGATCCCCTGAAAAAACAGAAGGCCAACTGTATTCCAAAATTGCCCGCTTGTATGGCTGAGATAATGACACTTTTGCTTTCTGATTTTGTGTACACAATCTTTGTTCCATGAACCACATTATTTAAAGTATTATGTATAAAATTACCATCAGGCTATGTGTATAAGGTGTATACAAAGCATAAATGAATTCCATGTTTAGACTTGGAGACCCATCTCCAAGATACCACATTATGTAAATACAAGTATTCCAAAATCTGGGAAGAGGACCCAAAATCCAAACGTGTCTGCTCCCAAGCATTTCAGATATGGGACTCTGATTCTGCAGACAATTTATTTTAGTCATAATAAAATATCTGTTATGTATCTCCTAAGGAAATTGTTCTCTCCCCCCCTTTATGTTATTGCTATTCTTCTCTATTTCCTTCTTCATCTTGTCCTGTGGATCTGATAGCAGTCACTCTTGGATTTCTTGTATTTTAAGGAATCCATAGCTTTGTGCAATCATGAATAATTGGTGGCAAAAAAGTGATCTGATAAGAATACCACATGTCTATGCATAACAGTATGTTAAGATTTTTGTTCTTTTACTTGTAGTGGACTAGAATGTGCATATCCATTTTGCATGGTTTCCCTTTTCCTGTTAATTCCCACAGCAATCTTGTATGGTGGCTTTTCTGAGAGATAGTGGTGGTCTCTGGCAAATTTTGTCGACCAAGCAAAAGTTTAAGTGTCTCCCTGCTCCATTATTATTATTATTATTATTAAACTTTATTTCTATAGCGCTGTAATTATACACAGCGCTGTACAAAGTTGGTAAAATTAGGAGTAGATAAAAGCCTGCCCAAGGCGTACATTCTAAGATAATAACAATTAAAAGAGGAATAGATAAAATTACCATCTAGAAAGGAAAAAACAGATTAAAAAACATCAAATATCAAACAAATCACATCACATCAACTATTGTCAGACAGCCAGATAACAATCACAAATTCCCTGAGAACGCTTCCCTAAACAATATGGTTTTCAGCTCTGTCTTAAAGCTGGTTAGGGAAGTGATGAGCCGTGCATGCGGAGGAAGAAGGTTCCAGGAATGAGGGGCAGCTAGGGAGAAGGGACGGATCCGGGATGGGGCAGAGAAGATCCTGGGCTGAGAGAGGAGATTTTGGCTACCAGAGCGGAGAGTGCGAGTAGGGATGTAGGAAGAGAGAAGATCAGTTAAATAAAGAGGGGCCAGCCCATGCAGAGCTTTGAAGGTCAGTAACAAAAGTTTGTACCTGATGCGGAAAGGAAGAGGGAGCCAGTGAAGGGAAGACAACAGAGGGGAGACATGATCATAACGGCGAGCGAGTGAAATAATACGTGCAGCTGAATGCTGAACAGAAATTAATGGGTGGAGGTGAGAGAGAGGAAGCCCTGCCAGGAGGAGGTTACAGTAGTCTAGTCGTGAGACCACTAAGGCATGGACCAGTGTTTTTGCGGTAGAAGCTGAGAGATATGGACGGATTTTGGCGATATTATAGAGAAAAAATCTACAGACTTTGGCTGTAGTCTGAATCTGTGGGATAAATGACAAAGAGGAGTCAAAGATGAAACCGAGACTACGGGCTTCCTGGACCGGCTGGATAGAAATGTTATTGACAGAAATAGAAAAGGAGTAGTGAAGGGTGGGCTTATTACTTTAAAGATGACTTTATAATGATTCTCACATATCAGTGGTAACAGTAAGAAATGGTAGGAAGACTGAAACATAGTGTAAGAAAAGAAGGCAACAATTAATGTGCCCAATTTGCAGAGTCAGAATGCAAATTAGTGCATTGCAAATTTTAAATGTTTTTCTTACTATGCAAATTAGATGCCATGATATGAGGAAATGGAGTATGGCAACCCTATTCAGAGGAAAATATGATATCAGTTACTTGGCTCAGAAGAAAGGTAGCATTTACGTGCTTTTACTTGAACTTCGTGTTTAATTTTCTTTGAATAAGCTGTTTTTTGTTGCAAATAGTGGTATAAGGATAGTATATTAACAATTATAATGAAAACCAAATAGTTAGCAAATAATAATACGTTTTTAAAAGGTAGATATGTAGAAAAGGTGGAGAGCTTTGGTTTTTCTAGATGTTTTGTCCAGGAACATCTATATAAGCCCAATGAGCATAACCAAAGATAAAGAAACGTGGGAGTTGTAGGCCAAAGTATCTGGAGCAGAAAGTTTTCTCCAACCCTGAGCCTCTACCCCGTATTCTTCCAAAGAACATTATAAGGGTTTTGATTATTGTTTCAATAGAGGCTAAGGGCCAGATGGTAACAAATAGGTATCCTACTACAGCTTGAGAAAGTACGCTGTTACATAGCTTATTTGTTCTTGAATAATGCCTTGTCATTTAAGAAAATTAAGAAATCTTCTGATCTGATTATCTTGATTCACTGATTTTAATTTAAATTGAAACAAAGACTGCAAGTAGTAAATTTGATTAAAATGCCATTTGGAATTGCAAGCATAAGCTATACATGGTTATCACATACCTAGTAATTTTCATACATTTCCTTCATGTTGCATTTTCTGTATGGTGCAGATGGATAAATGAACGGATGGATAAAATATTTGTATTGCCCTTTCTCCCAGATGCTCATCTCTCTGTTATACCTTCATTTTATCCTCACAATTCTGTGGGCACATTAAGCAGAGATAGAGGGATTCGCCCAAGGTCACTTAGTGAGTTTCATGTCTAACATTTTGATTTTACTAAGTCACTAATCGTGTTTTGCAATAACGTGAACTTCTGTTAATGCAAAAAGCTAGCCACTGTCACTTTAATGATGGGTTAATGACAGGATCTGTGTGATGTCATCTGAAAATCTTTTGTGCAATCCCAGTATATATTGCTTTTCTGATGGGTTAAGATGGGATCTGCATGATGTCATCTGAACGTCCTTCCTGCAATTGTATGGAAAGGATGGGATAGAAACAGGACAAGGACAGGATAACCCCCATATGATAATCTCCACTGACTAGCAGTGGATTTCCGAGGTTCTATGCAAAGGTCCTAAACATCAGCTAAGTGGCTATAATTTGACTTCCCAGTATTCTACTCCTTTCCATAAACAGGTCCTACAATGCCATGATGTTAATGTTACCATGGTGGCAGCAAAATGGGACTCAAAACATATCCTCCGACAGCAAGGGGCAGTCCCAGTTAATCTGTTGTCCCACTTTTTCAGCTGCTTTTAAAATATCCCAGTTTCTTTTTAATCTTCCTAGTTTCTCCTTAATCCTCACTTTACTTTAGTTGGTACAAACTGCCTTCAAAATGCAAAAGTAGTTTTCACTTAATTCACTCACTTGGAGGAGAGGAGGGAAGGAAACTTGCCCTTCCCAATATGCTAAGGCAAAAGCAAACTGCTACGATTTCTCCTAGCTTGAGGATGATAGCCCTGTTTAAATATTTGAAGGGATGTCATATTGAGGAGGGAACAAGCTTGTTTTCTGCTGCTCCAGAGAACAGGACCCAGAGCAATGGATGCAAGCTGCAGGAAAAGAGATTCCACCTCAACATTAGGAGGAACTTCCTGACAGTAAGGGCTGTTCGACAGTGGAACAAACTCCCCCAGAGTGTAGTGGAGTCTCCTTCCTTGGAGGTCTTTAAGCAGAGGCTGGATGGCCATCTGTCGGGGATGCTTTGATTGAGAGTTCCTGCATGGCAGGGGGTTGGACTGGATGACCCTTGTGGTTTCTTCCAACTCCACGATTCTATGATTCTATGATTCTATGATTCTTTCTCTGTAATAATGTTTTCCATCTTGATCACACTCCAGTGTTGCTTGGCCACAAGTGTCCCATTTTCCCCTTTGAAATGTTGGAGGGTATGTAAGAGTAGTTAACATGACTTCTTTTCTGTCTAGTGTGCCATCGGACAACCTTTTCTGCTTTTATATTTGTACCTGGTTTTACTGACTGACTTCAGTTTAAGCCTAGTGTTGTGCACAATACTTTGACTGCTTGGTCTTTTGAGCCCTACACAGTTGTTGTGTGAATTGCCTCAATTTATTCTTTCATTTTCACACACATAAACACACATATTGGATTACATAGAATTCATGGTCACCCTTTCCCTTGGTTTGATCACATACGGACTGAAAAGGAATTCTAAGTGATTGTTAGCAATGTGAAAAATGGAAGAGGATGGACAGAAAATAACAAGTTAAATTGGGAATAATTGTAGAAACATTTGAGGTGTTTATAAAAAAAAAGAAGAAAAAGCTCTAACTAGTTACACTGGTCACAAATTTGTAATATTCCAGTCCATTTAAAGTCTGAATATGCCTTTCAGTGGCAATATGAAACATTAATCACGTATGGAGTACAAACTGAAGGCCTATTGCAATCAGTGACTTTAATGTGCTTTGAAAGAGGCCACTGTAGTCCTATGACATTGATATACAATAGAAAAATGCAAACAATAAAATGGTTAATACAAATGCATTAGAAATGTTTGTGTACCTACTGATCCGAAATGATTTTTATGAGACTGTTGGCAACCAGATTAGGTGCATATATTTAGCAAAAGGCTTGGAGGAGTTTCACAGTTGGTAGTTTTATCATGTATTTTGCAGCATTAGTAAATTAAATGGAACTGCTCTTTGTTCTAAGGAAGAAGGAACTCCTCTTAAAAGGTCTTATTTTAGGAGACACAGAATGCCTACCCAGCACTATGACATATTGACTCTTCCAGAACTGGTCTTATGAGGCCTTAGGCAACATTTTAAGTTTATTCTTCAAAACTAGAGTAATCATCATAATTGAACTATACCTCATAAAATTTGTTCAGTTGTTCCCTGAGGCTCTATGAAAGATGTAGCTTATTAACTCTTGTTTCCAGCTAGGTACATTTAAATTTTAAAATGGAATATTGAAAATCTATTCTGCCCTTTCACATGTCTGTAATCCATTCACAGAAAATGAAGGTGTGATGCTGAAGTGCCAGAAAGCAAGTGTGACCCACTGAGAGGACAAAGGCACCCTCCTGTGCTGAAAGGCAATGAAACCCTCAAGAGTCAAGCTCTGCTTATAAAATAAACGTTAAAATTCTATGCCACGTTTGCACTTCAGCCGGCCCACTTAATTATACATACAGGTTCACTGGGGCTTGCTGCCATTTTTTATAAGACTGTAGCTTTACAGAGCAATCCTTCCATCCGTCCAATGATGAGAGACAACCATCATTATCTGTTGCTCTGTAGAAGATGTGTTTTTCTTCTTCCTTCCAATTCACTATAATGGAAGAGCATTAACTGGGCTTGGCACAGGTCTGGACTATTTCTTTAGGTGTGGTAGGAGAGATAGGACTTTTGGATGTGGCATATTGGCAACTTCTCTTGCCATTCCCCATATCTGCCCCTGTCATATTACCCTTCACACTAGTGGAACATCAGCAGTGGAACAACTATGCTGGCATATTGGGGGACCTCTGGCAAATGCTGTCATGATTTTCAGCTCTCAGTAGTGTTCCTTTTTTTGAAAATTGGGTTCTTGTTTCACATGAAAACCATGCTACAGTGATGCCATGTTGTGCACTAACTCTCCATTAGTGTGTTAGTGAAGGGTGAATAACTTTGGCCTGTTACAGACAGGCATAAAATACGGACTGGGTCCGTATTAAGGTTAGAAAGGGGCGTCCCTTCCGGACGCCCCTAACCCTAATACAGACCCAGTCCGTACAAAATGGCGGCACCCATTCTACATGGGGGCCGCCATCTTTATGGTGCCTTGCAGCATCATATCTGCACCGTAAAGAGAAGCGCCATTTTGGCGCTTCTTATTTGCAGCGCGGAGGAGCTCCGCAGTTTGGCTGCTGCGGCTGCTCCACACTGCAACTGGCAGTGGCGCGAGACCGCCCGTTTTGGGTGGTCTGTAACGCGCCTTTGATTATCTAAGGCATGAAAAGATATATGGGAATTTCTGGGAAGTATGAGATGATAGTCAAAGTAGTACTAAGAGTAGTAATTGCAGTCTGCTGTGTATTTCAGGCATTGAATCCATATTGTATCTTGTTGGTGTGTACCTTCAAGTCATTTCTAAGTTATAGTGACCCTAACGGAAAGCTATCACAAGGTTTTCTGGTCACAATTTGTACAAAGGGGGGTTTAGTCAAATCCTAGCTGAGTACTCAAACCATTATACCCCACTGGGGCACATATTAAATCTACTTGTTACTAAAAAAAAGCCCAACCTTGCTTTGTATGTGATTAATACTGACAAGAGTATGCCAGTGCATCCTTCATGGTGTGGATCATGCTTTTGGATTGGGCATTTTTTTGTAAATGGCATGGGCAAACATTCTAGGCAAAAGCCACTGCTACCACCACCATCCTTTGTATGATTTGTATGTGATAATGATAGCAGTGACTATGGGATGAAACAGACCGTCCCTTTGGGCCACCTTCCAGGTGGCTTGGGAATGCAGCATTTACATGTCGCATGTTCTCAAGCCGCTTGGAAGCTGTCTAGCTGCTTACACGGGGTGGCTTTATGACACCACGGCGATGCAGCTTTTATATGCCACACACCGCTGGAGCATAGCTTTTGGCTATTGGAAGATTACTTTGCCAGCTATGGCAGACTGTAATGCTATTGTAATTAATGAAAATCAGGATCCAATGTAGGCTCCCCAGACCTTTCCCAGTCAAAGCTATGCCAAACCAGGTTAGGGCTCCTCCTATTACATAATCATCTACAAGTGTATCTGTCTTATTTATTATAAAATATTGCCCATTGTTCAGAACCTGACAGTTTTTTCCTCAGCTCATGATAGAAAAGCAATAGTTATTGGCTCTGCTGTGGGGAAGATTTGCAGTCGCATAGCATAGATATGTATGAGAAACAGAAGGAAAATGTCCATGCAAGATGTAGATAGTACTTCTTCATCTGTCCTTAGCCAAAAAAAAAAAAAAAAAAAAAGTATGTGACTTTGTGGTTAGAGATAGGAGAGTCATCCCAAGGGAATGAATCCTGACATGATATGCTATTTAAATTATAGACTGTTTTGATACATAATGTGAACCTTCAAGGAAGATGGTTGTGTTAACACATTAGAACTCTTTCGGATTCAGGTGCTATCAGAAGCATTATGCACTTTATAATTTAAGACACATTACAACTTACAGCATATGCAAAATTGCACCTATATTTCTTTTATGCAAGGTCTGAAGTTGTGAATGAAGCTGATTAGGTAGCATAATGAAACAGGAAACGTGGGTCAAAAGCATCCTGTGCATATAAAGTAAGGAAGCTGAACCATAATAAATATCCAAGAAGAGGCATCTATTATTGAACTGAAGAGGTGCATGGGTGTTTGTTTGTGTTTAGTCTTAGAGGCCTGCAGCTAAAGCAGAGAAACCATTAAAGGTGAAATTTTAGCTGAAAGAGAAATCTGTGAGGATTCCACAGTGAGAGTGTGTTAGTAGCAAATGCAGACTTTCTCATGCCAGAAAAGATCAATGTTAACTAGTAAGGGGTGGTATCATTCAAATATCTCCTTAGTGAAAAACAAGGAGGCATAAATATGAATTCTGCTAGTGATGAAAGGGCAGTGGCAGGAAAAGGAGGGAGGAAAGGTTAGTAATAAAGTGAGAGGAGAACAGATGACAAATTGACATTGCTGTAATGAGGTTTATGGTATTGCATTCTCTTCTTTTCCCCCTCCATGGCTTTTTGAAAGGTTGCTATTGTCAGTTTATGAAGAGGTGATGTATGCAGTTCACAACAGCAACAGCATTCATGTTTGCATATGGTCACATTTTTCATGTACTTTTTATTAAAATACAAAGTGCATAGGATATAACTGTATTCAATATTGCATTCTTAGCAGGGCTCTAAAATGAATGATTGACTCTGTACTGCATGGCTGTTAGTGCCTGAGATTGCTAAAGAAACTACCCCATCTACCAAAAAGCAAACAGACAATAGGCTACGTGTACTTTGGTTATACTGAATTGGAAAGTTACAAGAAATGTGGGTTGATAAAAGCAGGAATTGGATTGAATATAGTTTCTCTGATGCTTCAGTCTATAAGAAAATATTTACAATATGCATAGTGTAAATATGCAGATGTTGCCTATCCACTCAAAAGAAAAAGACAGACAACAAAATGTATGACTGAATAAAGGAATGCTTTATTAATTGCATTGATCTGATGTGTAGCAGGGCTACAGTATGCGGTGTTTTTTTAAGCAGGAGCTCATCTCCTTACTCTTCAGTGTATTAAGGGCAAGCAATGCTAGAGGCAAGCCAAGACTTAGCTTGCCCCTGGCCAGCCTACTGCCAGGAAATTTGTACAGGGTGTCCTCCCTTTCAAGGCCTGATCCCCAAAGAAGAAAACCAGACAAGTCCAGCCAAGAGCATAATTAGAGGTGTGTAGGAGTCCACACTGTGTGACACCCTAAGTGGGGTGGTGCCTCTGCTCCCCATACATCAGAGGCATGGGTTGAACTGCAGCTCAGAAGATGAAGGAAGGAGATACTCAGTCTCAGCCACCACCAAGGAGCAAAGCAAGTACAGTCACCTCTCTACATCCATAGGGGTTTGGGTTGCAGAACCCTCGCAAATGTGAAAAAACTGCAAACATCTCTAGATACCTGGACAAGCATACTACAGATTCCTGACAACAGCACCAGCTTGTCACTGTTTCCCCCTGAACAGCAGCATGCCTGAACCAGATTTTAAATCATCTCAACCTCCCAGCCAGGTTTTAATGCCCTTTCCACTATGTTGATATCACAACCCACTCCCGTTCTTTCCAATCAACCTCTTAACCCTTTCATCCCTATTGATATCGTACCACATTCCCGTTCTTCCCAACCCACCTCCTCTCCAATTCCCATCATTCCAAAACAGCCAGCCAGGTTTTAAACCCCTTTCTTGCTCATAGATCTGCCTGTCTCTTTGGGGGTTACCAGTGCCAGGAAGAGATGGGCAGTAGCCCCATTGGTGGTGGTAGAAACATCATTATTTGCTTCATTTCATAATTATTATTGAAAATGATTTTATTGTGGGGGTGATATTTAAAAAATGATCCACACTGGGTGCCAATATGCTCCTGAGTCACAGAGGTCAAAGGGCAAGATGGTGAAGTTTCTTTCACCAAATGTGCCTGTGTGTGTTTATATAGCTTCTCCTCTGATGCTTCAGTCTATAAACAATGGCTACTCTAAGTATGCTGCCATTCTTTTGCTTACTACACAAGCTGATTTTGAAACACGTGTATAAATTGCAATTTAGTGATGTTTGCACTGAAATACAGCACAGCATGGTAGACCTCAAAGCAGAAAATGTGACATTAGAAACCATATTTAGTTCATAAACCTACCAGTTTGGATAAGTTACTCTTTTGGGGAACAACTCACAGGATCTACCAGTCAGCCAAACTACTTATCCTGCTGGCTGAGGAATTGTAAGAGCTTTATCCTCCCCAAAGGAACTTTTTCATGGTCTAACCATATATTATGGTTCTTGTTGCCAAGTGATTAAACACATTTATGATTTATTTGGTTGTTTCCAAGTAGACAACAAAGGTTATGTGCAGCTTGGTGTAGCCATTTAAGTGTGCAGGCCAGCTTTATTATAAGGCTTCTGGTTTGATATTTGTACAAAAGTATAAGCATTGAAGAAGTTTCCAATTTTGGTAATTTTGCAAGGTGATGAACAGTGTAAAATTATATTTTGCCCATATTTTATATGCCATGTACCCTCCTATCAGGCATTAGCAAAATGTCTGTATTCATTTACAAGGATGCTAACAACTTGGCTCCATATGGTTTAAATTGTGTGTGAATGCGCTGTTTACCAAATAAATTCCTGCATTTGGAGGAAACTATGACAGAGAGATGTTACAGGGTGTGAAGCATGCATAAGAGCACAGAGTACATATGTTCTTATGGTTTTCTCCGTGTGTTGGAAAGAACATTGTGTTAAATACTTCAAGGAATCTTTTGTAGGAAAGAATGTATATTACAAGATTATGAGAAACTCCACATGTGTATGTAAATCTGCATCATATGTAACTTAGATCTTAGAATATATATGCATGTGGGATCCATTTTCAACCCAGTGTTCATTGAACGTGTCTCAAATTGCACTTCTTGGACCGTTTCTGAGGCAGACAATTCACACTCCAGAATTTGTATATTGACATGCAGCTTCAGATGCATGCTGAAAAATGCACATATTTGGAAAATGTGCATATAAAAATGCACACATTTGAAAACATGAAAAACATTGTTGGAAAAATACTTTATTCAATTCAAGCAAATCAAAGCATTTAAAGCATGCATGCAAATATGCAAAAATGATGGGTGGAGGAGGGGAGATTAAGCAAAGAAAGACCAGAAAATTATTCTATTGAAAAAAGAAAGTGATAGAATTAATGTGGGTCAGGCACACTAGAGGGAAAGCGGACATCCATGGATATCAATTACATAGATGTACAGATTTTTACATCCCTATTTTGGAATAATACCTATATCACACTCTCAAAACAAGCAATTAAAGAAGTAATGTAAATTTGTATCCGTTCTTCTTGTCTTAATACAGGATGTGTGGTGGTAAACCATCTGGAAGAAGGGGATCCCTGAATGACTCTATATATATTTTCTTAGGCCCTTTTATATTTCAACCAGTAGCTTTTTCCAAAGTCCTTCTTTCTCGGTATACAATCACAAGATAATACATGAAAAAAAGTTCTATTTCTTTTCTTAAAAAACTGATGTAGCTCACTGACAAAATCACTTTCCTTCCTTGTTTTTCTGGAGAGAAGGAGGATTATTATTCCAAAATAAACCAAACTATACGAACACCATAAAACAAAAGAGATGCATAGGATGAACAAGGAAAGATGCAGTGAGGAATGCAAATGGAAATCACACACAGTAGACAATTCTTATACAGTTGGTATCAATTGCATCATAGCAGTCTTCTTCCCCAAGCTTTAATGGTAGTGAGAACAAAAGATCCCATGAGCCAACATATTGGCATCTAAGAATTATATCCTGTTGGGACTTAATTAAGCACAGTTCACACATAAGGGTGACAGTTTCCTCCCCCTCCAACCCCCCCCGAACAAGATGATAGTTTGTCATCCACCCTTTTGGAAGACATAAAACAGAGTCAGCTATGTCATGGACATAGGCAGGATGGAATTGTGTAGGTCAGAGCAGTGATCCTTCTCCATTGCCAGCTGTTGTTTTGATTTTTGTCAATAAATGATAGTTAACAATAACAGTAGTTAGACCAGCTTCAGCCATAATGACAAAAAATGGTTGGCTACAATTGTGAGGATATGCTTCTTTTCGCCTCCTTGCAGATGCTCTGGAGGAAAGAGAAAGGGCAACTCATGAGCCTAAAGCAGTTGTTATTTAACTGCCGCTCCTATTAGTCCTTGTTCATATAGTCAAGTATGGGAGTTGTAGTTAGACAGCATCTGGAAAGCCATACAATTCCCACTCCCAGCTTAAAGCTTTGGACATGTTGGACATAGCATCTTCAAGGTGCAAACACAAGATGTCCTCTTGCTAGTAGGCCTTGTGGGAAGAAGAGATGTGATTGCTTCTAGTTTTCAGTGGACATCAGTTGGAGTATTTGGACTGTGTATCACCACTACAGAGACTGGGGCACTCCCGTGCTTATATGGCTGCATTAGCAACACATTTTTAGGGATTTGTTGCTTCCTTACAGTCAGATTTTTGATTTGTATGTCAGAAGATTGAACTAAATGATCTTTCAGTTGGAGATCATTGCTGTCATACTAAAAACTTGTATCATTACACTACATTTTAGCATAACATTCACACTTTAAAGCTGAACTGATAAATGAGACTAGCGTAGTGGTGCTGGAAATTACATAGGACTGCATCCTGGCTGAACCTTGTGACACAAGGTTGGAGAAGGTCTAGCTCTGACATAACTTGCCTCCACAGCTGACCGATTTATTCTCTTCTCCTTTTTTGGTCATTCTGCCAGCGGATAATATCCAGTAGAATAATTCTGCCAACAGATTTCTGTATCAGCAGATCTCTGAAATCAGTTGCCAAAAATAAAATAAAATAATGTTCTGCCAGCAATGAGTTAATTTTTCTTCTGTCTGCTTATTTTACTGTCCAGCTCTCACATTCATACATGGTGATGATGAATACAATGGTTTGGACAATTCTAACTTTTGTACTCAGTTGTATCATTTACTCTTCAGTAATTTTTTCTAGTTCTTTCATCGCTACCATTCCTATTCCCATTCTTTTTATTATTTCCTGACTGTAGTTATCATTCCTATCTATGTCTGATCCTAGGTATGACAATTCTTTAACTATTTTGATTTTTGAGACTGATGTACTTTGGCCATATAATGAGAAAGTATGGATCACTGGAAAAGACAAATAATGCTAAGAAAGGGAAAGGGCAGAAGAAGGAGAGGAAGACCACATGCCAGATGGGGATACATGAATGGACTAGCAGGAACTAAGCAGTGAAGTGGAAGACAGGGGCTATTGGAGGTGTTTCATCCACAAGGTTGCCATGGGTCGAGGCTGAGTTGGGGGCAGATAACAACAACCACAATGCGCAGAAATGCAGTTCTCTTTTTAGGAGTGGGTTTCTGCCAGCAAAAGGGGATTGTGCCTATTTCTATTTCTGAGTTAGAATGCTTATCCAACATAGTATGTCCTAGGACTCCTGGTCACTCCAGGGATGGGCTGCATTCTGGGACCATCCCTGTGGACAGCACTTCAGTCCCTTTGGTTTATATTGTAGTTATCACAGAATGTGAGATTCAGGACTTGGTTCCATCTAATGAAACTCCTCAAATGGCTTAATAGTCTAGAGGCCACAGTGATCTGAAAACTGAAATGGGTGAATCTTTGGAATACTAAGCTATTATTGAAGTAGACTGAGAAGCAATTAAATGAAAGGAACACATTTTATTGTCCATCAGTATCACAGTTTGATAAAGAAACTAATATAGGAGTACACAAGGGGGATATTGTAAAAAATAATAATAACAAAACAACACAATATCACTGGTTTTAAAATTTGCAGAAGTCCCACTATCCAATTACTCATTCTCCTACAGTATATGTAGCAAGGTATGTTTCCTGTATTTAATGTCGAGTAACTTTCCTTCAATGTATTTCTTAATGAAGTTAGAAAAGTACAGTTCTCTCTTTTTTCAAAGCAATAGATTAAAAGAAGTATAACTTAAAATGAGAAAAAACTCCAAAACATACTTTAAAATTCTACAAACACTTGATGGAATCCTTTACTCATAAATATGAAATTTTCATGTCATTATAATTGATGGCTGTTCAATTTCTCTAAGGTTTCAGGTTTTAAAATTTTGTTCTTCACAATTCTGTCTAATCTTCCCAGCAAGGCTTGAGCTCAGGAACAATGTCTGAGGTAAAGATTACCCAGAAACTCTCTATAGTAGTGGTGGGCCACTTTTCAAGTTGTCTAAGGCTGCATTCACACTGCAGAAATAATCCAGTTTGACACCACTTTAACTGCCATGGCTCAGTGATATGGGATTCTAGGAAATGTAGTGAGATATTTAGCCTTCTCTGTCAGAGATTTCTGGTGCCACAGCAAAACAACAATTCCCAAGGTTCCATTGCATTGAGCCATGGCAGTTAAAGTGGTGTCAA
This sequence comes from Sceloporus undulatus, assembly GCF_019175285.1. Taxonomy (NCBI): domain Eukaryota; kingdom Metazoa; phylum Chordata; class Lepidosauria; order Squamata; family Phrynosomatidae; genus Sceloporus; species Sceloporus undulatus. The sequence continues at coordinate 238,312,294 of NC_056523.1, forward strand.
ACTGGATTATTTTTGCAGTACAGATGCAGCCATAATCAAGGGAAACACTTCTTTGTTTTATGGTTGAGCATTTACATTTTTTTAGTTAAAAAAAATACATAAAAATTAACTCACCTGATCTCTGTCTCTCTGACTGAGAGTAATCAAAATTCAATTAAAGAATTTAAAGAATTAAAATTAATTAATTAAAATTAATTCTTCATTTAATAATACTAAATTCTCCTAAGTGGGCAGAAAGAATGACAATCAGACCAGCCTGTGTACTCTAGCAGGCCATTGTGCATGCCTATATGTTATTATGTCGATGTAACACATTCTGGTTCCATCACTGTTGTGTTGCAGCATTTATATGACGAGAAAGTATGCCCCTAAAAACTGGTGACCAGGTGCCAAGGGAGTGTTGAAGGGCAGGGCTGTGTGTGTCACATTGCCTACCTTAAGTAAACTTTGTCTGAGGTGTAGTGACGGATGATCTCCTGCTACCTTTACTAAAGTCATATTCAATTGCCAGTAATATTGAGTTCTGTGTATTATTATGTCCATCTCAGACAATATATATATATATATATATATATATATATATATATATATATAGGCTCTCTTGCAATTGAAAATATCTAAAGGAAAGATAAAGATCACTGTTCATTTCTGTCACAGTCGCCATACAGTACATCATTCATGGAAGAGGATAAACAGTATGAAACCAGCTAAAATAAGTTGTAAATATAGCCAAGAATAAACTTTTCTGAAGTCATGTTTTGATACTAGTAGCTCCTGTGGATTCGACAATGAGGAATCTTCAATCCACTATTCCTTTTGTTAGACCAAAATTAAAGGCATAAGGAGGTTCATATTACTGAGTCACAGATGTGAGAGCAACAAAACCTTTTCAATGTTTTCATTCTTCATAACAATGAATTCAGAGAAATACATTTTTGCGAGGGCACCTATGGAAAGGAAAAAAAAATGTAGATGCCACTGTCAGGAATGTCAGTGCATTAGCATGAAGACTCACCACCATGAAATGATCAGATTAGAGCTGTAAATCTGTATTATAACACTGCAGATAGAAAATGTTGGGAAGATTCACTAGGAAGAACAACAACAAAAAAATAGAGACGAAACAAGACAGGGTGAGACCAAGCAAAACCAAGTCAGTTTTGTGAAGAGGGATGCTCACTGATTTTAAGATTTAGCTTGTAGACCAATTCAGTAATTTTGGAAAACAGACCAATTTGGCTGATATCTGATTCAACCTTGATCAAAATCACACCAGTGATTTCTCACACTTGCTGTCATTGGAAATCAGAAAATAATTATATTTTCCACTGTTCAAATTTAAATAAATCTGTGGTCACAGCTGACCCTTATAAGATGGTTCTGTCAATCTCACCCTATCCCCAGTGTTGGTGCAGTTGAGCTGCCTATATAGTTTGATTTTTGAAAGTAAGAATTTCCTTTAAGAGAAAAAAAACTTGGCAAAATTTGCTAATGAAAATTGCAGGGATAGGCATTCCCTCTGAGGAAATCAAGGTTTCCAGGTTTCATAAGAAGACAGACTGATAGTTTGTACAAAAGTAGCCTTTGTAGTTTGGGAGCTTCCCAAAAAGGATCTACCAATGCCCCTAGGGTTCTTTTTGGCTTAGAACTAACATGAAAAGGAATGACAGGTAGCATGGAGTCATCCAAATGAAGAGAACTGAAAAAATTGGAAGGATAGGTACAACATTTTTTTTGCTGGAGGGAAATATTGGAATTTGTTTGGGAGGAGTGATTTGTTTTTCTTAATCTTTTTAACTTCTTTCAATTGTATTAAACTGGAATATGCAACAGATTTACTCCTATACAAGAAACCTACAGTTTTTCAGAAGGCTAGGTACAAGAGTTAAAAGTTAGTATTAAAGGAGAAAGTTTGTTTCCCCCCCCCACCTTACCCAATTGACTCCAAAGTCACAGAACGTGTAATAGGACATGGCAGACAATGTATGTCGAGTATAGACTGACAGAGCCAGAATGACTTTTAACATCTAATTTTTAAAGCATGCATCCAGTGTTATAACCTCCCCAGATCCCACTCTACAAGCATTCTTTTAACATCCCAGCACTGACGGAAGAATACTACCAAAGAGAACCGAATGCTAAATATACCTTTCCAAAGCACTCAGTTTGGAGAACCCTACTGAAACCATTCACTGTGATTAGAAACTAGAACTGCCTGTCCCTTGTCCTCCTTCCTTCTTCTCTTCACCCCAGTGTTTTCCTAATATGGAGAGCTTAGGGGGAGATGTATCAGTTTTGGAGACACACTGTCTAGATCTTTATATCCCTCTAAATCGAAAATTGGTAATGAACACTCAAGCTTATGCAGATTTGGCTTCAGTCTGCCTCAGAAGTCTTTGCTCCAGTTTGGACATCTTCAGGATCTCTTTGAATTAGTCTGATTCAGTTCAAGACTCGGCCAAATCTAATGAGGATTATTACTTATTTTCTCATATATATATATATATATATATATATATATATATATATATATATATATATATCCTATCTGTTTCCTCGAAACCTGGAAACAGATGCTGTGCTTTAGCAATGTGCCAAATACTTTTGACGTTATATGATAAATCTTAGAAGATTTTTATTCAGGCTCAGAGCTTTCCCCTGGGCATCTAAAAAGAACTCTAATATGGAAAACATTGCAGAAAAGGATCAGTAAGTTGTATCCACTCGCCAGACCACATGGCTCTGTATTCAAAAACTAAACAGGCAGGGTGTGGCTGGCAGCTGGAAAAGAAAGATTTTGTTCAGTTTAGGATTCTTTATGCTTATTACAAAAGGGTGTCTCATATCAATTCTTCATTGCAGAATGTTTGATTCCAGGCATTTTAACATAGTTATAGCTGTTCATTTGGTTATGGAGGGTTTTTAAAAAAATCTTTTTACAGTCTTGCCTGCCATGTGGTTCTTTTTCTTCCTGTTTTACTATCAGCCACAGTGCTTGATACTAAAGAATGTATCTTCAGATATTTTAGCCCTTTGTCCTCTTCACTCTTTCTTTTGCAACTTTCATTAATCTAAGATCTTTCCACTTTTACTTTAAACTGTGTTCTTTATTTCAGGGATGGTGGTGATATTAATCATAGTTGTGCAGGTGGCTTGTATCGTTTTTGCACAGCTGCCTTCTGTGCCCTTCTGCTCCTTTAAAAATATGGTCCTGGCCTCATCTTACAACAGCTTCCTCAAGATGATAAAAGGTCAAAGGGCAACAAGTAAGGGATCAACCCATTAACATTTTCAGGTGCTTATCCTGCTAATTTCAATAGGGATAAAGGTAGACATGATCTGAGAGTCAGACACAATTTTTTGGCTTGTTTGGATTCTTAGTGTACAGCCCTGGTATGGTTGGAGGGAGACCAGAAGTGAGATTTCAAATGACTAGAAGTCATATCTAGACACTTTTGAATTTGAGTGATCAATTACTGTTTGACAGGAGGGCTAAAACTGGATTTACATCCAAAACCATGCTCCCAGAGGTTATTTTGCACCAAAATAAGGAGCCAATGGCTGCCTGAGACTGTCCAAAGAGCACATGTAGACCACAAATTGCATACTCCCCCCACACACACACACACAAACACAAAATATACTCATGTGCCACCTCATTTTCTCTATTTATCTCTTATTTTGTGCTTTCAATGATGGTAGAATTCAAAAACATAGCCATGTTTGGCTGGAAAATCAGTATGCAAAGGGATCTTGTAGCACCTTTGAGACTAGATCAAAGAAGTTAGTAGCTCAATGCTACCAACTTCTTTCTTTCAGTTAGAGTCTCAAATTTACTACAAGATCATTTTTCACGCTCTTACTTTGTGTCATGCAGCCATATTTACTCAGATGTAAGTCACATTATGTTCTATGGGACTGGCAGCCCCACTCCAATCACACTGTATTTCTACCTTCCAGCCCAATTCATTATGGTAGATGTTGCTAGTTTTGATATGCACTTTTTCATCTGCAGCAATCAGTTTTATTTCTTTCAAGGACAGTGTCATTTTATTAGACATTTCACTGTGTTTCTACCAGTTGCTATAGTCTATTTTGCTGGTGCTCTTTCTTGCTGAACAGCAAGGGGTGACAGCCATTTCGTAAGTACCTTTCAATACTCTTAGTTCAAACAGCAATACAAATCACAGCATTTAGTGCATCTTCCTTTAGAGCTTTCTTCTATACACTTCTCATTCTCCTGCTCTAAACAGAAGATGGACAAAACAGCTAGAAGGTCTGTTAATATTAAACTGAGTTGTGACGTTAATAAATGATGTAAGGAAGGATGATGTGGCTGAAAAATGGCCAATTTAGAAAAGGTAGAATATACCTGAGTTTGATGAACTATATTATTAAATGCATAGCACCAGTGTAATTAGAATTATTAATACATGTTTGTTTTTATCAAAATACCTAATCTTTCAAGGAACTTCAGTCTGTTGACATTTTTGTGCTAGTTAAACATACAGGATTGTATGTTATGCTTAAGCTGCCAGTTATAGTGAGAAAAGTTGTAGATCAGTGGTAGGTATCACATATGGTCATAATTCAAAAGGCCCCAGGTTCAGTCTGTGGATATTCTGGTAAGGTTGGCAAACACTTGTGTCTGGAAGCCTAAAGAGTTACTACAAGTCAGTGTAGACAGTATTGAGCTAGATAGACCAATGACCTGCTTCCTTAGAATATGATAGTCATACTAGAGGTCATAGTAGTAATACAAGTTTAATCTCTCTTATCTGGAATTCCAAAAATCCAAAATATTCCAAAATCCAAAATTGTCCACATGGGTGGCTGAGATAGTAATGCCTTTACTTTCTGATGGTTCAGTGTACACAATTTCCATGCACAAAATTATTTTAAATAGTATTGTATATACAGACTATGTGCATAAAGTATATCTGAAGCAAAAATGAATTTCATGTTTAGACTTGGGTCCCATCTCCAAGATACCTTGTTATGTTATGTGCAAATATTCCAAAATTCACGTGTGTGTGTGTGTGTGTGTGTGTATGCACGCATACACATCACAAATTCAATATACTTCTGGTCTAAAGCATTTCAGACAATTTGTAGCAGAAATAGTTATATTCTTTCTATACAGCATAAATTTTTCCTCAAGGTTTGCCAGTTCACTATTTCTAAGACAGAACTGTGCACAGCAGTTGTAACCTACTAGATATGCATCAGAAAAAGACCAAAATATATACCAGAATACCAAAATATATAGTAAGATGTAGCAAGTCTATGATAGGCTACCACATCTGGTCATCAATTGTTTTCGGTGGATCATAAATAGTGCAGGTCTATCTGAAACCAATCTTGCTTCACAAGGATAGAATAAATGACCAGTTCACATTCCACTGAAGCTAAGAGGAAAACATTGATTGCATAATTGTTTTGAATTGCACTCATAAGTGTCTTGAAAGGGAGTATTTATTTTGTTGACAGATGATACACAGAGACTCTGTGGCTTCAAAGACTGAAAATCCATGTTATGGGATGTATATGTTCCCACAAGTGCTGGTAATTTGGGCCCATCATGTCCAAGTATCATACTCAGAACTAATTAAATTTGTGTTCTAGAGACATACTGTGTTGTTCTGTTGGCCTAAATGGCAGAAGGTTAGAGTTACAGCTTCCAGAGGAAACACTGATAACCAGAAGTGACAACCTTCTGCTCTCCCGTTGCATTACAGACTCATAGTACTGTGAAGAGAGATATGTATCATCATTACAGAAACACATGCTACTGGAGTAATTTTCCAAGGCACCTGTCTGAACCTGATGAGTCTTAGGTCCCTGTTGCTTTTTCTCATACTCTCCAGTGCCAAAAGAAAGGATAGAAGGCTTGCAGTCATATTTGGGAGCAGATGGTTAAACCCACTGTTGTGTCCAAATAGGCTGGTAGGCACATAGCTATGTGATTTATTTGCAGCTCTGGGTAAAAAGCCAAACATTTCCCTTTGCTCACTACCTAGGGACTCCGTCCCAGGAAAGAGAAACAATACCGCTTCCCCTGAGCAAAGCAATTGAAAGATTTTAAACATATTCCCATTTGGTTCCTGAGCTGTATTTGTCACTAGGTTGAGCTCATTTATTTAAACAGTATTACAGTTAAAAACAGAGCCAGATGAAAAATAGAGTGTCTATGGCTGTGAGGTAATAAAAAGGTTTTGCCTGCTCTGGAAGTCTAGGAGAGTAGAGAGTGCCACATATGAAAACATTCCCTGATCGAACTTCCCACCTAATATCTAAATGAAGGGAAGATCCTAATGAATAAATGATCTTCATAGCTGGACAGGCTCAAATGAGAAGTGCTGATCCCTGAAGCAAAGAGGTACTATTTTACATTATAATTGCATTTTCAATATTATAGATATTTGGTAATAAATTGCATTACCTTAATACATTAATTAATTAGAGCAGAGACCGAACTTGAGAAATCAGAAAAAAGACTAGGACTTGGAAGGGCAGCTATGAAGGAGCTAGACAAGATCCTGAAGTGTAAAGATATATCACTGAATACTAAAGTTAGGATGGCCTGTACAGTCACGTTTCCAATTATTATGTAAGTTGTGAAAGTTGGACAATGAAGAAAGGTGATAGGAAAAAAATCAACTCATTTGAGATGTGCTACTGGTGAAGAGTTCTGTGGATATTATGGACTGCTAGACACACAAATGGGTCCTACAGCAAATCAGACCAGAATTCTCCCTAGAAGCCAAAAAGATTAAACAGAGGCTAGCATGCTTTGGCCACATTATGAGAAGACATGATTCACCAGATAAGATGGTAATGCTTGGTAAGGTGGAAGGAAGTAGGAAAAGAGGAAGCAGCATTCCAGATGGATAGAGTTCATCAGGTAAGCTGTGGTCTTCAGTCTACAAGACCTGAGCAAGACTGTTGATGATAGGGGCATTTGGAGGTCTCCTGCTCACCTTAAGTTGAAATTGACTAGAAGGCAACTAAACGAGTTGCATGTATAAAATTAAGGTATTATTGATTGATTTAATAATGATTTAATTGTGTGTTTAATCTATTTTCATCTATTTTTTCTGTTGATTGTATTTATTCACATTTTATGATTGTCAACCAACTTGAGTGTTGTTTTTGGCAAAAAGAGACGACATACATCTAAAGAATAAATACAGATAGTGTAGGTCCATGCCTCACTAAATTAGGGTTGTCTTACCATAGTCTAATTTTCTTCAGTCATTATTTTTTTAAATATTTATTTATTCATGCATTTCAGTGCCACAAAAATACTAAATCAACAAAAACAACAAAATGCTCAAAAAACCCTAGGATATGGGTTAACAGAAAAAGATATATAAGAGTTGCTTAACAGACAGTTCCATTACGGTAGTTATCTGGGTGGCGTTGGGCAATTAGAATGAACATAGAAGTTCACTGATGGAGACTTTTATGATGGGAGCAGGCTCAAGCAGAAACAGTCTCTCCATAAGTTAGACATAAGTTAGCAGTTCCTGACAATGGTCTGGGCAAATATGAGGTATCAGTAACATAATAAGATTGATCATTGTCAGTGAGGAACCATGTCTTAGAATCAGGAGCTGAGAGTGGAAGTAGGTACAGAAAAGAAATTCATGATCTATTACCAGGTGCTGTAGGCTACATTTCTGAGGAAGGGACTGACAAAACCACCTCTGAATATTCCCTGCTTAAGAAAACACTATGAAATTCATAAGTTGAAGGTACATACACACACCCATAAAAGACTATTAGTCAACATGTGTATATATCTTTTGGTTTCTGATAGTTGGGAGGAAACTGTGAATGCCTCTTTGTTTTTCAAATTAATCACAAATAAATGCTCACAACTAAAAATGTGTATATTTGCAAAATGTGATCAAGCATGTCATTATGCACAATGAAGAGATTCTCCTTTTCCTCATCAGGGTTTCCCAACATTCGAGAAAACAATTTTTGAGCATTTAAAAAACGTATTTCCCAATATTGTTTCCTTTACTACTCCCATTTCAGGTGGGCAGATGAGCATCCGTTCTTCTTTTTCCTTGCATTTTCTGGAAAATTGTGTACTGATGTGGTTGGAGAGGTTCAGTGCCTGGAAAATCTATTTCTCAGAGCCTAGAACTATGCTGATCCTAGTGCCATAATGGTACTGGGTTATGGTAATCATTTTGAACCAAAACCAAATGCTGGTGGATTGATCGGAGTGGCCAAGATGTAATACTGAGTGGTGTCTCCTGATGAAGAACCATAGCATGTATCTACACAGATTGCCTATTCCTGCTGGTTTGAAATGCAGCATAAATCAGTTTATGGAGCAGTCCCCTCTTAAGCAGCTCTTCCTAAGTTAAGTCCAGTTTGCTAACATAATTTCCTGAAATATGTACATTTTCCCCTCTCTTTCTCTGCTATGCTCCTTTTAACATTGCTTTAACCACAGCTAATTAATTCAAACTGCAAGAACAGCAGGGTTTGATCTCTGTTGCTGATGTCACAGTGACTTATACTTTCATTGAGGTGATAATTGGTGTCTGGTTAATGTTATTCATGGAAGCTATGGACTATTTTAAACATACTAATGATTCTCATGTCCAATACACAGCATGTAGTACCTCTGGAGATAGGTATTTTTCTCCAGAAAAGCATGGCACACAATTGTATTCTGGTGTGTAAACAGAGCTTGGGTCTACAGTTGTCTCTTTGTTACAAGTGCACATGAAAGTGACTCATATTGACACTCCTCTGGTCGAAAACACACTGCAGAAATAATCCAGTTTGAGACCACTTTAACTGCCCTGGCTCAGTGCTAGGGAATCCTGGGAATTGTAGTTTATTGTGGCAGCAGAGCTCTCTGACAGAGATGACCAAATGTCTCACAAAACTACCATTTCCAGAACTCCCTAGCCTTGAGACAGTGCAGTTAAAGTGGTCTCAAACTGGATTATTTCTGCAATGTGTTTTGGATCTCTCTTAAATATGATTCCTTGAAGAAAGTGCCACTAAAAGGAATTAAAGAAATGAGTTCACCAATGCAGATTATCCAAATTGGGGGTGATACTGGATTCCAGCATAGCAAAATTTAGCAGCTACTTTGTGGTATTGCTTTACCTCAGTGGAGCCCAAAAGGGATTTCAGAAATGGAATCAGTAGAATCTACTTCAATTCTGTCTTGTTTCCAATGGGCCCACATAGAGGTTTGACACACACACACACACACACACACACACACACCCTGCCTTTAGGCCACAGGGAGGAAAAGTGCAGGCTTCAGTTTATCTGTGACCCATCTTTCTTGACAGGAGGAATCAGCCTATAAATGGGCACAGCTCCTGAAAACCTCCAAAGGCATTTGTCCTTTTTAGGCTTTGAGGGTTGAAATAGCCTCTACCCCACCCAAAGTCCTTTGAAAAGGGGGGAGGGAGGGTGAATGTAGCCTGCACAGTCTCATAGGTATAGAAAATGAAGTACGTACAGCCCTGAAGTTGCACATCCTTGCTTTAGAACAGTAGTTCCCAAACCTGCAAGACAACAGTGCAAGAAGAACTTTCCCACTTCGTAGTCTGTGATCCAAATGTTTTGGACTTCAGCTCATAAAGTGCTAACTGCTGGCCAAACTGGCAGGGGCTTCTAGGAACTGAAGTTCAAACCACCTGGCCAACCAAAGTTTGGGAACCACTGCTTTGGTAACAGCAATATTGTAGTAACATATTGGGGAGGTGGGTAATGGAAAGTAGCAATATGTTGATTATATACTTTCTTATTACTAGGTTTTTTTCCAACTGACAGATAGAGGAAGAGGAGCTTGCAGGCTTTCTTGACAAGATTCACCAAGAAGAGGCTTGCCTTTGCCAAGTGTGACTTGCCCAAAGTCACCCAGTGGGTTTCCATGGCTTCATAGTCATTGTCCAATGCTCAAACCGCTCCACAATTCCACCCCACAAAGATTCTTGCTTGTCTGAACATACAGTAAACAAATTTTTCAACCATTTCTAAATAATTTTTGTGAGTCTTTCGGGCTATGTGGCTATGTTCTAGAAGAATTTATGTCTGATGTTTCACTTGCATCTGTGGCTGGCATCTTTAGAGAATACTACATTTCTGAATACATTGGGATATTCTTCCCATTGCCAATCAATCGTCAGTGGCAGGTGGTAGCTCCAATGTAAGCAGAGCAGTACATTCAGGCGGGTAACAAACCGCCGGGTTGCAGCGCTCTCCCTCCGCCGCTGCTTGCATCGTCGGTGAGCTGCAGCCTTTAAACGGCGCAGCTCCCGGACACTGCAGAGAAGGAGCGCAGAAATCGCACTCCTTCTCAGGCCCCGGAAGAGGCGCCGCAAGTGCCAAAGGGTGCACTCGTGGCATCACTTCCGGGGCGCCATGTGCGGACGCAGAGCATCCGTTACGTCAAAATGGTGGTGCCTGTATGAACAGGGCGCCACCATTTTGTACGGACTGAGTCCGTGATAGGGCAAGGGACATCTAGAAGAGACGCCCCTTTTCCAAACTGGGACATCCTCAGGACGTCCCTAATGGCGGTTTGTAGCCCGCCTCAGTTTGGGTTTTAGTCCAAACTTTAAAGGAGCTAACCATTGTGCTCACCTATTTTGGAGGTCAGCATCTTGGATTGAACCTTTAAAATTTGGAATTAAAGGCAAAGTGGATTAACTGCCTCACCGGCATGAAATCCACTGGTGGCCCTGTAAAATTAAGTGTGCTCCACACTTGCAAAAGCTTTCAAACTTTTTGTGAAGCATCTGGCTTGAAGGACAAAATTCACACATGTTTGACTGCCTTGTCTCCCTAAATGGGTTTATGGGGTGATTTAAATCCCTGTGCTATACTTACAGATGCCTTGAAGACCCAAACTTATCAATGGCAATTTCAGTACATTCTGAGTTCAAGAGTAGTCTATGTAATCTGTTATTTACAATCCAAATCCAAAAGTTTACACATACTCAATTTTGAGTTAGTTCCTTTGAAGTTAATGGAAATATGATAATCTAAGCAGTTCATGGATTACACTGTGTGCATATGAACTGTGGAATCTGAATTCACTTATGCTTGACAGAATAATTTTTAATTTACAGAAAAATTGATCAGAACTAAAATCAAAGACGAACTTACATATTTGACACACCCCACTACCTTCCATGTCTTGTTTTTTGTTCATACTGAAAACTCACATCAAAGCCCTGACTTTGCCTGAATCAGCATCACCTTCAAAACGGCATGGCTTTACATGAAGGTGCTACAAAAATTGGCCACATTAGCATTTCATCTGGAATGGAGGGTCAAAAAAATAAAAACAAAAGTATGTGCTGGTCCCAATAGGTTTCTTGTTGTACTGTATTTGTTTTTCCTTTAAAGGAGCATCTGTTTAAAACTAAAAGCGGTTGATGGTGATGTGTGCAGAAAAGCAAGGTTGTCACAGATAGATTTGTCCTGAGCAGAAGAGATTGGGGAGTTTAATTGCAGAGAAGAATTCCTGATGATGAAAGAGGGAGAGGAAGGACAGTGTTTCTGCCATGTAACAGCACAAAGGGGAAAAGAGTAGAACCTTTAGTACCTCCATCTAGCCATATGACAGGCAAATGGGCAATTACCAAGATAAAAATGCTAAAATGTCAAAAATGGTGGTGACCTCACTGAATTGCAGCTCTTTACAAGTGTCCTTGGCCCACACATTAAAGTGCAAGCACTAATGTGAAAATATATTTATCAATTCAAAGCAACAACACAAGACCCAAAAGAAATCAATTAAGGGATCTAAAATGTTTGCAAATGCTTACTGACTGAGCTAACAGCAAACAATCATTTTAAAAGAAAGGGTTCTGCCTCCCTGAAGCAAAGAAATAACTTTTTGCTTTTTGACATGTTCAAATGAAGTAGCAACCTCTTAAAATAAGAATTATTATCCCAGGCTTCTGTTTGTGAAAAATATTAGAAGTGATTACTCCTATAAAATATTCAGCTCCACTGCCACTTTTCTATAAAAAGCTCTCTTATTTGCCAAGTTTTGATGAAAAGCTACAGTTTGCTTTTCATCCTTTGTACAACAAGGTCATTAATATTTTCATGACTTTCCTCACACCAGTGCTATGAGCCTTAACAACTTCTAAAGTAAAATTCTTTAATATTGCATTCTTTAAAAAGATCCTTCGCTGAAAGATTAGGGCATTATTGCCATAGGACCATAGCAAATGTATTCATTTTTCAATTCATAACAACGTGTAACAGTAATTCAGTTAACTTAGCTGGTGTATTAAAATGAAAGCTTCACCTTTGCTCTCTCTTCCTCTCTTTCTTTCCTTCTGATTCCTAAAAATAATTGTGCACAATTGTACACCAATTAGTCTAAGTTCTAAGTTAGTCTTAGTTCTAGAATCACAGGGGTGTGTTTGTGTGTGTGTGTGTGTGTGTGTGTGTGTGTGTGTAATAATCAGATAGTTTGATAGCCTTGATGCACCTCAGGCTGGATCATTTCATAAAAGAGTGTCACCATAAGAGCATGGTACTATTGACTTATACTGTGGTAGAGATCCAAATTAATTTGGATTTTGAGGGTGAAATTGATGTGATGAGAAGCCACAGAACTTCTCTGACCACACATTGTCTCTAAAAAGTCACGTGAAGTAGTGATGGCAACTGATTTTTTTTCCATTTCCCCCCAAAATATCTCCTTTTCCTCATTCCATCCTGAACTGCATAGAACTGGATCTGCCAATAATATATCAATGGCATCTGGTTTCACCAAGCTAAACCATACACAGCTGATGTTGTCCAGTATGGTTTTCCCATGGTTTTTAGTCTACACCTCCCATCAGCCCTATCCCACAAAGTAATGTTGAGGGGTTATGTGAGCAGCAGTCAAAATAATAAGCCATGGTAGCTTACCCATTACAAACAGTAATATGTGTCTCCTACTGTCGAATTTCAAGAAATTGTGGGAATGGACTGAGAATTAAAGAATGAAGATGTTTCTAAAGGGTTAAAAAATGAAGTGTGGTCAAGGCAGATGTGTATCTTGCAAGGTATCTGACATCGCAGGATATCTGTTTGTGTATATTTCTATTCATACCTGGGAGCACAATCTGCAAGATTTCAATAATGCTATCACCTTAATGTCAACCAAATGGGATTTTTGTAACCAGCGCTCTCAAAACATATTGGTTTCCTGTGCTTTCTGTAGGGTTTCATTTTTATGAAAATGATAATCTACATATTAATATACCACATCTGAGTCTGTATGTGGTCAGAATTAGAAAATGTTGTGATGAATAAAAGATGTTTGGAAGGTGTATTTGGAAACAAGAAGTCTTTTTCAGTATGCATAAAATGCATAGCTTGTACTCTTCCTGCATTTGTCCAAGATATCTGATAAACTGTTTAATCCTCACCACTTCTTCAAATTACTCAAATAGGTGTGTTGCTATTTTATGCTTTACATTTTCAAATACCAAGGCTGGGATTCATTTGCTGAGCCCCAACTAAAATAGACCCATTGAATCATTGTTGAATGGTGACTCAACTCATAGGTAAATCTAATTGATTCAATGGGTCTACACTAGTTAGGATTAACAATTGAATATAGGCCACAGTGGCTTGCTTTTTCTCTGATCTTTGCTTCCTTAGAACAATATCATACATTAGAATTACAATTTTGAGCCTATTGTTAGCATTAATGTTGGATATTTTGTCAACAGTTACAAGATGGCTTTGCTGCAAGGGGATCTTGTAACACCTTTGAGACTAATGGTGTGAAATTTCTGTAGCATGAACTTTTGTAGACTAGGTCTTCTTCCTCAGATGTATGACTTTACATTTATCATAAAAGTGAATAAGAGTTGGGAAAGTTGCTAAAAAAAAAATCTCATGCAAAGCAGCAGCATAAACAGCAGCAGAGAGGAGCAAGTGCCATCTGACATATTTCACACTGGTACAGATGCAACATCCTGCCAACAGCTCATGCCAATGTGGCATGGGACCACAGTGTACCTGTAACAATATGCAAAATGTTGCTTTTGCATACAGGATTGCTGTAACATCTGAACTGGCTCTATGATCTCTCTCAATCTCTCTCTCTCTTTGTAATCGCCAGAGAGAAGTTTTATTTAGTCATAAAAAGAATATGCAAACATATCAAAAAATATTCAAAAATATGTTTTTCAGCTGCTGGGAAACCTTGATGAGGCATATTTTGAATTTAGAAGAATTTTCACAATTTGTGACTTATTCAGCACAAAATTTGCACTTTTTGTATGCAGGCAACAGCATTGTCTATTCAGGATGCAACATTTTCTGGACATAAAATATTTTTCTATGGAAGTATTATTTGCTATGCAAAACATTCTGTTTCATGTGCAGAAATCGATGCTTTTTGTGCAAGAAAATCCCAGACGTGTGAATTTTGTGTGAAATAACTCCTCCATGATAGCATTTTCTGATATTGAATGCTATAAATATCTGATGGGCTGTCACAGAGAATGTGTGCAGGTTTGTTCTCTGCTGCTCCATAAGGTAAGGCCAGGTCTAATGGTTTAAGTTGCAAGAAGGTAGACTTTATTTGAACATTAGAAGAAATTTCTTGACATTAAGAGCTGTTAAACAATGAGACCAATTAACTATAGGAGTGGTAGGGTTTCTTTCTTCAGATATCTTCAAAAAGAGGTTAGACAGATGGTATTGCTGAATTTTCTGCACTGAGAAATAGTTTGGACTCAAAGGGCCTATGGGACCCCTGACAATCTATGGTTCTATGATTCTGTACAAGAAACAGCCTTTTCCATGTAGAAAGTGGTATTTGTGTGCATTTTTTTTTAATACTGTACAGAGAATGTTTTTTCTACCTACAAAGTGCTGTTTTATATCCAAAAATCTGTGCAGTTGTCGATGACTTTCTCACAGTAGAAAGAAAATTTGATAAAAATGGTCATTGCTTCCTTCAAGAATTAAATGGACAAATAATTTCATCCCTAGTTTTGTTATGCCTTGCTCATGTGGTTTGTTATCCTGTTTGTTATCATTTTGCATCACATTAAATAGTTTTTATAGGCTGTTCTGGAGATTTCTATTGGACAGCAGCTTATAACAATTGAAATAAAATAAAATAAATAAATAAATAAATAAATAAATAAATAAATAAATAAATACACATCAGCTCTGTCTATCCTTTAAAAACAAATTGTGTAATTGACTAGGATTTTTTCCTCACTCTTATTATTACATGCTATGGGACAGATGGCTCATTGGTACAGTGCATGATTTGCCTGCAGAAATTCCCAGTTCAGTTCCAATCTTCCTGAAATACTGGAAAGCCACTGGGATAGACCATCCAAACCATATGGTATGACTAGTAAAAGGCAACTTAGAGGCAGAAAACTAGAGATGTTTGTTTTAGGTCCCAAACACACTGCAGAAATAATCCAGTTTGAGGCTGCTTTAAGTGCCCTGGCTCAGTGTTAGGGAATCCTGGGAACTGTAGTTTACTGTGGCACCAGAGCTCTCTAACATACAAGGCTAATTGTCTTACAAAACTACAGTTCCCTGAATTCCTTAGAATTGAGTCAGGGCAGCTATAGTAGTGTCAAGCTGGATTATTTCTGCAGTGTCTTTTGGACCATAGGCCAACCCATGGGTTCATGGTGAAGATAAGATTGAAACCATGGTTTCCTTGGCTCACAATTTATCTGGAAGAAAACTAGAATATTCTTTCACTTTTGTAGCCATCAGATAATTGTTTGGAATGTATTTTTGTAAGTTGGAAAACAGTGCAAATACAAAACATCCAAAATTATTGTCGATGCTGTTAACTGCCTTGAAATCAACTATCTATGACTATCCTATGAATGAGAGACTTCCAAGTACCCCTGTCCCCAGCGAACCTGCTCAGCAATTGTAGATTTATGTCACGGATTCTCCAACTGAAATCATTCGTCTGATAAGCAGTCTTCCTCTTTTCACATTGCCCCCAACTTTACCAAGCATTATCATCTTTTCTACTGAGTCCTTTCTACACCTGATATGGCCAAAATATGACAACCTCAGTTCAACCATCTTTGCTTCTAGGGAGAGTGCAGATCTGTTCTGCTCTAGGATCCATCTATTGGTCTTTTAAGTAGTCCACTGTATTCGTTTTTTGTGGGTTTTTCAGTCTATGTGGCCATGTTCTAGAAACAAGGTCACATAGCCCAAAAAACCCACAAAAAACTATGGAAGCCGGCCATGAAAGCCTTCGACTTCACAGTCCACTGTATTCTCAGAATGCTTCTCCAGAACCACATCTCAAATGAGTTGACAATCCTAACTTTATTATTCATTGATATATTTCTAAACTTCAAGATATTGTCTAGTTCCTTCATAGCTGTCCTACCAAGTCCTAGTCTTTTACTGATTCCTTGACTATAGTCTCCATTCTGATTGATGACTGAGCCCATGTATGGAAAATCTTGAACTATTTCAAAACACACAGAAACAAGTGAATAAAACCGAGGAAAACTATTGTTTTACTTGTCACATGTTTCCATGCCTCAATTGGATCTCAGAAAGGCAATAAATAGCCAACTATTCCTGATGCTTGCACAAGGCTCCCTGATGCAAGACAAACTCTAAGAGAATCACCTTGATTTAAGCTTTTGACAAGTTGGCATCTCTGAATTGCGAAAATTGCTTTCCCGACCCTTGTGTAAATCTGACTAATCAACTCAAGCCAAGACAGAACCTGGCTAATTTAAGTCAGGTTTTCCTTGTGAATAAATAAAATACTGAAACCTATTAAATTTTACTGGTATTCCAGGCTAGGTTGACATGAAATATATTACTGACTGTTCTCCAGAATAGAATAGTCAGTATAGCAGGTTTCTCCTTAACCAATCTTTTCATTTAAAATATTAAACTATGTATTGTTGTGGACACTGAAACAGCAAAATGGAGGCAATAGGGCTATGAAGAATGAAAATGCTTCTGCAATTTTTTTTCCTTAGAAGAGCAAGATTCAAATGTAAAAGCTATCAATTGCATACAGAATATTCCAAATATTTAAGGCAACAAAAACAGCATAACTAAAAATAAATAAAACATGGAGGCAAAATGAATAATTAGATTTGGATTGACATGATCTCATGCGACTATGAGAGGAGAAAACAGAACAAATTATTCTTTTTTTAAGTGAGAGAGAAAAATATTAAAATTATAATCTTAACAGAACCACAAATCCAGGGGCCAATAAATATAAAGCAAAAAATGAAATCACATCTGTGACTAGTCAATATGAAATTTCACCAAAAATAAAAAAAGGTTAGGAGTAAGTTACAAAAATAAGTTCAAAACAGAACTATAAAATGAGACTAAATTGAACAGACTAGTGAAAATGACTGCAGGTGACACTCCCTTTATAGTAATAGGAAAATATAAAGAGTGTTGAGAGAGAAATAATGACCACAAGAGCCATAGGCTGTACGGTAGGTCCTTGTTATCCACTGGGGTAACAGGACCCCCCCTATGCCTAACAAAATTCATGGATGCTCAAGTCCCATCAAATGCAATGACATAGCAAAATGGTATTCCTTATATAAAAAGTATAAAAATTAAAATCAAGGTTTGCTATTTGTGATTTAAATATTTTTATTTTTAGTATGTTCAAGCCATAGATGCTTGAATCCATGGATAAAAAATCTATGGATAAGGAGGGCCAACTGGGTTTACACTGGAGATGTGCAAAAACTTTGTTTTATTATATCCGTGTGCCAAAACACACCACAGAAACAATCCAGTTTGACACTACTTTAACTGCCCTGGCTCAGTGCTAGGGAATCCTAGGAATTTTAACTTGGAGTGGCATCAGAGCTCTCTGATAGAGGCTAAATGTCTCACAAAACTACAGGTCCCCTAATTCCCTAGCATTGAGCTAAGGCAGTTAATGCGGTGTCACACTGGATTGTTTCTACAATGTGTTTTGGCTCTCTCCTAATCACTCCTGCATTCCCATTGAATCCTTTTACATGTTTCAATTTATTAGACTTCCCCTCCTGCCTTTGTAGAAGGCCTTATGCATTTCCTATGAGGTACACATTTAGCATATGACAAACTTGTCAAAGGTGCTGTTTTTTTGAGACAACATATTTTCTCAGGAGGTTGGAACAGATAATTTTGTGAAGAATGTCAAAAGCAGTGGGCATATTTTTTCATCCCTAAATCACTATATTATTCCATTGGTCCTTCAAAGCCTTCATCTTCAAAAAAGCTCACATTGACTAACAGACTGAAAACACCTGTATGAGATTAGATGGATATTACTGAAGAACCTAAGGAGAGAAGTTGAAAGGGGCACATCTTGCAGCAGATGCCACCAAAGCTTTGTAATAACTTATTCTAGTCTGGCAGAGGTCTTCTGGCTGGTTTTTAGAAGCATGTTGGATATGAAAGGTGACATATAACATCATAATTGTGGCTAGCCAATGACAGGCAGGTACTCTTGTTTGTATCTCAGCCCCCATCCCCACCTTTCCATCCAGTGAAATTTATTCTTCTGTAGCTTGGGAAAACCTGACCTCATCTCTAAGAATTGCTTCTACTTTTTTTCCACTTATCTCATTTGACCAATGATAAATTAAAAAATGACCCTCTTTTTCTTCTTTCTTTCTTTCTTTCTTTCTTTCTTTCTTTCTTTCTTCCCCTTCTGTCCCTCACCTCTTCTATTTCCTGATCTCATGATTCACTGCCTTTTATTTCTCTCTTCATTATAACTTCATCTGATGTTCCCTTCTTCCCTTCTGGGATTTCTTTCTGACTTTTAATGAAGCTCCCTTGTCCCTCCAGATGTTTTGAATGTCATCATCAGTGAAGCTAATGGTCAGGGAATGTGGGAGTTGACATCCAAACATCTTAAAGGCCAAAGGCTGAGAACCACTGGCCTAGACTTTTATATTACCCACAGTGCCCTTCTTTTTATTTGGCAAAGCATACTAATTTTTAAGCCACTGTATTGGACAGACAGCATACTCTCTCCAGAAAGAATATAACAAGAAGTTGTAAAAGAAAGAGGTTTTCATGGCAGAAGACTTCCATTGATCCAAAGGCCTTACTCTGCTACTATGAAATAGACTCAAATCTGTGTAGCAGATGTATATGATGGATAAGTGTGGGGATATAATACTAAGTTTCCTGTTAACTAAGTTGGGGTGGTTCTTGTTTGGTTATTCTACTGGTTGGCATAGCCTTGAAGACCCTAAATACTTTGAAATGCCTCCACATTATTTTGCTACCTGACAGTGTGTTTCAATCTGATGTCAGTTAAATGTCAATAGATGACCAATTTAATTTATGCCATGCCATACAAAAGGAGTTTTTAAAACCAATATTATTTCTTGAAATTATGGCATGACCCCCTTTTTCATCCCTAATTATCTATCCTGTTAACAGTAGGGTTGTGACTCTGGAATTTTCTCTGAAAGGTGTACATATTCCAGGTGCCTGGAGCTCAAATAAAGCTGCACTGGGAAAGTTGTATTTCCTTGGTGCCTAAGCTGAGGACATTGCATAATCCAAAATGCAAAGAGGGAGGCCCACAAGCTTATTTGACAATCCAGTGAAAGGGACAATCATGTGTGTGCTGAATGAAAGAAAAGAAACCTCTGGGCATGGAGGGAAGGACTAAGGACCTGGAGTTTTTGTTGGAAGATAAAAATAGGTGGAGAAGAGTACAGATAGATGAGGCATATGCTCTCCATAGCCACCCATGATCCTGATTTTATCCAGGTTTTTGGTATGACATCTGGTGCCAGTTTGAACCACGATCTGGCCCAGATTCCAAGCTTTCATTTTTTTAAATGGGAGTCTCTATTGTGTACAAGATTACTTTAATTCAGGAGTGCACTGCAATTCAGGAGTGACTGAGAGATGAGAGCAGGAGGGAAGGGAGAGGAAGTAACACGTGTGACATAGTACAAGAAGCAAGGGAGGAGAAAGAGAGCAAGGTGAATGAGAGATGCAAATGACACATCACAAGCAACAAAAAGAGGTCTGTAAGGTAGATTTGCCACGATATATTGGTGGTCCAAGGTCATTCCATGCCAAAGAAGAGATTAGAATTTGGGTTTCATTGTTTCAAATCTAGCACACTATACACTACTTTATACTGTTTCTGTCATATCAGTTTTAACTGTTAAAAATGGTATGAAAATAGAAACATAGAAGATGAAAAAATATCACAATTAATTTGCTGGCTTTGCATAATTAGAATGCAAATATGTATAATTAAGATAATTTGCATAACACAGAGGTATATGTGGCCAGATTTGAGAACGTAGAATATGACAACCCCACCAGTATGCTCAACACTCAGTTACCCCCATCAAGACTTTGAACCATTAGTGAAAAATATGCAGCAATAGTGTATGAGATGAGAGAGCATCTGTGAGCTATGTTTAAAGCACACTTATCTTCAGATGGTTTGAGGAGAAGGGATAACACTGAAATAGCTATTACACATTTTCGCTTTTGCCCTTATAGGCCCATAATACATTCCAGATGGGATGCCTTCTTTCTTTGCTGCTCTCTGAGGGGACATTATTTCTGGGAATAACAAAAATTGGGTCAGCACTTATGCCTGGTATATAATGGCTTAAGAAGTAAAACACTGTATACATTCCCCTGCCGCTGCTCACAAGGGGATTCCTGTAGAGTTCTCATTTACATTTCTCATCTAAACTATTCATGCACAGTGCTTGATAAAGAATTGCCCTGTGCAGGCACATCTTTTAATTACATCTCTGAAAACAAATACCCTGGGATGCCATCTTAAAGCAGTTTCTGCACAAGGAATCCCATTGTATTATAGCATAGTACATTAGATGCAGTACATCTGTGTGTGTAACAATACATGTGTGTAACAAACAAGGTCATTGTCACTCCTGGAGCTATGACTTATGTCAAGATGTAGAAGTTTATCAGACAAGGGAAATTGGAAGTATAATCCAATGACAGTCTGAATGCAGTCATGGGGTTTAACGTTATTGCGTGATAACCCACTACACGCAAATTTGGGCAATGGGAAGTCAGTCCAAACACAATCATGTGGTTTCACGTTATTGCATGATAGACTGCCACATGCAAATTCGGGCAATGGCATGCTATTTTCGAGCAATGGGAAGCCAGTGCGAACGCAATGCACATTCACGTAATTGCGCTAAACTAGCGACTTTAAGTGAATGTATTCTGGCCCCACTTTCTTTTCATTCGAATTTGAGAGAAATTCCTCCCGTTTTATAAACTCCGTAGACTGTCGTTCTAGACTATTCAAGATGTAGACTATAGAAAAATAGGAAAGCTAATGTCGAAGAGTGGTTAGAATACTCAAGGCAGGTCTACACTGGGCAGAATATTCCAGGAGTAGCTCAGAGTATTTTGGCCCCAGCATTGCTCCAAATTCCCCATTACCTGTGCATTTTGGAGCAATGCCAGTCAGCTGTCAACTCAGCATCCTGCTGTACCACTTGGCACTGCCACTGCTGGTGCAAATCCCTCCCCCTGAAGCTGAAAACAAGATACCCAGTGTCAGTCACACGGCTGGGTGCTTCATAGTGACCTCAGTGGAGCAACTCACACCGCCTCTAGTGGGTGACACAACAGGTTGTTGGTTAAACAGGTGCTTGGCATTAGTCCAAAGTGTTCTGGATTTACTGGGGAGATCTGGAGCAAATTGTGAGTCGTTTGCATTTGATTTAATGCAGGGGTGGCCCAAATTTGCTGTGAAACTGCCCTTCACATGTGAAGATAGTCCATGGTTGAATTGGGCTTTTGACCCACTGTCATAGTGCAAGGGCTGGTGATGCAAGGGCAGGAGGAAACAGGACCATTTGTCCCAAGGAGATAAGCCCCTAGTCTGGAAAATCCATCCATACACAGCCATTTGATGCTATGGCTCTGTTATCTTCTTTCTACAGAGCTCTTCTACTCACCCCCATATGATCATATAATAGGAATTCTATGGAGGCTCTCCCAATCCTGGGCAGTAAGAGCGGTCCTAAATGGGAGCCACAGTTTCTGAACAACAAGATGGAATTCAAGGCCCCAGATTTAGAGCCACAAGGTTTTGAGAGGACCCTCATCCCCAGGGCACAGAAAGAGAACCTGCAGCCCTCCCCAAATGTGGTTCCCATTAGGCCCAGACACCATAGCCAGTAATGAGGGATTATTATTATTTTATATTCATTTATATCCCACCTTTCTGCCAATAATGGGACTCCAGGCAACACATTTGAAAAACAATACAGATGAAAAGTGATACAATATCATTAATAAAAGTATGAATATAATACTAATTAAAAAGCGAATAAACCATTTATGAAGTGAAAACATTAAACAACTAAAACACTAAAATTCATTAAACAACTATATGCAAACCTTTTAAAAAGCACCACACAGCATTAAAATCCCACCCCAATCAGTTTCTAAAAGCCTGACTGCATAAAAATGGTTTGTCTTGGTGATGGAACAAGAGCAAGTATGGGGCCATCCTGGCCTCTCTAGGAAGTTGTTGAAGTTGTAGTTCAGAAACACTGGGAAAATATAGGTTCCTCAACTTACCTATAAACCTGGAGTTTTACTTATCCCTGATTCATCAAAAGGGCCCCGATGTGGAACATGTTCTTCCCCTCCAAGGGATGAAGAGCTGTGGATCTCACTTACAAAGTATGCCAGATAGAGGAGAGGCCTCAGATTACCAGACATGAAAGGGAAGAAGCTGCATCATTATATCTGAGCTTTGTCACTAGCGTTGGCCTTCTGTATCTAGGGATACTACATGCATTGATTCAACCAACCACAGCTTGTTTTTTTGGGGGGAAATCCAAAAGGATTTTGTCATTTTATATAAGGGGCACTATTTTACTACACCACTGTATATAATGGGACTTGAGCATACATGGATTTTGGTATCTGGAGGGGTTCCTGGAACCAAATTGCAGTGGATACCGAGGGCCCACTGTACGTGTCCTAAGATTTAAGTGTAATGAAATATCTTACTATCCTAATAGTGAGGATTGGTTTCCTCTCTATTATGTACATACTTTTGGGTGTGGTGTCTTGAGATGAAACACTAGGGGGGAGTATTGATTCCGCTGGATGCCTGAATATGCTCCAGCATCTAAGCTGTGATGTGTCTGCCAGAGGTTATCTAATACATGCTTCTTTGCAAGGATATGTATGTGTTCTGGATTCAGACAGTGATTGAGGATGGCTATCTGTCAGGGATGCTTTGTTTGTGTCTTTCTGCATGGCAGGGGGTTGTCCAGGATGGCTGTTCAGGTTTCTTCAAACTCTATGATTCATTGCAATATATAATAAACACATGTTTCCATAAACCTTTTGTGGTCTAAATGAGAACTCCATTGAGTATTGTATGGCTGAATGTACTTTGCTGTGCATGTATATATATATATGTAGGTCTTTCTATGACTAAACAAGGGATTCAGCACCCACTTGCATCTGTAGTACTCCTTTGACAGTTTGGGGCACATGTTAATATTTTTTAATTAGCCACTACTTTTTAAAATCTCTTTACAAACTGTGAATTTGCTTGGGTTTTTCTAAAGCCACCAGCTAGAATAGTTTTTTAAAAATGCAATTTTCTCTTTTTTTAAAAAAAGAGATAAAAAATAATTGCGAGGAAAAAACTTGAAAGGTTGCATACACTAGGATTTTGCTTCTTTCACCTTTAAAGGGGAAAAAACAGATTAAAAGTGCTGGTTGCAATATGGTAGAATACATTAAGAAAAATAAATTTTATTTTCATTCTGGTTATTGTCAGCTGTCAGCATGACCCCTTTAAGGCATAAGCATAACAATCAAAAGTGGATTAGCTTTACAGTCTGTGTGTATAACTGGTTTCATCTCTCCTCAGTGAACAGATCTAAAGGGAGTTTGACTGCATTTTGATTGACAGAATCCCTAATAATTTTTCTTACCTAAGTCAATCAGCTTGATTCAGAACACTTCTGCCCAGCCACAACATCTTGCAGTTTTCACAGCTTTGTGAACTTCTGCAAACCCCCCCCCCAATAAACAGAAAACACTCTCCTGTCCAGAACATAAATAAAATTGTTTCCAGGACCCAACAGCTGGCACTTGCTGGTTGAAGGAATGAACAGGAAGACAATGTGTTCACAGGATTACAGAACAGACTGATGAGAGGGAGAATTTATGCAGAGTTTTATAAGCTTAGTGAGCCAGAAAATAGATTGGGGTGCACAGAGGAAATAATGTGTCAGTCAAAGCTAAGTTTGCAGATGTAAGCTTCCATGACAGGAGAGCAGCCGTCAGCTCTCCTCACCCTTGTAGCTTCGGCTCTTACCTCTGAGCTTGATGTGGAACCTGGACCAGGTGTTTTGGAGAGATCTAACTCTCCGGTGGCCTTTGCCATGTCCTCGGCAAGTACACAGCAGCCATGCGAGGAACTAGAAAGTGCAGGCAATAGCAGTGGGGTGCAGCCAAGGAGGATTCCAAAGGACAGATCTCTCCTGTCAGCAGCATGCATATTATTAGAGCTCTTTCATCAGATGCCTGAGTTTAGGCTTTCTACAGTTGTACACCATCCTGTTAGGACAGCTCTTGCTAGTATAGGACTTGTACATTATTGAATACTTTATCCTGTAATATTTGGATATGACTGCAGTGTTAGGAGCTTTTGCTGCATATCAGCAGAACACACATATAGGTAGTTCTTATGAGGATCACAGTCCTATCAGGGCAGATTGCAGTGCTCTACACAATTACCTGAGAGGAAATCTCAATAAAATCAAGGGGGCTTTCTGTGAGTAGACTTGTGTAAGGTTGTATGGTAATCTACATGGCAAATCAGGGCTGCATGCTAGCATGCTTCAGTTCTCTAATTTGATCTGTAGCAAGTAAATTTTTCTTCCTTTCTTCCTTTTCTATATGGTGACAAAGACAGACCAAAGACTTATTGGTAATACCATGCGAATTGCCCTGAAGGCAGTCACACTACCATTCTAATGACTACCTTTGGAAGAGTGTCGGTTAGGATTGTGACACAGAGTAATTAAGGAGACTACTCAGTTGCATTCAAAGCCTCTTTTTCATTATTTCACTTGAAGCATATTTTAGTTCTGCCAGAGAGATTGTGTCTGAGAGAGTACAAGAAAAGGGAAGAAAGATTAAAGGAACCCAAGATATAATATAATGAGAGTAGGTTTTTAAAAATCTTTGTCACATAAAGGGTTAATAAATCACTAAGGATGTTTTATCCACCCACGGAACTTCACAGATGGATCAGAAACCTAATCTAGATGCAGGCAAAGGAATGGGATCCTCCATAATGATGTATCGTTTAAAGGTATGATTATCCAATAACTGTTATGATCATGAACATAGCAAAAAAAATGAGTGAAATGTGCTCAGCAACAATTCTCTGTGCTGAAATTGTGAATTTCTAGACCTCTGTCCAGGAGTTCACTTCCCTTTAACAGGTACCTACCAGAAAAAAAGTCTGCAGTTCAGTCTTTCCACATGGGAGAAGAAGTTGCCCGTGGAAGTTGCTGTGCTTTCAAGTCATTTCTGATTTATGACACCCCCATGGCTCCCTATCACAAGGTTCTCTTGGCAAGATTTCTTCAGAGGGGGGTTGCCATTAGCTTCCTGTGAGGCTCAGAGAGAGTGACTTGCCCAAGTTCACCCAGTGGGTTTCCATGGCCAAGCAGGGATTCAAACCCAGTCTCCAGAGTTGTAGTTCAATGTGCAAGCCACAGCACCACACTGATTCTCTAATGAATACAATAGTTGATGTTCTTCAGGGTGTGGTAGTCACAGATACCCTATAGCCACTCATAAGTTTTCTTTCTATTCATGTACTTAATCTTTATCTTAAAGTCAACTAAACTGGTGGCCATTACCACATTTTCTTGGTAAATTCCTTTGATTTTTCTGTAGCCAGGTTTATTTGTTGGCCACAGTTTCCAGTATTATTAGAGGAAATAAAATTATCTCTGCCCACTATCTCCACACTCCACTTAATTTTATTGGTCACCTTTCATTAGTATTCTTTACTCACTTCCCCCCTAAATGCTCCAGTTTTTTTAAATGGGGCTGCTCCGACTTACCAGGGCTGGCCTGGTTGCTGCTGGGGGGGCACTTCTGGCAGGGCCTGGTAGGCCCACTCAGACTCCCAGCATGCCTTGCTGGGGCCAGATGGGCATGCCATTGGCCGTTTTGGAGAATTGGCTGCCTGGGTCTCCCGGGCACAGTTCAGGGGGCCAGGTAGGTGGTGCCTCCTCCTTTTCCTGGCCCCTGACTAGTAGTTAGGCCTATATAAGGCCATGTGGTGTCCTGCGGGGGGCATATCAATTCAACATCTCCCAGTGACTAGGGGCTCAACTGTGAACATGCGATTGACTGGTTGCATGTCTTGAGAGGGCATTTTCGTTGCCCTTATGTCATCCCCAACCTTGGCCGTAGCCAAGCAATTTGGTTCATCGACCAACCAAGGGTTGATTGATGACAGATCCGGACCGTATGCTTTGGGGCCAACCCTACCCCTGTTCTGTTTGGTTGAATAAAGTTGTGGCCTTTCCTGCAACCTTGTGTTTTGGTTTTCATTGGCGACTTCCCTCCGCAGAAACTATTTTTATTAGAATCATAGCATTAGAAGAGTCCTCAACTCCATCAAGTCCAACCCCCTGCCATGAAGGAACACAGACTCAAAGCACCTTCAACAGATGGCCATCCAGTCTATGTTTAAAAACCTCCCAAGAAGGAGACTCCACCACACTCCAAGGCAGCATATTCCACTGTTGAATAGCTCTTTCAGCCAGGAAGTTCTTCTTAATAGTTTTTTATGGGATTTTCAGGCTATGAGGCCATGTTCTAGATGAGGTTTTTTTTCCTGACGTTTCGTCAGAAGCTGCAGCTGGCATCTTCAGAGATTTACATGTTTACATGGAATCTCCTTTCCTGTAGTTTGAATCAATTGCACCAGGTCCTGTTCTCAGGAGCTGCACAAAACAACCTGCTCCATCTTCATTATAACATCCTTTCAAATATTAAAACAGTGTTGCTTCTTATTCTTCTCCAGGCTAAACATACCCAGCTCCCTAAGTCACTCCTCATAGTGCATGGTTTCCAGACCTTTCACCATTAAGGTTGCCCTACTCTGTACATGGTCCAGCTTGTCAACATCCTTTTTAAATTGTGGTGCCCAGAATTGGACACAATATTCCAGGTGAGATGTGACCAAAACAACATCAAGTGGTACTATTACTTCCCTTGATCTGGACATTTGATGCAGTCTAAAATTACAATGGCTTTTATAGCTGCTGCATCACATTGCTGACATGTTCAATTTGTGTTCTATTGGATCTACTCCTAGATCCCTCTCACATGTACTTTTGTCAAGTCAGGTTCCCCCCCCCCCCCCAAATCCTATATCTGTCCATTTAGTGTTTTCTCCCTTAATTTAGTACCTTACATTTCTCCCTGTTGAAATTCATTTTGTTAGTTTTGGCCCACTTTCTAATCTGTTAAGGTCATTTTGAATTTTGATCCTCTCCTCTAAGGTATTAGCTACCCCTCCTAATTTGCTGTTATCTGCAAATTTCATAAGCATGCCCTCTATTCTTTCATCCAAGTCATTGATGACTATGTTGAATAGCACTGGACCCAGGACAGAATTCTGTGGCAACCCACTGGTCACTTCCAGGATGAAGAGGAGCCATAGGTTCAGCCAGTCAATCAAGTACAGATACACCTGATAGTAGCATTGTCTGGCCCACATTTTCCTAGCTTGTTTGCAATGTCATGGGGAACCTTGCCAAAGGTCATACTGAAATCAAGATATGCTACATCCATAGCATTCCCTTTATCTACTAAGCTGGTAATTTTATCAACAAAACAAAACAAAGGGAGAGAGAGAGAGAGAAAAAACATTAATTTGGTATGACTTGTTTTAGCATTAGAAACATTATCTTTATGTTTTAATCATTTGGGATGTACTTACCTCCAATTTCTGTGGCTGCACCAGAAATTTCAGTAAAGTCATTATGATACTGGCGGTTTTATTTTCAGTCCTTTTTCTGATTATGCCTAATAGCAATATCACCTTCTCCACAGCCACACATTGGGTCATTTGACTTTTCCAAGTGTTACTTGATTTAGTATCACATTAGACCCCATAAATGTGAAGGTGTAGTTTTGTTATTGTTTTGAATCAGTGTGCATCACTATACTCACATGTTGTTAACTGTCTGTGAGTCGGCCCTGACTTGTGGCAACCCTGTAGATGATACATCTCAAAGACCCCCTATCCTCCACTGCTCTACTTAGCTCCTGCAGTTTCAGGTCTGTAGCATCCCTGATTGATTCTATCCATCTGTCATGCAGTCTTCTCCTCTTCCTACTGCCTTCTCCTTCCCTAGCATTATCATCTTTTCCAAAAATTCTCAGGATGTGACCAAAATATGGCCAAAGTTTCCTCTATTGCTCATCCTAGGTGCTAAAATTAAACATATCTCCACAATTTCCTTTCTCATAACATGTGACTCTGTCCCCTAAACACAGCCTAATATAATCTTCCTCCTCTCCTCTCACCACCAACTGATTAGATACAATTAAGGCCCTCTACTATAAAGCTGAACTTCTTGGTAGAAATACTGCAAGATATTCTCCTTAACCACATGTTCAGCAGTAAAGCCAACCTAAATTCTCAAGCACATGCAGAGAGTTCAGCGAGGAGTAAGGTCAGTGAAAGCCACAAATTAAGGGCGGTCTAACAAGCCAAGCCATAGTTTGTGGACTCATGCTGTCACCTTCCTATTTGATCTTCCAAAGTAAATTATATGGATTCACCTTTTCTGAAGCTTAACATGTTTGTTTAATGTTCTTTTCATTTCTGAGTTAGAAATGGACATTGGTTTTTGTGGCTGGGCAACTGATAGAAAAAGGAATAAATGGCCAACCATTTTATGTAGATGGTGCAAAAAGCAAGAGCAGGATTGTTCCAGTCACTTTGCTGTTGCTAGAATGCAGTTGAAGTGGGAGGCCTGAGTTTTCTAGATGTTTTCTTTAACAGTCTGTTACTACTGTCATCCTAGTGGGTGGATGGATGGATGGATGGATGGATTGACTGACAGGTCAATACAAACCATTCATACCCAGCAACTGTCTCAGTCCATGTGAATAACGTATAGGCCTCTACATTCCAGGTTTTTTCTATGTTGCAGTAACATCATAATAAATAGAATATTATACTATGAAAACCTTAGCTAAAACATGTGTGAGCTTTTCAAAAAGCATGTTTACTTATGAACAGACTAATTTATTCCCTTGCAACTTTGAATGCAAACGTAGTCAATTTATTTCCAAGTGTAAAATTATCTTCCTGGGGAACTGGGTGGATTTCTTTGTTATGATTGCTTTCTCTATCTGTACTATAGTTTGGAACAGAAGACAGACCACAGTATTTCTGAATAATAGTTTAAATAGAAACTGAGTTGAGGAAAACATGAAGTTGTGCCGTTCAGCCAAATCAGCTTATCATATGTACACACAATTCCTCAGTAATCTTAGTAAGCATGCTGTAATACACTGAAAAAAAGGAGATTGATGATGGTGATGAGTCTTTAGGCACAGGTTGGCTCCATTGTCACAGAGGACATGTCAAGGCAAACAGAGGTTCTGTTCTTATCCTAGGTTCTTCTCGAACTACATAGTTATACTACTATGATTTCACACTGACTACCATGGCCACATCGTATGGAATCCTGTAGTTTGTAGTTTGGTGAGGCACTAGAGCTCTCTAGCAGAGATGTCCAAATGTTTCTCCCTAAACTGCAAATCCTAGGATATCATACATTGGAATCATGGCAATTAAGTGGAATCATAGCCCTACGATTGGGGAGTGTGAAAAGGCATCTAGATAGCATTCATGGGTCTAATGAGACCACAACTCCTTTCAGCTTTGACCACTGGTCAGGCTGGGTGGATATGGAGGGCAATTGTAATCCAGTCTGTGGAAGGGTCTGACATAGGGAAATAAAAGTTGCCGGCACAATGGATGCAAGCTGCAGGAAAAGAGATTCCACCTGAACATTAGGAGGAACGTCCTGACAGTAATGGCTGTTCGACAGTGAAACAAACTCCCTCGGAGTGTGGTGGAGTCTCCTTCCTTGGAGGTCTTTAAACAGAGGCTGGATGGCCATCTGTCGGGGATGCTTTGATTGTGATTTCCTGCATGGCAGGGGGTCTGACTGGATGGCCCTTGTGGTCTCTTCCAACTCTACGATTCTATGATCCTATGATCTAAGGGTGAATCTACACTATAGAAATAATGCCATTTGACACCAGTTAAAGTGCTACAATGTCATCCTATGGAATACTAGGATTTATAGTTTTACATGGTCTTTCACCACCTCTGCCAAAGTGTGCTGGTGCATCACAAAATTACAAATCCCAGTAGTGTATAGAATGGAGCCATGACAGTTAAAATGGTGTCAAACTGCATTACAGTCAGTCATCCATAGCCACAGATTCAGCCATGCACAACTTAAAAATGTTTTTTAAAATATATACATTGTAAAAATCCAACCTTGACTTTATATAAGGGGCACCATTTTACTATGCCATGGTATATAATGGGACTTGAGCATCCACTCTTTTTGGTATCCAAGAGGCGGTCCTAGAATCAAATTTCAGTGGATACCAAGGGTGCACAGTATTTCTAAGGCTGGGAAGGAAGTAGATAGGTGCTCTACATTTCTGAGCCAACAAAATGCATGGTTGGAATTTGAAATTAATGGTTTGGGAAGCATATCTCTAGTAACTATGGCTGTATCTCCAAAAGAAGCCAAAATCACTTGCCATTGCTTGTAAAAGCAACATCTCCAGACACTTTTTAAAACCTAGTAATCATTTGGCCTACAGCACCAGTAAACAGAAAGCACTGTACCAACAATATCTCTTACACACCCACACACATGATAATAGGATATTACACTGACTCACCAATTCTAAAGAAATTACTTTTATGCTTTCTTTCATGCATCAGAATTACAAAAAAAAAAACTAAAACAAAAAAACCAAAATAAATAACATCACTCATTGGATTGTATAATTCAGAAATGAAGAGAAAGAAATGAATGGGGAATAGGCTTTTCCTCTCAATAAACTGAACACTGCACCGGTTTACATCTGTTGCTGTCATACTTAGAATATAATTCTATCATGTATGTGGGATTTCATTGAGTATTTTTTAAGAAACAACTTGTTTTGATATTGGAAGAATGGAAATGCATACGGCTGCTGATTTTATTTTAACTTTTCCCCCCTCTCTCCCTGTTTGTTTGGTTTTTTTTAGGTGAGAGGTCTGTGCAACAGCAAAACATAAGAACACTAAAGTAAGAATTTACATTTGCTTTATTTCTTGGTACTGAAGAATAGCTTGCTAGCTAGATATATACAGTATGCTTAACATTTTATTTCAAAGTGCAGCTTATCAGACAAGCAATAAATAGAATAGAAATCTTCCTGTTTGTCAAGCTGAATTAGGAAGAAACCATGTTGTATAATATTTTCTGGCTTTTATTTTCTCTTCATGTTATATCTGGACCAAGGGATGTAGAATGGCAGGACACTTTATTGGCTCCAAGAAAGATATGTTTTGTTTGCCACATGTTGCCAAATCTTAACTTGTAAAATCTTTGGTACTTCAGTCATATATTTGTAAACTTTAATGCATGGTCATGTGGTTATGCTGATGGGCATCATTTCTGATGAATTGGAAAGGATTTATGAGATTTTGTAGATTCAAAACTATATAGATCAATTTTCACTGAATAATGATTGCAAATATTATTTGTATTGGCAGGTGGGTGTGTTTTCTTCTTGCTTTGTGTAGAACAGAATCTTCTTCATCTACAAGGGGATGTACAAACTAGACATTTATTGCTATCAGAAATACTTTGCAGATCATTTAGTGCTGAAACATTGAGCACCTCTGTAGAGGAGCAGAAACCATGCAGAAAAACCTATTTTAAATTTTCGGAACCTTCAGAACATAAACCAGCAGTATACCATGACCAAATGTGTAGGAGCCAATTTTGCCTTATTGCTAGGCCATAAATGGGTCAAAGAATAAAACTCAAACTGTTTTCATTGCCATGATGGCGGGGTGGGGGGTGGGGGTGGGGGGTGGGGAAGGCAATCTATCACTCCTGAAGTAGCAGTTAACCTATTTGGGTTCAACCCTCTTTCCTCAGTGTTTATGGGAAGGATGTGACTTTGAGGAGGCTGACCAAGATCTGTGGATTTAGGTTCCCCTAGGGGACATGCAGCCACCTGGCATATACAAAGTGCATCAGCACCAGCCATTATGTGTACCCCATGAAAAACATGTTTCATGGCCATGTATATACAGTCTACAGCCATATATACATAGCAAGGGATGTACAGACATCCAAGTGAATGTGCATAGATCAGGTAGTGGAGCTTACCATTGTGACCATGAGACCATTTTAGCTTACTTGCTAATTAGCTTACTTGCTGTTCACCGCTATGATCTTTGGAATAGCGATATATAAATAAAACAAATTATTATTATTAATTATTATACCTAATGATAATCTATTGGTAGGGATAGTTGATTTATTTAGTATCATCACTGTGCTTGGTACTTAAGGACAAAAGGCAGAAACAAGAGTAAGTGAAGCTACACAGCTTTGCTTTATGTAGTTAGTTTTGGTAGGAGATAAAAACTCAGTGATAGTAGGTGTTGACAATGGATCTGGGAAATAACATTTGATTAGGGACTAGTAACCTGTGACCCTCTAGATACTGTTTGATTGCAATAAATATCCATATTAAAATCAGTGCTTGTACACCTGGTACTTAATTATTTAGAGCAGTGGTTCCCAAACTTTGGTCATCCAGGTGTTTTGGATTTCGGTAGCCAAAAGCTCAGCCAACTTGACCAACTGTCAAGAATTCTGGGAGCTGAAGATCAAATTCTTATAGTTCTTGAAGCCCAAAGTTTGGAAACCACTGATTTAAAGTGAGAGTTGAACAGTGGTGTGGCTAGATTTGCAGATGACAACATGGGGGGAAAAAGGTTTACAGGAGTACCAAGTGAGCTAAAAGAGGAAAATGACAAATGCAATTCAATGTATATGAGTATAAAGGGAATCACATAAAGAAAAAAATCTTCTGAATTGACATTTCCACCTGATGAGCTGACTATGAGTGAATATTTTGAAAAGGATGGCAACCTATAGTTGCATGAAAGGCACAGGAAAAATAAAGATCTCTGGATTAACAGATAAGTAATTTACCTGTGATTTTAGCAGACACTTTCAGAGAGTGGGACTCAACAATGTTCATTAAAACGTCATCATCCAGGCTCCCAAGATACTTATATAATGGTCTTTGCCAGAATGTACACACTATGAATACCATCCTTACCTTCACTTGAGAAGAGGCAGTAGGGATGTTGATCTTAGAAGACATGCCAGAATGCATCGTTCAGCCATGTGAAAACTTTATATGTTCAAAATATGCAGCCTTTCAGTGAAGAAGGAAGAGGGCCACCAAATGAGAAAGATTCAATATGTGAGGAGCAGGAAGCATAGAAATCAGAAGGGATTATGAACAACCATGAATAGAAAATATTAGAGAAGGAGCTTGGATCATATGCATCAGGAAACTTATTTCTTGCTTTTTTCACTATTTACTATGGCAGGCGGCAAACAGTTACATACTTCCAGGTAATTATCAAAGACAAGTGCATATAGAATGAAACACATAAGCCATACCTAGTGTATAAAGTGGTTCTACCTCTGTGTTTATCAAGAAGTCCCAATTCCTTGAAATATCTTTGTAGTTAAAAATGTTCAATTTGTAAACCAAATATTGATATTAAAACCCAAACTATTTTTAACTTTTAAAATAGCTGGCTAATGATAATGGCATTGGCATTCCCACTTTCAGCCATTCACAGTTAGTATCAATAGAGTTTGAGTGTAACAGAAAGAGATTTAAAATTTCTTCAATAATATGAGTGGACAAAGTGATTCTGATAGAGTTAAATGGCAGTTGTCTCTGACAGATCTTCCACCACTGTCCACCACCACCACCCACTACTGCTGCTGTCCAGTAGATGATTGGCACATTTCTGGCTCCTCAGCAAAAGCCTCTCAGACATGAGACCCCTACTAGCACCATTGCTGTCAACAGCATAGCCTCTTGCCTCACAGGAGCACACTATCTTATCATCACAGAAAAGTAATGCCAAGATATGGATATCTTTCTGCCTTCAGTGTTATAAAACATACCCCTATATTTATCTTACTTTCCAGTTTCAAGTTGGTAACAAATACCAAAGACAAATATCAGAAAATAGTTAAGACCATATTTAAGGTAGGTTGTAACTGCTTGGCATCATGCAACAATTTGCCAGGTGGGTGGGACAGCATGTTTTTAACTAATAGGGAACAAGGTGAGACTCCACACTTTTCTAATAAGGGAAATAGATGTGTGAAAAAAATCAGGGCCTTAAGTTTCTATATCTGAAATATGTAGTTTAGGTCTAAAGTCCAGTACAGTCTCGCTCCTGGTGATAGCAAAACTATCAAGCTATTACAACATATTTGGTAACAAGTCAGCAACCTCCAGTGCATTTTTTAAATGAGATGATGTCTTAAAATTCTTTGTTCTCCCTTTTCTAGAAGGACTACTTTTTCAAGCAGACATAAGAATTTGCTTATTTAAAGTATTGTGTACATTATTAGTTAGGAAAGGAGGTGTTGACTATGGAGAGGAAAGGATACTGAAATAATGAAAATAAATGGTTGGGTAATGTGTTTGCAGGAGTTGTACCTTTAAATTGTGGAAGCTTTGTAAATGCAAGTTTGCAACTAATAGCTCAAATTATAATATTCTTTAGAATTTCTTTCAAAATTACTTAGCTAAAGACGTGAGGCAGGTGTTTTTTCCAGATGGCATGGTCTAACTGTATACAGTCTTAACAAGTGGACTGCTCTTTTGATACTTTTTCCCTTCTTCCTTGCTGTCTTCAATGAGGAATAAATTTTATAATTCAGTAAAAAGAAATGCTCCAGGACTGGTTTAGCTACTAAAAGTCTTAGTTAAATATGTAAGTTAGCTCTGGATGCTCCATAAGTAAAATGTTTTCATTTTTTTTCTGCCATGCAAATAATGAATGACTATTTTATGCAGTGGGCAGGTATTCACCCTCACTGTGGCAGTAATGACGTCATTTCCAAAATTGAATCCTCATGAAAGCTGACAAGGTTATAAAAACCATCAGTTATATAATAAGCTTCTCACTTTCCCTCTTACAACTGCAAAAAGAATTCTCTCTCTCTTTCTCTCTTGCTTCCTCTCTCTCTCTCTCTGGCTGAGGTAGTTTCCTGAGCCACAGGGGAATGCTAAGGCTGCCTGTGATGTATTTAGTTTTTTGTAAAGATTTAAATCTTCAGATTTTGTCAAGGAAACAGATAAATCAGAAATGCCTAACCATGGGGAGTGTGGATTCTATTCACGTTAAGATACAAAGGGAGCACAGGAGAGGCCTTTTTGTTTTCTTGACAAATCCACAATGTCTAATTACTGACTTATCATTCTATGAAAGCAAATGGGAGGATTTTAAACACAACAGTCTGAGGGATAGGTATCAATGGAGGAGAAGCAGCACAAATAATACATCAGATAGATAGGCTCACATTAACAAAGGTGTGCTTTCTGCAGCTTGAAAAGCACCATGTAGGCTTATAGTATATAACAAAAAACACTTCGTGTCTCTACAGTCATTTAATAATACCAGAGAAATGAGAAGAGAGATCCAGGATGACTTTGAAATGCTGCATATTAGTTAATTTTCTACAGATCTACTGAACACTATGCTTCTCAGCTTTGAAACCAATTTGGATGATAAATCTGTCCTCTATCTGGCCCATATGGCTCAAGAGCAGCAAGAATCCTATGATAGATTTGCATTATTGTTGTGTTATTGTGGTGTGCCTTCACATCATTTCTGACTTATGGTGACGCTAAGGCAAACCTATCACGGGGATTTCATGGCAGGATTTGTTCAGAGGAGATTTGCCCTTGCCTTCCCCTGAGGCTGAGCTCCTGTGACTTGCCCAAGATCACCCAGTGGATTTCATGGCTGAGCAGGGAATTGAATCCTGGTCTCCAGAATCATAGTCCAACTACTATGTCACATTAGATCTCAACAGATTTGCCATAGAGTCACCATAAGACAGAAACAATGTGAAGGCAAAAACAACTTTTGACACTATTGCCATGATCATAACTTCACCTCAAACTTGCTTCCCACCAGCTGCATGGGGAGAAGGAGGTTCATTTGGCCAGCATTCAAAGCAGGATGGAATGGCATTTTCATCAGGTGAGAGGGCAGGCCAGGAAACATTACAGTTGAGCCTTGCCTTATGCAGGGGATCCATTCTGGACCCCCACGTAAGGCAAATAATGCATATGCCCGAGCCCCATTCAGCATACTGGGGCTCATGCTCACGGTGGGGCGGTGCACACACCATTCATTTAATTGATGCGTG
Organism: Sceloporus undulatus; assembly: GCF_019175285.1. Lineage (NCBI taxonomy): Eukaryota > Metazoa > Chordata > Lepidosauria > Squamata > Phrynosomatidae > Sceloporus > Sceloporus undulatus. Next base: position 238,348,917 of record NC_056523.1, read on the forward strand.
GCTTCCACATAAACTAGAAGCCACATATGGTGCACCTGCGTATGGAGCGGGCGCACTGTGCTTAAATTTACCAAGTATGAAAAGGGATTTTGTAGCACCTTTGAGACTAACTGTGTGAAAGAGATTGTACCACAGTTGTGCACTGTTAGTCTACAAGTTTCTATAAGACCCTTTTGCATACAGGGGCCCACTGAGGTTTGGCTCCAGGCCCCCCTATGTGTACGAAAATCAATGGATGCTGAAGTCTCGTTGTATACAGTAAAATGTTGCCCCTTATATAAAATGGTAAAATCAAGGTTTCCTTTTGGGGAATTTATATTTTTTTAGAAATTTTTTAAGCCGTGGATGGTTGAATCCAATGATACAGATTCTGTTGAAGGGGCCAACTGTACTGATATTCAAGATTAACCTGACCATGTCTCCTAATTATACTAAGTAGTGTATTGGTTTGTGCATTGGACTATGGAGATTATCATACGGGAGGGACAGAGTTCTTCTGCTGGCCTTCTCCCGTCTTTAAACTTGGCTAATTGCATGATCGAGAATCACAGCCTCACATGCTTCTGCCATCTTTCTCCCATGGGTAAAGTGTCAGGGAGCCATCTCCGCATACTTCTCCCATGGGTAAAGTGTCATGGATCCGTTACTTGGTATTAATGGGAACTCCAGTTAATACCAAATGATGGCTCCATGACACTTTACCCGCAGGAGAAGGACAGTAGAAGCACGTTGGGGTGTGATAATCTTCGGCCCCTGGTCGCACAATTAGCCAAATTTAAGGATGGGAGAAGGACAACAGAAGGATGCTGTTCCTCCTGTGTGATAATCTCATATGACTCTGGAGACAGGATCTGAATCCTGGCTTGACCATGAAAATCCACTGGGTGACCTTGGATAGGTCACACACTTTCAGACTCAAAGGATGACAGTGGCAAACTCCCTCTGAAGCAACCTACCAAGAAAGCCACATAATAGAGTCAGCTTAGGTTCACCATAAATTGGAAATGACTTGAAGGCACACAGCAACAACAAGAAGAAAAGTATCTGATAGAGAATACAGGCCCCTAAACTTTATGCATCTAGGCTGTATTCAAAAGATGGATGTCTACAGATATTGAGGTATATGGAAATGGGTTAAAAGACAGGTAGGAATCTTGCTCTTTTTGATGTGTATAAGATTGGTCTCAGTCTCTAGTCAATCTTTCTGTCTCTGTCTATTTCACACATATAAATACAAGCACACAGGCATGCTCATCCAAACTAGACATATAGGCCCGTTACACATGGGAACCCTAGGATGGACTCAATCCGTGCTAGGGTTAGAAAGGGGCGTCTCTTCCAGACGCCCCTAACCCTACCACGGACTGAGTCTTAACAAATGGTGGTGGCCACTCCACACGGCCACCGCCATCTTGATGTAGCAGACGCTCTGCGTCCGCATGTCGCACCCCGGAAGTGATGCCGCAAGTGCACGACTAGCGCCTCATGGCATCTCTTCCGGGGCCCAGGAAGGAGTGCGATTTTTGCGCTCTTTCTCTGCAGTGTCCGGGAACCACGCCGTTTGGCTGCTGCAGTTCCCGGATGCTGCAACCGGCGCCGGCGGCAGACCACCGCTTCTCGGTGGTCTGTAACGGGCCATATATTAGCACTTAGTGATCCTTTTCATACTTGCCTGTAGTCTGATTAACCAGCAAGGAAGTCTTCACAGAACATTTTGAATGCATAGTTCAAAAACACCAATGCAGGTTTTTGCAAAACAGTATGTCTCTTTTCAAATCTTTAATAATAATAATTTAATATAGTGTATTTATACCTTCTGCCTCTCCCACAGATCTTTAGACAAATTCAACAAAAATATATAGTGAGATCATGGCAGGTTTGGCATACATCCTCATCCAAACTAGACATGCACACATGTGACCCATATATATACATATAACATCCAGTTAGGATGTATAAGTGCAAACACATTACAATGTGCACATCTTGATATATAATAATAATAATAATAATAATAATAATAATAATAATAATAATAATAATAATTTTATTTATATCCCACTTTTCCAATTTTGATCAAAGCGGCGTACAGGTTTAAGTAAAAATACATCAAGGTAAAAACAGTTCAAACAGTATCTAAAAACAGTCGCAATAACAGTAAAAACAACAGGTTCAGCTGAATGGGGGAATCCATAAACATCACAAGGTCGTCAAACCGAGGGGGTGAAACATGAAGGAACATCTCATGGGGGAAAGGCTAGAGAAAAGAAGAAGGTCTTAAGGTTTTTCTTAAAGATCTCTAAAGATGTGGTGGAGCGGAGCTCATCTGGAAGATTATTCCATAACCTTGGGGCCAAGATGGAAAAGGCCCGTTGCGAGGTCCTTGCATAACATGCAATTCGGACCTCTAGCAGATTCTTCCCTGCTGACCTGAGTGTGTGGGGCGGATTATATGGGGAGAGGCAGTCCTCCAAGTACATATATATATATATATATATATATATATATATATATATATGGCAAGAGGATATTTATTTTTGGTATCAGTCTATATATTGTAGGGAGTTTGCTAGAATCCCCAGGCTGGTGGATGCTGAGATATGGACTTCTGAAATTCAAATCTCTGGGAGTGGGTGGGGAGTAGACAGGTGTGCATGTGTGTAAATGTTCTTGTGTATGCCCCCCACACACACACATATTATTGTAAATGTGACTACATATAGCAATCTTGAGCTCACTTAGAATTCAGTATACAGTACAGACTTGACTGAATATGTGTATAGGCCTCTGCACCATCCATCAGTAAACTAACTTTAACTTAATATTATAATTAAATTGTTATTAAGAACACAATTTATAGAAAAGAATTTGGTTTCAAGGTGACATTGTTCTACCAATTTGTGTCATATGTTAATAGAATAAACAAAATAAGTTTTTTTTTTCTAAAATAAAAAGTTAAGAATTTAATGGAAGGCCACTGTACACAGCTATTTTTGGAAACATATATTCAAGGGCTTTGTTTGAGTGAACTGCTTTAAAAGCCTGCTGCCCGAGATGGCCTCAGCTAGAGTGAATTTCTTTGACGTTTTGGACCTTGATGAGACATTTGCCCTTTTTGGTGTTAAAAAGGCCATTTTCTTGAAAAAGGTTAAGAGGCATCCTAAGAGTTCACCAGAAGACTTTATAATAATTAGTAATGATGTTGTACCAAACACAAGCAAAGCTAAATGCCGGGAATTTTTTGACTTTCACAGTACAAAGGTTCACTGGTATGCCATCAGCAGCTTTCTGCTGCTGCTTCTTTTCCATAAAAGCATGTTTTTGTGGATTGTATTTCAAATGTAAGATGTATACCATAATTGTAAGTGCTGGACAATAAATACCCTCTCTACTTTTGCATGCCACAGATTTCATTCTTGAAGGATATAATAAGTAATTTTAGCAATTTTCTTTCTACTGCATGAAAGTCCTGGAAAACCCATAGTTTTAAAAGACTAGACACAGTTGGGAATCTACTCTGCACAAAAATTTCATGTGGTGGTTTTATTCAGAAAACAGCATTTTCTGTGCAGAATATTATTTTAAGTTCAGAAAATGCTATTTGGTGTCCCAGAGAGGCTGTCTGCTGTAAAAGAAATATGCAGTTTTTGTACAGAAGAAATCCCAAACTGCAAATATTCTTATCAGTTCAGAATTTCCATCATCAGAATTTCCCAACAGTTGAGAAATATGCATTTCAACCATTTTTAAAAAAATATTCTTTCTGTGCCTACACAGATCTAGGAGGGCATTATTCAATACCATTTGGGCAATACAGTGAAGGTTCCCCCCCCCTTCAAAAAAAATGGAGGGCATGCTAACCAGTAAGGCAATGCCTATGATGTAAAACAGTTGTTACAGAAGTTTTCCCCAACAATTTTAGCCTCAATTTAATGCTCTCACACTCTTAGGCCCAATACATACGGGCCCTTTGCAATGCCCTCATCACGTGCTAGGGTTGCCTGGGGGCAGAGTGCCCACACGCCCCGCAACCCTAACACATGACAAGGGTGTAACAATGGCAGCGCCCTGTATACATAGGCACCACCATTGTTACCTAAGCACCATGCAATGTCCACACGGTGCCACGCTGCAGTCACACAACCAGTGGTTCATTCGTTATGCCGCTGCAGCTTTAGAAGAACCCGCTTTTTGCAGGTTCTTTTTCTGCCAGCAGGAAGCCACACGATTTGGCATCTGTGGCTTCCCTCTGGCGGAAAAACAGGTGCTGGGAGTCCACCCTTTTGGGGCGGTCTGTCCCACACCTTAATAATGGTGCATTCAAGGGCATGACTTTATATTAGATATCTACTCCCACTCTGCAAAGTGACCATGAGCTCCATGCTAGGTTTGCTATGACTGAAGTAACACACATGGGGCAAGGAGATCTGTAAGTTGGTTAATTCCAGAGCCCAAAAGTTCAAGTCTATATATATATATATATACTGGAACTGTGTTCACTGGGTCTTATTACATAAATATAGGACCGCTGCCTAACAATACTTCTTGGCACTGGTGCCTATTAATTGTATCATTGACTATTGACTATAGCCAAAGGACAGTCAATAGTATTGCTCCATTGTTTTATAAAATACTAAGCTGGGGTAAACCACCTTTGCAGTTTTGCCTGAATTTCTGAAAGCTAATCATTTGCTCAGGGTTACAATCATGTTGGTGGTGCAGTTAATGTAGAATTATTGTACAACAACATAGAAACTCAGCTGTGAACTTATGCAAGTTTGGGATTATAGCCATGGTAGTTTCATTAAGACATTCATTAATGTGTGATTTTCCCTTCTGAATGGTGTAACAACTCGAAGTTCAAGGGGGGGAAGCTAAAGAGCAATAGACACCAGCAATTAAGAACTGTTCTCTTGCTGAGGAATCTGCGTATCTTAATAACATGTTTGAATTTTCAGCTTATTGTTTGCCCTAGTTGGTACTCCTGTTGAATTCTCACCCCCTTCCCATTATAATCATAGGCATTATATCAATGAATGTGCCCCAACAATCAAGCCTGTGATTATTACACTGCATAATGATACAGAGTTTAGCATTGATTTTGCCAATTACTTAAAGTCCCATTCTTTCTGTTGGCATAGCCCATTTGTGCAGACTTGCTTAGAAATTAGCATTCACTGTTGTACTGAGGTTGGTCTTATGTTATTACATGCAAGGGAGGGAACAGTACTTTAATTCTTAAGTTGGTAATATTGGATAATGCGGTGTAGTAGTTAAAAGTGTTAGAAGTCAGAAATAGACAGAAGTTGAGGTCAATTCTTATTATAAGAAGATGAAGTATGAAATCTATCTGGACCCAGTGACTTCAGACTGCTGGTGGATGCATATATGGTCTGAATGTTCCTTTGAAATAGGTAGAGTTACCATGTGTTCTACTTTTCCCAGATACATCCTCTTTTTTTGGGGGGGGGGCTAAAATTTCTCTACCGGCTGATTTTTTCAAAACATGTCTGGTGTTTTGTACTAGTTCTGGACTGGGGGAAGTGTGCAAGCAAGTAGTTGAGCTTTGAGAAGTAGGATGAGAGACATGCCAGGTTAAAACAGAGTGAAGAAAGCCCCCAGAACAGCCAGCCTCAGCAACGTGGGAGTTATTGAGTGACTTCTAGCAGCTATTGGAAGCAGTGGAGAAAGAGTGGATGCTCAGCAGGTCTATGTGTAGCCTTTACAGAGAGCCTTGACTGGCCTGAGTGGTTTTGCTTCCTAATTCTGCAAGTATCTGGTAAGCAATAAGCAGTCATTGAAAATATAAAAACTACAGAAACGTATGCCAATACGGCATAGTAGCTTGAATGTTGGACTACAAGTCTGGTGACCAGGATTCAATTGCCAGCTTGGCCATGAAAACCATTTGCTTGGACAAGTCACACTCTCTTAGCCTCAGTGAAAGGCAATGGCAAAGCTCTGAACAAATCTTGCAAGAAAATCCCATGTTCTTAGGGTCATCATAAGTCGGGAATGACTTGAAGGCACACAACAACAACAAAGGATCTATGCTTGGGCTAGACAGTATGAGGAGGAAGAACCAAGTGCACCTGAAAGAGACTGACCGTGAAGTAAATTGTTTTTTATTGTAGAGGTACTGGAGCTTCATATACCAAATGTATTTCACTGTGTATTATTTGTGATAATTTGAGCACACTTCATTTTACAATTAAGTGAGTATTGAAAATTCAGTTGTAGGCCAATTGTTGGTATTATCTTTTTTTATTAAAAAATCACTAAATAACCAATTAAAATTGTTGTTCTTTAAATGCAGTAATGGTTAGGAATAGTTCTAATAGCAATATTCACAGCTTATTAGAGATGTTGTAGCAATTGGTGGTGTGAGGTAGCCACTTGGTCAGTGTATCCTCTTTCTTGTTTTTGAAAATATGGTAACCTTACAATAATGAAAGCTGAGAAGAGAGGGAGAAAACTGTACATAGGCCCATTACAGACGGGCACTCTAAGACGGACTCAGTCCGTGCTAGGGTCAGAAAGGGGCGTCTCTTCCAGATGCCCTTAACCCTAGCACGGACTGAGTCCGTACAAAATGGCAGTGGCCGTTCCACATGGCCATCACCATCTTGATGTAGCGGACGCTCTGCATCCGCACATCGCGTCCCGGATATGACGCCGCAAGTGCACGACTACCGCCTTGCGGCGTCACATCTGGGGCCCAGGAAGGAGCGTGATTTTCATGCTCCTTCTTTGCTGCATCCGGGAACTGCGCCGTTTGGCTGCTGCAGTTCCTGGACGCAGCAACCGGCGGCAGCAGCAGACCGCCGCTTTTTGGTGGTCTGTAACCCGCCACAGAAAACTATTTTGTGAAGGAGAATGTTTTTTTTCTCTTTTCTTTTTAGCATAGCCATCTCTGACATTTTATTTTATGTATGTTGTGTATTTATTTGTACACAGAACGATTAAAGCACGTCAACCTCATTAGCACTCTGAAATTGTGTAGCTGCTACTATTTACATATGGCATAGGTTTGACACTTCATTGGCTTCTAGGGACTACTATCCCTTAGGAGCAGCTACATGAAGGAAGAAGTGACAAATGTGGCAGATGGCTTGAGGAAAAGGAGACAGAAGATGAAAATGGGTGAGTGGGAAGACAGAAAAATTATGGAAGTGGGAGATGGTGAGAAAGGAAGACATTGTGGGGGAAGCAAACGTTTATGGAGACTGTATTACAGGAAACAAGTATAAATCTGTGTTATGTAGAAAGCTGAGCTGGAAAAAATGAGTTGCCCCTGGTTAGGAAAATTAAGAGCTAGTGAGTTCATATGACAGAGTGCCTGAAAGAATGAGGAACATGAAGCCAAGGTAGGCAGAGGAATCAGGACAGATACCAAGAAAAAAGGCAAAGAACAATGAACTGAGATAATGCAAGGGAATTCTTTAAAAGAGGGTAGAAAACTCACATATGCTCTGAGACAGAATTTATACAATCAATCAATCAATCAATCAATCACTCAATCAATATTGTGGTTGGAAGATTGTGGTCTGCCTGCTAAAGACTGATTTGCTAGATTTTTGATAGATTTGGTAAAATTGTCTTTATTACATGGCACCATTAGCAACGCTGCTTGTCATGTTACATGGCATTAGAGATGGCCAGTTACATAGCCCTCCTCACTCAGTCAACAGTCACAGTCATGGCAATGCAAGAGAGAAACAGCTTCCTTTTTGCTTCTGCAACAGATAAGGGATATCACAGATTACCAACTTAGCAAACATATACATGCACACTCAAGCACTTACCCTATGATAAATTATCGCTTGTATTCATATGCTGTGCTACATTAAATTGAATGTGGAATTGGTGGCTAATAACTGGCTTTCAGTTTGGGTTGGACAAAACACAAACTCCAAGTGTAAAGAGAAGTGTGATTTTGTAAATCATTTGATCTGAGGAGTGAAAAGTTAGGTTCATTGAAGAAAATGGAACTTAGTAGCATCAGAAATGTAATATTGTAACAAATTGTCATCAGGAATATATCAGTCATTATCTGAATTATGGGAGTCTTTTGAGTTTGAACACAATTATTTCCCTGATGCCATTACCTTGCAAGGAGAGCTACCTTCTGAAACAGAGTGCTTTTTATATATTGGGAGGCTCTACATGTTATTCTGAACTTGAGCGGGGGGGGGGGCAACATTTAGGAGGTTCTCTGTTCAGTCTATCACTATCCACATCTGAGAAGAGTGACATCAGAGGAGGGCAGGTCTCCAAAGTCCTGCTTCTTCATGAGGTGACTTTTACCACTTTAGAATTGGGGTGAAGTGTACACAGAATCAAGGACATGATAGAAAGGAAGTGAGGAAACAGTTTCATAACATGCATATACATAAATCACAAGGTAAGGTGCGATGTTTCTTAAAAGTATTCAAATATCTGTCACATAGAATCATAGAATCGTAGAGTAGGAAGAGACCACTAGGGCCATCCAGTCCAACCCCCTGCCATGCAGGAAATCCAAATCAAAGCATCCCTGACAGATGGCCATCCAGCCTCTGTTTAAAGACCTCCAAGGAAGGAGATTCTATCACCCTCCGAGGGAGTTTGTTCCACTGTCAAACAGCCCTTACTGTCAGGAAGTTCCTCCTAATGTTCAGGTGGAATCTCTTTTCCTGTAGCTTGCATCCATTGTTCCGGGTCCTGTTCTCTGGAGCAGCAGAAAACAAGCTTGCTCCCTCTTCAATATGACATCCTTTCAAATATTTAAACAGGGCTATCATATCATTTCATCTATTCCATCACATATTTGAAAAATTGCAGGATGAATAAGTCAATAAGTACAGATTCTACATGGTTGGCACATACAGGTCCTAGACATGCAGTTTTGCATGTGCAAACTGATGATCACTTATGGTCTTAAATTTATCAGGGACTTTCCCATCTCTCAAGCCCTGGGCACAGGTGTACATTAATTCTGATTTTATCCAACTCACTGCATGTATCACTTGTTCTACCCTGGGAGTTTTATGTGCTTCACATCAGATTATTCCAGGTCACACTTGTTAAGGAAAGACTTTGATGTAGATGTTAAAATGTCTTGTCAAACGATCTCTTCCTCTATCGTCTTCTGATCAAGGTCCCCTTGTCATAGAGCTTTGATAAAAACAGGATATCCCTAGAGAAAGGCATGGAAGAGGAAGAAGATTTTTATAGAGTTGCTTTCATCAGTGTGTTTGCCCTCTTTTTGCTACTAGGAAGTAACATTCATAAGCATTTAGTGAGATTCAGTGAGGTCACAGGTTGGAAGTGCAATATGAGCCCTGTCCTTGAACAGAGATAACTAAGCTTACAGAAAGAAAGAAAATTGCAAAGGATTTGTCTACTGGTCAAGCAGCTGGTCAGATATTGTTCACTGACTGCCCATAATTTGGTCATAGTCACATACCTTTCTAGAGAATCTGTGCAGCTAAGAAAACCTATGAATGAGAGAAGAGAGTTTCATAATTTGAGAAATCCACAAATCACAAGGTAGCAACCTAGCTTGTGTTAAGTTTTTTTCCCCCAAAGTCTGCAAATATGAGTCACATTTAAACTATTTCATCATATATTTGAAACATATATGGTTAATTCATCATGGTTATACTTAACATAATGGTTACTTACAAGATTATATTTCAAAGAAATGGCAAGAGCAATCAGGATCACTAGCACTTTCTTTAGGAATTAGTGCACATGCAGACAAATTCATACATACAATCTCTGCCTCCTCTTTTCCAGTATAAGATAAATAGCATAGCTCCTCTTTCCATTAATGTGCCATACTCTTAGACATCTTTGACTGGAGAAGAGACAAGAAATGCATGCAAATAGTTATCCGGCTGCACTAGTCTGGGACTGCTATAATAAAATGCTATTATCCTCTTGGCCAGTTACCAGAACTGAAGATGCAAGTCCCCCCACCAAAGTCAATCTTGCCTGTAATATACATGCATGTGCTGCCATAAATCAATCTACTTGCTGTGCAGAAGAGAGGATTCTATCAAATCTAGAATGAAAAATGTCTATCTGAGATTTGCTTCCTGAGATGGTTGCAGAAAAAATGCAAGGCTTTCACCATGTGAAAGACTGTGGTGCGGGTGTATGTATGTGCCTTCATGTTGACTATTGACATATGGTGACTGCATGAATTTCAAGCAGACTTTAATTACACTGGATATATTTATATTTGGAAATAAAACATATACCCCATTTGTCCCCATTCAAGATAAATGCTGATTGGTTAAAGACCAGTGCTTCTCAGCTAGGCATAACCTGGTACAGCATTTTCTTAAAACTACCCAGAATTCAGTCATTTGCCAGAATCACTTGGCTGTACTTCATTTTGAGTAACTATTTGATAGCTAGAATTCTTCATCACTTTTTAATACTGTTGCAGTGTCCCTTCTTACACAGACCATTTGTGAACATTAATCACTGATTTAAATCTTTGCATTGTTATTTCTGGATGTTATCTGGAGCCATACGTACCATTAGAATGAGGCAGACACCTCAGACATCTGATTTTACATATCATGAAAAGCAAATTGTGAGCCATTTAATGTATTACTGTTGCATATTTAATTTTTATTTTTACTGCCACCTGAATTAACCAAATGAAAATTAACCAGATGAAATACAACAATGGTATTTATCCAAAGAAAGATTTTCTTCAGTTATGGATACAGAATACAGGACTAGTGTGAAAAAGTCCTGACACCTAGGATCATAGCTGGGCAAATCTTGTAAATATGGTCTCAATGTGTGATACACACCCAGCTTCTGTTGTAGTTTATATGAAGATCCATATTAAGGACCATGGGAAGTCCAAATTTGTCTACTTTTTTTTTTTTACACAAGACAGATAATTTCCATCTTTATTTTTAATTTAATCACACCTTGGCCTTTTCTAAACCATAGAAATATCCATTTATTTCTGACTAGAGAATTTACGTCGTACTAAATGCTATCATTTGCCCAGCAAAATATATTGATTTGGAGGGGAAGATGAGTCTTCAGAGAACTTAAAAAATAACAACTTGCATTTAGAATTCCTCACAGACAAGAGAAGCAAATTACTCTATAGACTCCAACATGTGTACTAAATTGTCATCAAATATGCCTAATATAATATGCAACCCAAGTATACAATAGGCAGTCCTGTTAAGTGCTTCTGCTGATTTTTTAAAAGTATATATCTTGTACATCCTTCTTGCCATCAACACCAACCTGGTATTATAAGTCGGGGAGAGGCAAAACTCGCAAATGTTTCATTTATAGTTCATATCCATGCTGCACTTTGTACAGTCAAGACTGGTTCAAGAAATTTTGCTGCCAGAACCAAATACCAATGTCTTCTATTCCATGTACAGAAGCCAACCAGAGAAATCTCACTTCAAATCAAGTGGTAGGACACCTACTATCTTCCACTGCATCTTCAAGCAACAGGCTAGACCCAGAGGAGCAGAGCATGTTGTGTAGCCCACACACTCTTTGACCCTTCTGGCATCTGTCAGTTGAGGCAGCTAACTCACTCTGCCTAGTACTGGAGCCAGTCCCATATGAAGATAAGTGTTAACATTGCTTGATACAAGTACAAGATCGCAGTTCACCAGTTTGGCAGGACCATCCCTGAGTCTGTGGAGTGCTAACAGATGGATTTCAAGGAGGTTTGGCTTGAGAAAGACAGTAGATTCTTCTGCTTGAGAGCAGCCAGAGTGGGTTTAAGGGTCTTTGGAGAACAATACATTCAACAAGTTAGACCAGTTGAGAAAAGTGCTTTTTCTTTCCTAACAGTGCTTATGTTTCCATTGTGCTTAATGATTTCCATACCTAGGAGGATCCCCACCCCTTCATCTTTGCATCTCATATAAAATATATCTTCCCAGCCCTTATATGATATCATCAAGATTTGATTTCTACCATCCTATTTTCTAGTTCTTATATTTCTCCAATTCAAAAATCTTAATGGGGACTGAAATAACTTCTCAGATCTTTATCCCTGAATGCCTCCCTCCTTAACTGATCCTTTGGAGGTTACTCAGAATGATATAACATAGGCTTCCAGTAAATGATACTTATGGCCCATGCCCAGTAATGAGCTTAAATCCTTCCAGATGATGCAAATAGATCCTTAAGTTATCTCATCCTGGCACTTTCCCTCCATTTGCCTCAAAATAAGACTTCAGCTCAAGCTTAAATTGAATTCTTACATGTCTGCTCTATTTGCTCACATGTGTTTTAAATCTGACACTCTGTTTCCATAGTCAAGTTCTCATAAGAGAAGAATTTCTCCAGTTCTGCTGTGCTGTGAAGATTTCAATACAGAAACCTCATGTACCCCTCTCAAAATAGTGGTTCATCACCTTGACTTTTTAGTCCATGTATGAAGACTGCCACAACTTCTACACCTGCTTCTACTATTCTGACATGAACAAGAACAATGACATTTTCTTCTCTATGAATTTTTAAAAAGGGGGGATATTAAGTGTGTGTGTTCTTTCATAACAATTTGAGAACAACTGTGCTTGCATAGTATTTGAAAGCTGTCATATATAATGTGGAAAAGCTAAGGTGTGGATCTGTTTAGTAGAATTTGTAATCCTAATTTTAATCATTTACGATTAAAAGCTAAGATGAGGATGAAAGCAGAGATTAGAGACCTCTCTCCTCCCAAAGCAACATCTCTCATATACCATTTATAATATGGATATACTAACCCTTATGAAATTACAGTAATCTAAGGGTAAAACTTGAAAATATGCTCATTGTGTTTGTTTATTTATTTATTTGTAGAGGTGCTTCCCAATGTGGTGAAAGTTGTCTATTAGAGCACCTGTTTTTTCTTGCCAACACATGTTCCATTTAGCATGATTCATTCCATGATCTGGAAGGTAAATTCAGTCTCAGGTTTGTCTGACTGATGTGGCATATATCTCTGATATGGATTCATCACAGGCTGTGCATTACCCTTAAAGTCTAATTTGTTCCTAAGCTGAACAGTGAAAGAAATTGCTTCCTGATGGACGAGGGCTGATGGTTTACATTTAAAGTGACATTTTTCTCAGATGCCTGGTTTATTTCTGAGTAGGAAACATAGGTGTTAATTTCTACTTTTAGTGAATTAACCAATCTAATTCAATGAAGTAAAGAGAATGACATATTATTCTTCAGCAATGAAAGCAATTTTAAAATGTCTGACTTGCGTATTCCAGAGTACTCAAAAGCAGGTGACAAAGTTCCTTTTCACTGTGCCTTGATTTTCTGTGCTCTATGTAGTAGATTCAGTAGAATTAGAAACTATAGAAACTATAGAAGCTTGTTACTAAATAGAAAGATCCTTCTGACAGTAAGAACCATTCAGTAGTGGAATGGATTGCCTCAGAGGATGGTGAACTCTCTCTTGTGGGAGGATTGTAAAACAGAAGTTGGATGGCAGTCTGTCATGGTTGATTTCATTGTTCATTTCCTTTATTAATAGGGATGAACCTTGGGATCTTTTTCAATTTTTATTTTTAATTTTATAGTCATATGTGTTATTGTTGTTGCTGTTGTTGTTGTTGTGTGCCTTCAAGTCATTTCTAACTTATGGCGATCCTAAGGCAAACTTAACGGGATTTTCTTGGCCAGAGTTGTTTGGGGGTGGGGTTTTCTATTGCCTTTCTCTGGGGGTGAGAGCATGTCACTTGCTGTACTTCTGTGTTCAAATCCATCCTCCATTTTTCACTTTTTAAAGGCATTGGGGAGGGGGTGAGTGATAACCGGTTTTCAGGAATGAAATTCTTCTCTTTTTTTAATTGGGTTCTGAAGACACCAAAATGGATAAGGGATGCATGTGACCCATGGTCTGCAAGCTTCTGCTTTCTGGTTATAGTCAAGAGTAATGACTTTTGGGAAAGACTGACAAAATAACACATTACCACAACTGACATCAATAACAATAATGGCACACTACTTCAAAAATTTCAGATAGGACTGTAAAGAAGCTTACTATCTAGAAGCTTATTAAAAGATCAAGCTACTTTTTACAGCCCCAAGGACCTTTCAATGTAGCAAGAGACCATTATATTTATGATATGAAATTTATTCTCTTTCACAGTTGTAATGACTGGGCCTCCAGTCATTGGACGACTTCTGCCAGGTAATAAGAGTAAGCCAGAAGGGAGGCACATGTAAATAGGTAATGGCATCACAGCTGACGGAAGGCTCACTTGACCAATCAGTGAGCAGGAACGAGTTGTTTCCAGAAGCTTCTAAGAGAAAAAGCCTCTGTGACCAGGACAGTTGGAGAGTGACAGCTAGTGAAAGAGGCAGAGAGAGAGTCTTCAGCAGTTAGTGGTTTCTATTCAAAAATAGCTAGGTTTTCATTTGCTTTAAGCAAAATCATGAGAATGCTCCAAGCTTCTCTGGCCTGTGTACAAAATACATCTCCTATACATAGAAAAATAACAAAAAATAAATACTAAAGAGATAAACCACAACAAAAGAATGAAGTTAACTTTGCTGCAATCAGAGTCCCACTTAACTATGCCTTGGAGCCAAAACAGACTGCAGAAATAATCCAATTTGAGACCACTTTAACTGCCCTAGTTCAGTGTTAGGGAATCCTGGGAATTCTAGTGTATTGTGGCACCAGAATTCTCTGACAGCGAAGACTAAATGTCTCACAAAACTACAGTTTCCAGAATTCCCTAGCATTGAGCCAGGGCAGTTAAAATGGTCTCAAGATGTATTATTTCTGCAGTCTGTTTTGGCCCTTAGTTAGCAATAGCAATTACATTTCTATAATGCTTATCAGTGCACTTAAGCACTCCCTAAGCAGTTTACAATGTGTAAGCTAATTGCCCCCAACAAGCTGGGTGCTCATTTTAGTGACCTCAGAAGGATGCCAGGCTGAGTCAGCCCTGAGCCCCTGGCTGGGATTGAACTCACAACCTTGTTATTGGCTGAAATATTAAATACAACTTATCTAAAAGGGTACAAATTCTGAACACATCTGTATTGACAGCAGCCTAAAACCAGTCTCTCTAGACCTTAGGATTTCAGATACATTTGCATTTCATATGTTGCCCACTATATCTTAGTGTCAAAGGAGGTTACTACAAGTGGCTTTTAAATTGCAAAAAGACCCAGAAAAAGCAACTTTGGTAGTACTTGCCTCACAATGCCTCCACCCTATAGCTGCTCCGTCCCCAAAGCATGGTTAGGACATTCCTTTCCATTGGGTGGGGGGGAACCTCCCAGTCCCCAGGAGCAAAACAAAATTGCCAGGGCAGTTGCGATATTGGCAGTCATATGGTGTCAGTGTCTCCTCCTGTCCCCTCTCCCCCTCAAAATTCCCAAGCAGTCTGATTGCCTTCATTTTCTTTTTATTTTATTTTATTTTTCTCTTCTCTTCTTTTTAACTTAAGTCTCATCAGCATAATTCCGGAACTGCATGAAAAAGTAAAAATACAAATAAAATAAAAAGACATACTAGGGCAAGGCGGCGGGCGGTGTTAAATGGAAGTTTGGAAGAAAATGCAATGATAGCGGCAGCCCCAATCTTGCAATTGTGATGACATGCACTAATGGCTACTCTGGAACTGGGCGCATGTGATAATGCTCAAAGAGATACTATTCAAAATTAGCTCAATAATTATGAGATTACAATAGAGGAGTTCTTTTTATAGCCTCCATCTGCCTTCTGATTAAGATTTGTGATAGTGCTGAAATTCCTAGCATCAAAAGCAGTAGGAACAGGAGGTTTAGCATTATAGGCAAAGATAAGGTGTGCAAGATAAAGCTGAAGAGTCATAGATGTGTCAAGTGTGAGCCTGGAGACACTTCCTGGCTTCCATGCCTTAATGGAGCAAATGGTTCCACTTACAAATGAAATATGTGGTCTGTTCTGTTTTCTTTGGGTACTATAGTTTCTTCCTCAAAAGCTGTGGATAATTTCTCAGTTGCAAGTCAATCAGGCCTATAGACTCAGGCTCTTGTAGACTTAATTTGCAGGCCCAGCAGGACTTCACAGCTTGCATTTGCAAATTAAAATTTCTCAATATTGATTCTTTATCAGCATTAGCAGGAATTCTGAGTACTTGTAGTGGAGGTTCCTTTGTCTAGCAGCCGAGCTTAAGCTAAAGATTTGCCTTCAACAAGCATAGTTTCGAATTATTACATTATTATAGCATGACCGCTTCTGCTGCTGGATTCAGACAACAAAATTATGTACCAGAGGGAGGAAGCATTATGGAATAGCACAGCAATTTAATGCCCCAGAAAACATAGATTTCACAGTACTGCACTCTCAAAGTGAAGTAAAACCAACATTTGTAGAAAAGAGACAGACGAAAGCCACAATTATTATGGAATAGGGAAACTGCTGAGCAAGTGGGAATTCTGTGCATGAATAAATATTAAATACCAAAATGCAAGTAGTAAATGCAAGAAAGGGCTCAGTGAAAACATGGTGGACTCATGTGAAGCTATATGTACTTGTATTTTTCTATATGCTATCACTTAAGGTGAAAGAAAAAAAGAATGAACCTCAAGATAGTATTCTAAGGACTTTTTATCCATTGTGTAAGAAGCTTCATAGTATTTAAACATAGTTTCTGGTATTTAATTTCCATGGTTATTTTCTTAAAGTAAATCATTCGTGGAAGGCTCTACAATTATTGTATTATTTATTGGGAGATCTTATCCCAAGCTGGTCTTTTGGATGCATAAGTAATTAGTCAGTATTTCAAAACACAACTTTTATTATAATGTTTCATTTACTCTTAAGATTTTAGTCTCTTGGGTGAATCATTAGGCAGATCTTAAAAAATCTGTATTATTGACCCAAGTGAGCATGTATTATGCACACTTATGAAAATGTGTAATTAGGCATTTAAGGGTGCAAGAGGCTTGCATTTTAACTTTGTGGACTCAACTGGCACACAGTATTATTAAAGCCTTTTTTCTTTAGCTGTAGAACAATTAAAATCATTTTTGTCAGAATATCCTGAATGCAATTTCCCCAAAGTATATCTAAATAATTATTGCCAGTTTTTATATGGGCGATTGCCTGCTGATAACCATTTTGAATTAATTCTGTATGCTTAACTAGCAGAGCTTGGAAAAACTAGGTCTTTGCTGTTTTTAATGACGCCCCAAATCGGCTGCCTGATGCAGCTTCCTCTCCATGCCTAATGGTACAGTCAGCCCCTGTGATGCTTCGGAATTGCCTTGGACAATAGCCAATCCAGTTTTCAGACATTGCTCCATGTATGTTGTTCTCAGCATTACCTGGGCCACTGAAAGTCTTCTCTCCTATTTAATGTATCTCAGAAACAACATAAACTAGGGAGACCTGTATTGACAGAGCAGAAGGAAATGATGCATGGAACCAATTTGTTGTTGTAAGGATAATGCATTTAATTTAAGCTTTTGTGTTAGTAAGAACACTGTAGGAGACAATTTCACTTCCCAATTGTTGAGCCGCCTATTTAAATGGTGATAAGACACAGCTATCTCCAATGGTTTCTCACTCGCATTAAATGGTCAAATGACCAAAATATCTGGTTTGTTTGTATGTTTGTTTTCAATTGGCCTACAGTAACAAATATAACCTTATTCTATATTGTATACACTCAGAGCAAAATATGTATGTGAAAAGCCCTTTCCTGTGCATGAAGTGGATTTTGTGTGTGTTTGTGTGTGTGTGATCGGTAACATTTGATGTGACAGAATGGTATTAATAGGGATATTTCATTGTGGAGGGGAGGTTAAAGTTCTTTTTTTTAATATATATGCTCTAGCTTTCTCAGCTGATAATTTTTTTCAAATTAAGAGGATTCTTATTCTGACTTGAATCATGGTTAAATTGTGATGACATATTCTAGTAATACATATCTGCAATTTCATATTTATCATATGCAAGCTTACAAATAGATCACAGGTATGTTTATTTTCCAAAAGATTTGCATACCTGACCAAGGGCAGGTCAACTGAAATACAGTATGTGACATACGTAGTAATATTTTTGTAGACCTCAGAGACTTTTTTCCCCAGTTTAACATTATTGTATGGCTTGAAAGGATCACATGTGGTAAAAAGTTAATTGCAGTAGTCTTTTTTAAAAAACCGATATGACATTTGGTGTATTTCACAAGCTAGGCAGTCCTTGACATCTCTTCTCAGATGAATAATCTTGACTTCTTTCAAATCTTCTCTTCAGAGAAGTGATGCCTCCAAAATGGCCACTCTGGGACAGTTGATTGTTCAGAGAATGTGAGAAAGAAAATGTGGTGAACATTCCTGACTTGATAGATATGGAACAGGGGTGCCATTTATGAAATGCTGGACAATCCATAAATCATGTTCCCCTTTTTATGATTAGAATGTTACTTAGAAACAAAAGGAGCATTTGAAAAGTCAGCATCTTATGTTGGAAGGCTCACTGAAGGAATTGCAAACCGGTAAAGGACTTGTGCTAAAAATAGGCATATGTCAGTTTCACTAACTTCCATTAACTCATGTTTTCTGTTAAATTTACAAATAAATGTGAAAATTTAGGCAAATTCATATAAATAACAGGTTGGATGAACCTTTAACCATCTGTGCTGGCCATATTCACTAGCTACAAATCTTCCCAGCTATAGTTGGAAAATAAATTTGCATCAACTGAAGGTTGTTGTTTTTTCCTGTGTGAATCTAATTCATGGGCAGTGAAATTATTGATGATGATGTCCACATAATTTTGAGTTTCATATATTCATAAAGAAACACTCAATAAAAAAAATCATATGTGAAGAAATGTGCATGACTAAAAGTACATGGCTTTGAAAATCCAAAATCAGTTTGGAAATATCATAAAATGTTTATAATAAGATTAAAATGCCTGACAGTAGAAGTACATACCAAAACATGTATGCATTTCTGTCCAGAAACATAAATGTACATGTACACTGACAGGAAAATCCACATACCTTCAGGTTACCGTGATCCACAGCAACGACGGCAAGTTTGAGAGAACTGTCCACACACAGTTCTCCCTTTCAAACCCTGGTCTGACAAATCACAGTATGTGCAAACATCTTCATGGCTACTCCGGGTTTTTCTCCTCTCCCCATACATGTAAATGCACATATTTCTGAACTGCCACCCCCCACCCCAGGCCTCACATCCAAAGTTGCTATGGTATGCAGTCCTCACACATGTACAAATATCTGGATGTACTACTGAAACCTGGGATAAATTTCCACTTTTTTCTCTGCATTAAAGCCATGAAGCAGTGAAAGGGGGCAAATTTGACTTGAATCATCCCATGTGTCATTTGGACAGCTCATTGTAAAGACCAGCTGAGACTATTTTATTTGGTCTGCATAGTCAAGCTCTAGGTTTCATGACCCAGTACAAAAGTTGGACTGGCCAAGATTGCTAGTGGGATTCAGAAATGCAAGGGAAAAAAATGAGATACTCATATCCTCGTTATCAGCATGGAATGGACCATGTTGTACTTAACTGCCATAAAACCTGTAGGGGAAAAAATGTGGCAACTCTAGATCAGCATCACAAATATGGTTGAATTATTTATGTACAGATTGGCACCTGTATTTCAAAGCACCCATAGTTGTCTGTTTGGATGAGAAATCTGTTTGGTTTCCTTTCTCCCACATTGCAGGTTTTTAAAAAAATCTGAAATTTCCTACCATTGCACTTGTGAAGACATCTGAAAATTTTGGAAAACTTCAGAGACGCAAAACCTATATATGGCGGGTTACAGACCACCAAAAAGCAGCGGCCTGCACCCGCCCCTTTCCCCGCCGGATCAGGGCCTCAGTGGCCAGAGCGGCAGCCGCTGAGGCCCCGATCCGCCGCTTTCCAGGCTGCGGGGAAGCAGCAAAAGGCCCCTTCCCCGCAGCCTGGAAAGGGGTGTCCTTGGGGACACCCCACAGTGGCAGGGAGGAGGAGAAAGGGGCCACTTGGCCCCTTTCTCCTCTGCATCGCTGGGCACAGCCATCTGAAGGCTGCGCCCAGCGACGCAAATGGCAAAAGGAGCTCCGTTTTGGAGCTCCTTTTGTAGCCGGGAAAGGGGCGTACTATGCACCTTGGCGCGGCGTGACAACGTCACGTCTGTGCCGCCCCGTATAGAGGTGGTGCGGTTGTGACGTCATAATGGCAGCGGCCATGTGGAATGGCCGCCGCCATTTTGTGCACACTCCGCACATCCTAGGGTTGGGGGTGTCCTGAAAGGATGACCCTTTCTAAGCCTAGCACGCGCAGAGCGCGCACTTTTAGTCCCGTTTGTAACAGGCCTATGTGAACACAGTGACAGAGACAGACAGAAAGGGAGACGTTTATTGGAAATAGCTTTTCAAACTTCTCAACATCTATTATGGATAGATTAACATTTCTGTTGTTCAAAAATACAGAATGTTCAGAATGTGCTGGGCATTCTGGTTATTTCTCAAGAAATTGTGGCGGGTTACAAACCACCATAAAGTACGCGCTCCAAGCGTACTAGGGTTAGGAAGGGCCGTATTAGGGTTAGGAAGGTTCTTACCTTCCTCACGGCCCTAACTCCCAGTACGCGCAGAGCGCGTCGTAAATGGCAGTGCCCATCCACATGGGCGCCGCCATTTTGATGTCTTGGACACTGTGCGTCCAGACATGTCACGGCGAAAGTGACGCCGCAAGGGCACGCTCCGCCCCTCGCGGCGCCACTTCCGCATTTTGAAAAGGAGCGCCATTTCGGCGCTCCTTTTTCACTGTGCAGGGAAGCCTCGCGCTCTGGCTGCTGGGGCTTCTCTACACAGCGAATGGCGGCGGCGGAAAAACGGCCCCTTGAGGGCCGTTTGTAACCCACCTGTATGTCTTGAAACCATTGGCTTTGCCTTCTTTTTATCTTTTTTCAGACTTATTTTGGCTTGGCTTGCTGTTCTTCTCTCTAAGATAGTTGTAGTTAATGTACTGGAATTTCCCCTGGTATCTTTTTTCCAAGATCTATGTAGTAGAAATTTTTTCTCCCTGCAGTTCATCTTAATACATATTCTGAAAGGCACTTGGACAAACAAAACAAAACCCTAGAATGGTCATGTGAAAATAAAATATGTTCAGCTACCTTAAAGAATTATCTAGAATCATACTCAGTAGCTGTAGAGCAACTGTCAGTACTCTGTACCTTTGGCAGTTGTATCATATCACATAATTTTTCTCTTTGACACAGTGAAGACTCTCTAACATTATGCCATTTGATTAGCTGCAGACAAGGTTAATTGATAATCTGCTTCTCAAATGAGAAATGTCACTACTGCAGTGTATCTCCTCCAAAAGCACATCCAGGGAGCTTTTGTCAAGCACGCCTTTTATCACCACCCTATTGTGAGCTCCTCCCAAACCCATAATGTCCATAGACTGCAATTTATATGTAAATTGGACTCGTCAGAGGACCTTGCTGATGTGGATCTGATCACAGACAAAAGTCCTAAACACTGTGAAAATGTCAAAGAGACAAGTGGGGATACCAGGAGAAGACTGAGTAGTTGATTGGTATGTATGATGATAAATACAAGAGATGAATAATCTGATGGTAAGAATATCGGGTGGCTGTGACGACAAAGTAGGTGAATAAGAGTCAATGAAGGGGCAGAGAGGCCCAGGTGCAACCACTTCAGTGGGCATGGGAAAATGTAATGTTGACCAGCACCAATGTCTTGATTTTTTTTAGAAAGACCCACTCTCCTGATTTGGCAGAGATATTCTCAATTAATCCTTTATTGCCTGCTTCTGCTGCTTTTAAAATATTCTGATTTCTCACTCCTCTTCCCACTTTCCCCTTTGTCCAGCTTACTTTATTTGCTGCAAACTGATTTCAAAAAGGAGGGGAGGTAGTAGAATCTTGTCCTTCCCAGTGGGCTTAGGCAAAAGCAAGCTGTTATTGCCTATCTCAGCTTGTCTGTTCGTCCTCATTAGTAACTGCGGCCACTTTGACTACATGGTTTGCCTACATATAACCCTGTTTTTATCTGGAAAATGTTGGAGGGTGTGTAACTATGAGACTCCAATAATATGTCCAGAACTGTGGGGAGTCTTGTCAGACCAGGATTCTTCTCATCAGAGTTTTTCAATACTTAAAAAAAACCATGTTTGTGGTTACTCTTTCATCTCTCCTTTGAATTCACCTGATGTATAATGCGACTCATTTGTGGAAAATATATGATGCTAATGAGCTGGTGGCCACTAAGAAAAGCTCTGATAAAAGAAGAGATGGAGGGAAAGAAAGAAAAAAAGGACTTCTGCCTGTATCGGACTACCAGTGATAAATACATATATTTTGTAAAAAAAGGCAAGATTGACTTTTTTTGGGTAAAACTATATAAAAAGGGGAGATACAATTATTGTGAGAGGACTTGTTGATGAGAAGCTCATGCTGGCTCTCAGTTAATCACAGCATTCCCTTCTAAGTGCTCACTAATGGACTATTTAATTATCTTTTATGATCTCTCCCTGTATTGCTGTCAACTTGACTGATCTATAGTTTCCCTTCCTCCTCTTTTTTGAAGATGGGGAAATATTTGCTTGCCACTGATTTGCAGGAACCTTGTTTTTCAGGAATGCTCAAAAATTATAAAGAGAGGATCTGCAAGTTTCTTTAGCACACTTTATCTGGTCAGGAAAACATGAGGTTTTTTTTTTTTAAAGCAGCTAGTTGTTCCTGTATCATTTCTTTACTTACTTTGTACTGCAGTTCCATCACCACAACATTTATTCTATTTTTCACCTGGTTGAAAATAATCTTTGTTTTGGGAGAAGACAGAAGGAAAGTAGTTGTTTAACAGTTCTGTCTTCCCTCTGTCACCTATTAGCAATTGTGCATCTTCTCCACACAGATGACATACTGCTTTTTTGTTCTTCTTCTTGTTTGGGGGGGGGGGGGTCTTTTTAAAATTATCTTTAACCTCCCTTGCAAGCCTTCACTCTGAGCAGTAGCCCTCATGACTGTTTCTCTACAAATACTGGCTACTCAAACTTCCTTGATCATATGGTCCTTCCTTCATTTGTTATACATGCCTCTTTTAAATCTCAACTCTTCTCAACTCAAATCTCATCTTCATCTGCCCTAGTTTTCTTAGGTACTTCCTATTTGTTCTTATGCACTGGAATTGTTCATGACTGTGTTTTCAGTATGTCACTGTTAAGGCACTCCCATCCATCATGAACTCCTCTCTGTTTTAGTTTTAGTATTTCTGATCATGAGAACGTGCCCAGTATTTTCTTCAAGTTATTGAAACGGTCTTTCTTAAATCCAGATAGCATATCTGACTGAACTCAGCTTTTCCGATCCTCTGTACAATGAATCCCTGCAGGATGGGGCTGCCAGAATCCCCTAGTTCTGTTTGTGCCCATTCAATGTGAAAGTGTAAAAGAGAGAACAGCATGGGATCAAACAGTTGTTGTTGTCTTCTAGCAAGGCTCCTGTGCATGTAACAGATGCATGATTTACAGCTATAAAAGTGACAACTTCCCCCCTATGATGCTCAGAACTAGTGAGAACTGCATGTTTGTTAAGGTATAACAGCTGAAGAAAGAGGAAAAGAAAAGGGCAGGCACACACACATTCAAACCATTTTTAGTAGGGCTGCTTCAGGAAGTTATGATGACTATTTAGAACATGGCTTTTTATTCCTCCATTTTGCCTTTCTTATCTTCCTTTCAAGAACAAATATTTCAATCTCATGTAACATATCATCATTGGCAAGGTAAGGTGTCGGGAAGGGGGGGGGGGGAAGAAGGCAGAGATGTTATCAGGGAAGGCACTGTCAAAGGAACCAACCAGTATATTATGATTAGAAATAAGAGTGTTCTTAAACTTTAATGATAAATTAAAGAGATTGGGTACTCCAGGTAAATTCCATTATTATAATCCTTCTAAAAAGGGTTCACACAATCTAAGTGGCCTTATATTTCAGACAGACCTTTTTTATTTTTCTTCTGCAAAATAATTAGGACTTTCCAATTAGTCTTGATAATGTGGGGGAGGCATGGGATGAACAACTAAACATAGACTGCTGAAAAATTCAAAACAGAACCCTAATGAAATGTGAGGTGATGCATCAGATAAAAGTTAATAATAATTATAGCATATTAGAGTGAAGGCCAACCATGTCATTGCTTCCTCTCTGCATTCCTTTTGAAATTCATTACTTTTTCTTGCCAAAAAAACCTACGGAATAACAGCATTAAAAATTTGTTGTGAACACAAAGTCACCTTGGAATAACACCCATCCTGAACAAGGAAAATGATTAACATTGCTAGAAGCTAAGGGTGAAACAGTAATCCGTGGGTGGGTGCTGGAACAAACTTTACTGCTTTAACCTTTGTTTCCTTAACCCCCTCACAATATGTGCTGAGTGAGCACTTCAGACCATTGCTAAGCAAGAGAAAGGTAATGGATAGACTGAAAGATAAACAGCCAATGCCAAACATAGAATTTTGCCCCTAGAGCCAAACATCAGCCTCCCATCCCTTGGAACTTGGAGGTAGCAAGTTAACACTTCTGTAGTTGTCTTCTGGTTAAAGCAACTTTCGTATACCCCTGTGTAAGTCTTCAAAGTATGCTTGGAAATGAAATGTTAAGATGTTTCTCTCTTTCTTTCCCTTATCTATTAAATCCCAATTTTGGAAGAAGGGTGGGTAGTACTCTGCCTAAGCTACTTGCTTATGCCTATTTAACTAATGTTGGATCTGCACAGGCCAGGATACTCCAAGAGCAGCCCAGAGTATTCTAGCCTCAGAGTTGTCCTAACATTCCCCAGTTACCTTGGGCACTCTGGAATGATGTCCCACTATGCCATCTGCCACTGGCCTCTGAGGACAGGAATGAAGTGCCCAGCATTGATCACATGCCTGGACAGCTCATTCTGTCTTTAGAGGGAGCAAGTCAGATCAGTGGTAGCAGCTCAGTGGAACACAGTGTAAACAGCTGCCTGACTTTGCTACAGAAGTCTCCTGATCTAGACTGGGAAGATCTAGAGCCGTGGTGGCGAATCTATGGCATGTGTGCCCTCTCTGGCACATGAAGCCATAGGTTTGCCACCACGGCTCTAGATCTTCACAGGAGATTTGGAGCCCGCTGTAGGAAAGCCCACCTCCTCCTTCATGACTATTTCCAAAGACACTCTGCTGACTTCAGGACTGCAAGAAAATCCTGCTCCATTGCCAGTATAAGAGTAGGCTGCCCAGTCAGTTCCTTTATGCAGAACTGAGAAGAGTTTGCTATCTTGCCTTTACCTCAGGCTGGAAAATGTCTTCAGCCTATGCTGTGAAATGCTTTTTATCATCAAAGTACAATGAGTTTAAGCAAAATAATTATGAATTCTGCTAAGGAGTGGTAGCAGAGAAAGAGTTGAATTGGAAAATATGTTATATATAACCAGGGCAGTGATGACCACTTCATCCTTTTGCCAAATGAGTGGTATTTTACTTCTGCTGCAAGAGCTACAGAGGCTATAATGGTGCAATTGTGTTTCTCCACCAAACACAGTATTATAATTCTTTTGAAAGCCATTAATATGGGGTCCAGCAAGGAATGGTTATACAGATTACCAGTTTATTCATGAGGCACATTATAAGACACACCAAGAAAGCACAAAATCATGACAAAATACTGAACAATAATATATATTGATTTCATTGAGAGAATTCATATCACTTAGGGGTTGTACGCATAGGGCAAAAGGCCCATATTCCTTCCATCCTGGCATCACTCTGCTTAGACAATGCAGGCCAACAGCCCAAAGCTGGGATTGAACACACTGGACCCCAGTCCTGTGGATCTTGTCCCACTCTGGCCCAACCAGCCCTTATTCTGGACTTAAAACACTGGATGCTTGTAGCGGTTTCCCAGAAACACCAGAACAGCCAGTAGTACCTGTTGTCACTACTACCATTCCCTGTGAAGACACTGTTTTCTGTGAACACCATGTGGAATCCTACCCATGTGTTTTGCCCCAATGAAAAATGAACTAGTTTTTTAATTAGATTATTAAAATGAAATAATCTAGTTAAAATCCTCAGGATTTAGGAGCAGATGATTTATATCTGTGGATGTTTTTCATTTGGCATTGGCTATTCAAGAGCCATTCATTTAATTCAAATTAGAAATTGGAGTATAGAAAACTGATACATTATACAGTTATAGAAATTGAAGTACTTGTAGCAAAAATTAGACTAAGGCTGAAGAAGAAAATAAAATATGATCTGAACATTAATACCAAATTGTCATTATACCAAAATATGATCTGAGCAGTATCTCAACAGAATTTACTGACAATGTAAGAAATAGATTTTTGCTCTTAAGCATAATAGACTGAGAATCAGAAGAACTATGGTCAGAGGCTAGGGACATAGGGGCTGTGCAGACATTAAGGCTGGCCTAGGGGCAGAATTGGGATATGGTGTCCACATGACACACCCCGACTCCACCCCCCATGGCAGCGTGATGCTGCACGCCGCACCACATGGCATGCAGTGTCACAGTGATCTTCTGATGCTGCATCCACAAAGCAAAAGGAGCACTATAAAGCCATGGCACCAGCATTATGGTGCAGCATCAGGGCAGTGTCACTTTTTGAAGCTCTTTTTTGCACCCTGAGGCATGCAGTGGTTCTGATCTGGTGAAGATGGAGCAGCTGCAGGCCACCCTTTCAGGGGCGGTCTGCACAGCCCCATGATTAAGGAAAAATGCAAGCAAACACTACCAGTGGCCAAAGCAAAAGAGAATAAACAATGGATAACAGATGAAATGCTTCAAGCAATAAATGAAAGATAAGCAAAAGGAAAGAGACAGGAACACAATCAGAACCATGAATGCAGCTGTACAATGACAAGAATAAAGAGATTACTGTAATGACCAATGCAGAGAAATAGAAGATGACAACAACAAAAAAGACCTATTCCACAAGATCCAGGAACTCAAAGGAAAGTTCATACCAAGGACTAGGATGCTGTATGACAAGGAAAAGAACATATTACAGGATCAAGAATAAATAAAGGAGATGAAGAAATGAATAACACATGGAATGAAAAACTATATGAAGATGAACCCCCAAATTTTAAAAAGCTAAGTGGAAGCTGCAATAAGCGAAATTTGGAAAAATGAATCACCGGAGACAGGTGATATTCCCATCAAACTGCCACAACCCACACTGAAATAACCAACTCTAGTGTTAATCAATATATGTCAACAAATATGGAAAACAAAACAGTGACCAACAGACTGAAAATGATCAATATACATCCCCATCCACAAAAAAGGAAACACAAAAGACTGCAGCAGCTATAGGTCCTAGTATTAATTTCATATGCAAGAAAAGTTATACTCAAAATTTTACAATACAGACTCTAATCATATATACAGTATATAGAGAAATCCTAGAGGTGCAAGTCAGGTTCAGTAAAGGAAGAGGCACTAGGGACCACATTGCAAACACACAATGGCTAATGGATCGTACAAAGGAATTCTGAGGGGGGCAGCACATGCTTTATGGACTATAGCAAAGCATTCAACTGCATAGATCACAAAAAAACTATGGATGCCTCTTAAGGACATGGGAGTGCCAACACATCTGATAGTCCTGATGTGAAATCTGTTCTTAAAAGGAGAGGCTACTGTTAGAACAGAATAGGAAGAAACAGAATGGTTCCCAATCAGCAAGGGGCTCAGGCAAGGCTGTATTCTATAACCCTATGTGTTCAACTTAGATGTAGAAAATATCGTATGATGATCAGGCTTAGACTTCAAAAGAGGAAGAGTAAAGATAGGAGGAAGGAATATCAACAATCTTAAAATATTCAGATGACACCATACTACTAGAAGAAAAACATCACAGACTTCAAATGATTATTAAATAAGGTTTTTTAAAAAAGGCCAAAGGTAGGCTTAATGCTGAACATAAAGAAAATAAAAATAATCACCACAGAAGACCTACACATACTCAACTTAGACAGTGAAGAAATCAAAATTGTGAAAGAGTTCCTGGACATTGGATCAAACATTGATCAGAACAGAGGTTGCAGCCAAGAAATCAGAAGAACACTTGGGAACAGGAAGTGCAGCCATAAAAGAGCTAGAAAAGATTTCAAAGTGTAAAGATATACAACTGAACCCTAGTTAGGATCACCCAATCCTTGTAATACCCATCACTATGTATGGATATGAAAATCGGATAATTAAGAAAATGGATAGGAAGAAAATCAATTCATATGAGATGGGGTACTGGAGAAGAGTACTTACTGCAGACAGCCAAAAGGACAAACAAATGGATCCTTGAACAGATCAAACCTGAAATCTCCCTGAAATCCAAAATGATCAAAATGAAACTGTCATACTTTGGTCACATCATGAGAAGCCATAACTCACTAGAAAAGACAATAATGCTAGTAGAAACAGAGGAAGACCAAATGGATGGACTCACAGAAAGGTTGCTGGAATCAATCTGCAGGAACTAAGCAGAGCAACAGAGGGCAGGGGAGGTTGGAGATGTCTCATCCACAGGGTCACCATGAGTCATGGTCAACTCAAGGGCAGTTAAAAACAACAGAAATTGTGTTATTTCATATGCTCATTTAGTGACAGAACAGAGGGAATCTGTGGAGCCCTTCTGAAGGTTGTTGCTGTGCTTTGTTCTTTCCTTTACCCATAATGCATCATTCATTTCCCCAAGCATATCAGGAATTGTCAAATATTTCCCATAAGGAATCACACAGCCATCCCTGATAACTTTGGCTGAGCATGAGGAACTGATTTTCTCTAGATTCTGATGAGGGCATAATACAAAATCTGTCCATAAAGAAAAAGTCTGAAAGCTCAACGAAAGGTGAAACAAAGTGAGAATTTCCTAAAAAGATGCATGATCGCTAGGCTGATTCTCAGTACATTATTTCTCACATTGAAATTGAAATTAATATTTGTAAATTATAATATAACAATGAGAATTTCTGAATTTATATATTCAGAAAAGGAGCAATTTTACAGGAAAGTAAAGAGGGGGAGAGATTTTAACAAAATGTACATGTAGTATGAGATATTAGTGTAAGTTTTGTTCCATAAAAGCCCAATTCATTTTATACTCTTGTGTGTTACTTTTAATCTTTTTGGAGACAGCTGCATAGACTCCAGTTATGTCTTAAGAGAATAATGGAAAATACTGTGATGTGTTAAGCTGGCCTCCAGGCAGTTTGCAAAAGAAAGAAAGAAAGAAAGAGAAAAGATTTTAAGAGAAATTTGTTTTTATAGTATTTTTATTTTGTAGTTTTAAAACTGGTCATTATCTTGGCTTTAGTTCTGTTTTTAGCACTGCAGATTAGTTTAATATTTATCATTACACACTTTCCACGTTTTAGAGGTTTTTGTATTAGCTGGGATTTGTCTGTCTGACCTAAGAATAGTACATAATGAAAGGTTATTGAATTGAAAGAAAAGGGATCAGAGCAAATAAATGAATTTTAGTTTAATATTCGTTCCCTCCTTTCTCATTTGTTCAAGACTTCTGGTGCTGGAAATATTTTCTAAAGATATATATGAAGTATTAGCTTTGTAAATATCACAACACAGCAGTAACTATTCCTAATTTTCCTTGTTCTTTCTATGTTCTAGGCAGAGGTTTCTTAATTTCATACATCATTTGCAACTTGCTGGGCAATACCAGATTTTTTTTAAAATATGAGGTATCCCTTTTCAGAAGGGAAGAGTGCTGATTAATGCCTTTGACAGTATCGTCTTTAAAAACGGAAAAGAAAAATAGGAGTAATTCAAAGTAAAAGCAAAGAAATTAAAGGGGGGAATTATTGTTGTGCCTTGTTCATGGATTTTTTGACAGTTATGCACAGACCCATGGAATCCATGGCTCTCAAGTTAGCAGCCCTTGATCTAATCCTCCCACCATGAAACGAGCAGCCAACAAGGTGAAATTAAGGGAAGTGCCATCATTTCTGGTCACAAAAATAGTAGCTGCTATAGCACAGCTGTGGTCCTCCACAGCTCCTCCCTCCTTAACTGTCATCTTCTGGCCTGAGAGGGAGTGCTCAGGCAGACCCAGCTCCATCAGGGCTAGCCTGAAGGAAGAGGCTCCTCCCTCCTTAACTGTCATCTTCTGGCCTCCTATTCCCCTCCAGCTATGCTCTGACTGTGTGGGGGAGAGGCTTGCGTAACCTAATGAAGTTGTGAGCTATGCTGGCTTTGGTATAATAGCCACCGGTAGGGCTTCCCATGCGAGACAGGTCACAACCGAAGGGTCTGACCAAGAGCACCAAAGGGCAAGATGGGCTCTCTAGCCTTATGGCAACCATCCTAGGAGAAGGAAAACTCTAATCCCAAACCCGGGCAGATGGTGCTCGTCTAACCCTGTAAGGTCAACCATCTAAGAGAAGGAAACTCTAATCAAACATATGACCCAAGGACCTCGTTGCCACCATCCATGCTTGTCAAAGCCTCAGCAGTCGAACCTCTGGTTTAAAGGGTGAGGCCAGTTCTGTGCACGCTGCACTCCAAGAGAAAAATCCATTGCACAGGCTCGAAGGATACATCCAACATCATCAACGCGCTTGTAGAAAGCATGGATGAGTCCTTCCTGAATCTTCGTTCGCAAAGTAAAGCCAAGAAGGTCCCCCAGAAAAGTCAGTATCTGATGTATGTCCACCCCTGTTCTTGTGCCTTCTGTATTTTAGAAAATTTGAGTGCTAATGGGTATGTAGCTCACCTCAGAGGACTTTCTAAGGTGTCTCTCATTGAGAAAGTGCAGTACCAAATGAAAAACAAAAACATTTGTAAAAATGTAACACAAATAAGACACGAACCTGTGCAACATCCACAAGAAAGGCATATGATATTTTTTAAAAGGCTACTGTATGCATGAAAAAATAACAAATCCTGAATCCTCCTGTGTTCCTAACTATATTCGGCTCTCATTACACACACACACACACACACACACGTGTTAGAAGCAACGAGTTAATCATTTCCTGCAAGGAGCAGTGATTTCTAAGAACAAATTATGCCAATTGCCAGGAATCCCAAGGGGCACTTTCACGAACATTCCATGAAATACAGTAATGCTTGCTTGTAATAAACATGAGCACGAGCTGGTTATTACTTAGAGAAATACTATTTCCAAATGTTTTGATTTGCATGCCGCATAAATCTTACTGTGCTTTTATTTTATCCTACAAATCCTGTATGGCAGGGGAGTGGGGGTGGTTGTTCTGTAGCTCCTACTTTTCTGAGTAAATCCCAGCATAGGCAGGCTGGCAGTGTACAACAGGTAGCGCAGACGTGACTGATGAAGCAAGTAACAGACGTGTTGACATTACCCCGACCAGCAGAAGTGGCAACCACCTGGTGATGTGTGTGTTCTATTTTGGGAAAACAGCAGAGCATATGGCCGGCTAAAAACCTTTTTCATGTCACTTTGGCGTTAGTTCTGTCTGGGCAAGCTCAGTCTGCTTTATGATCAGTAGAAGATTTTTTTCTCCCCTGTGATGAAATAGCTCCAGGTGTGTTGGGCTAAGGAAGAAGAACAAAAAAATACTCCTTTGATGTATGAGGAACAGTGGTGGCACAAGCTCCTGCCAAAACAACTATTCTTTCATTCTGTTGTCCAGCAGCCAAGATGTCTGTAGAGGGTGACTTTGGGGCAGTTGTCATTATTAGAGACAGAAAACTTTGCTTTCTGGAGCCTATAAGTGGAGTGTCTCACCTTTTTTTTTAAATAGATGAATTGGCAAAATATTTCAAATTATCCATCTGCTCCTCTGTTTCAAGCTGTTGTCTTTCCCATTCTGCTACTAAACAAAGTCTGCACAGCCCTTGAAATATAAGCATCACCTTTATCTTGGCACAATTAATAAGCAGGACTCCTTCTCAAACACAAAGCCAGCATTAAGGCCCATTGAAATGAAGAGATTTGTACTATCAGCCCATTTATATTGACAGATTTTTCCCCAACAAATTCAAGCATCCATGACTTTAAAATATATATAAACTCTCAAATGTAAACCTTGATTTTGCCATTTTACACAATGGACAGCATTTTAATATCCACTGTATTTAATAGGACTTGAGCATCCACAGATTTTGATATCCATTGGGGGTCCAGGAACCAAATACCAGTGGATACCAAGGGCCCATTTTATAGCTGATGTACGTTAGGAAGAAGAATGTCAGCAATCTTTTGTAACTGCATACCAGTTATATCTCTCGATCCTGTCTTTTTCTTTTCTCCCTAACTATACAGCATGTAGAGTAGTTTTGTGTTACTAGAAGGCATGAAAGCACCAAGCTTGCAAGGAGATGAATTTAACCATAGATAAGTAAGTAATCCCGTATAAAACTATAGCTCCTCTTCTTAGCCTCTTAAATTCCTTAAAAGCTGTTCATTTTCTATAAAAAGACATTTATCTGTCTATATGTTCTGAATGTAATCATAGTTGCTAGGCCCAACCGGAATAGACCCAATGAATAGTGGGATTTCTATAAATGTTGAATTACCATCAGCAGTTGAGTCAGGATTCATACCTGATATTGCCACAGTGCTAGTGTATACTGGACAATTCCATGCGCCATGTCATTTTCTTGTTTTAATCCTTGAAAGAGGGATGTTAATCTTTATAAATTTCATAATTGCAGGCATTTTTCACCTCATTGAGAGAAAGGCATTAAATGCTATGCAGTTTTTGAAGGTGATCTTCAGTTTGGGATTTATTCTGTGATTTTTTTTTAAAAAAAGTATGTGGAAGGTTTGCACAGAAAGCAGATTTTTTTTTACATGAAAACAATTCTTAGCATTTTCAGTGCAAAAAATTTTCCTTCTGTGTAGAAAACATTCCTACACAAAACACAGCAATTTCTCCACAGAAATTGTGTTACATTTTCTGCACAAAAAAAGTCACATGCATTTTTCATGCAGAATATTTCCTGGTCTGTGAAGTTTTTCACCCATCGGAGATTGTCATTGCTAGTTTCAGCACAGCAAACAAACAAATTTTGAATCATTTTTAAAATACTTCTGAATTTTCAATCCAAACTGGGTTTGCTTCGTGGATGAAAATTTGCACTTCCCTTTACAGTATTTTGCAAGAGAATCCAAAATAATGTTATATAATCATACCAAAATGATACAACATGGGAGACACCAGGTTTTTCCGGGAGCAAGAATGTCCCTAAGAAGTAAGAGGATATCTAAAAGTAAGAGATTTCTTCAAAAGTAGAAAGTCCTGACAGAAGTAGATAACTGTCAGAAGTTAGGAGGCCATATTAGCCTTACAGGGGACTCTGAGGTCCCCATTACACACAAACATACATCTCTGCAAAAAAGAAAACTATTTGCCTCAAAATGCCTCCCAACATCCTCTAGATGGTATGAGCAATAGCGATAGCATTTACATGTCTGTACTGTTTGATACTGAACTAAGCAGTCTTTAACCGGTTTACAACATGTAAGCCAACCAACAAGCTGGGTACTCATTTTACTGACCTATGAAAGGATGGAAGTCTGAGTGGACCTTGGAGCCCCCTGGATTGAACTCACAACCTTGTAGCTGCAGTACTAGCATTTGACCATTGCACCACCAGGGCTTGTGATGACATTTTTGCCACATGGGGGGTATTTGGGACCTAAAATGTATTTTTGCACTGGAAAGTGACCTGAGAGTCATTTCTGGTATACCCCCCCCCCAAGAAGCAATCTTTCAACAGTAACAATAGGAAAACAAAAAAGCCACAAAAAACAAAAACAAAATAGAATAGAGCCAGCTTAAAGTAATTTGCTTTAAAATGTCATTACAATTCTCCATTCTAGTTTTCTATCCATAACTACTGCCAGTTTAGATATATACCTGCATAGGAATGTAATTCTCCATTAGTTGTTAAACAAAACAACATATTTGTTTTCATGATCATCATAGCAATGACAGAGAACACTAATGGATTTGGAAGAAGAAATGAGTGTGATGCTTATTTCTGTTAGCACTACTGTATTTTTAAATGTTTGTTATGTTTACTGAATAAAGAGATTTGATGTTTGTTTTTTAAAGGAGCAATTTCTATTCTAACACAGTGGCTGGGCTCTGAAATCTGTTTCTTTTAATGTTGATAATACAGCCTGGCTCTGCTTATGCAGAGTATCTATGAGCACTCTATGGTAGTCACATACTGCTTTGTATTTTTCAGCTGACAAATTGCTTGATAATATTTTCCCCTTCTTGTTTTAGACCCTTGTTTTTGTTGTGAAGGAGAAGGAAGAAAGGGGGATGGAGAAACTGCATTCCAGAAGATGCTGCCTTCTCCGTCTCCTTTAGCGGGTGGCTAGTCGTGGGCAGCCAGTCAGAACTTCAGGAAAGCCACAACTGACATTGATTAATGGACACCTTGCAGATCCACTTAATGATTATCCCTATCAGAGAAAGAGAAGGGCAAGTTTGAAAACACAAGCCTCAAATGCTCCTTTTAAGAAACCCTCTTTTTTTAAACAATTTGCATGCTTCTATTTGTGTTTCTAGCCTAACAGGAAAATAATATTGACAATTTCAACACTACAGTTTTTTTCATAGGCAGGGTTTGGGATTTTTTTTAATCATTATTTTAGGGAAATAAGGTCTCAGGTATAGAAAATACAAGAAATGAAATGCTACTAATGGAAATAAACATTTTCTAGAAGATACAATAGGAATAGGAGCAACAAACATACTACATAGGACAGAAGATACTAGGAATGTCTGAATGCAAAAATGCTTTCTAGAAAGTTTGGTTGTCAGTTTGATTTAGAAAGCATTTTTTTTAACACAGAGGTCCTGTTTCAGGGAAGGGAAGGTCTTTAACTGTCTGATATTCAGACAATACAAGGGCAAAATGGGAAACAGATTAGTCAAGCAAAGAATCGAGAAGTCATGTTAACAAGTTCTAACAAATAGGAAAACAAAAGGTGCCATGTTGGGGTGGACAGTGTCCTGGACTGTGGCCAGCACACATCCAAACAAACACTGATACGGATGGCTCAGCAGGAAAGTACCTGGGAGACAGTCTACAGACCTTTCTGTTAGTCGGAGAGAAGCAGAAATTTGTTTCTTGTCTGAACCCTATTAGGAAAGTTTAGACCACTGTTCATACCTGCAGGTGCATAGGAAGCATTCTTGCTTGGATAAGCAAGGCTGCCTTTTTTACCAGAAACACAGCCAAAGTCAGGATACCAGAGTTCACGGAACTCAGTTTGGTCCAAGGTCAGGGCAGCCAGAAGGTAACAAGAGTCCAGTTTGTTCCAAAGTCGAAGGTCCAAGGCAAACAAGGATTCAAGGAAACAAGAAGCCAGTGCTGACAGCAATCACCAAGAAGGATACTGCAATAATTGCTAGCAAAGGGTCAGCGTTCTGCAGCTGTTTAAATGCAAGATGCCCACCCTTGTGCCAGCTGTGGCTCATCAACACCTTGCTTCTCTGCAAGCCTCTTGGATCGACGCACGCAAGCACTCTCAGTTATCCGCTGCCTAAAGGAAGGAACCTCCAGGCTTGGTTCTTCCCCAGAGTCACCACTAGGCTGCTGAGCCTCAGGAGGGATCCCCACAGAGCTAGGACCTGGCTGAGCTTCAACTCCTGGGGCTGGGAGATCAGGGCTGGGGTTTGGCAGGGCAGGATTAGGACCTAGTATAGCCTCCATCTCCTCTTGTACTTGAGGAGCCACATCCTCCTCCTTGTCCTCTGAGTCCTGCTCTTGGCTGGCCATGACAGACAGACAGCTGTTTGGCAATAGAGGTCTATTACTGGCCTCCCATGGAAATTTGGAAAGCTGTAGTCCCTTCCATTCTCCCAATTTTAAAAATTAAAAAGCACTGCAAAGTACCTCCATGCTTCCTATTGTTCAAGAGGGCAATATTGGGGGGGGGGCTTGCTAGGCTGTTCTAGGCCCAGGAGGGACTTTTTCCTCAAATTTATTTCTCAAAGAAATTAATCAGAAGTCCTGCTTTATTTTCAGGATAAAGGACTACTCTGGGCCAAATCATTTCAGCCCTTTCCAAACCCCCAAATATAGCAAAATTTTCCCCTAGTGGACATGGGGACATTTTTAATTTAAAGAAAAAACTGGCAAAAATAGGTGGTGAGTTCATCCATTGCCAGCAACAGACAAATCATATGATGGAACTAGATATGACCTACATGAACCACATATTCTTCACCTCGAACATGTATAGAACAAAATCCTTAAAATTAAAATCCACATATAACAATAGCAATAGCATTTACATTTCTGTACCACTCAATGGTGAACTCAGCACTCTCTAAGTGGTTTACAGTTTGTAAGCCAATTTCCCCCAATAAGCTGGGTACTCCTTTTACTGAACTACAAAAGTATTGAACACTGAGTCAACCTTGGAACCCCTGGAATTGAACTCATAACATTGTGGCTACAATACTAGCATTTAACCACTGTGCCACCATGGCTTCTTTTATGATAAATGTCTTGAATAGGACTAAATATAATTCCACAGTAGGATTAAAGCTTGAGAATTTTCCAGAATTCTTTATCTGGCTCAATGATAAAATACAGTGGGAGTTGGGGAAAATGCATAGAAATTCATAACATTTGACTTAAAAATAATTGCCTCTATAGATGTTATAGATTTCTATGCATTTTATGCATAGAAGAGTGCTGGTCTGATGAATGTGCAGGTATCAAATTTCTGCTAGGATAGGGAAATGGTCTGTTCTCATTTCTGACTACTAGTAGTTCAGATACATGCCTCTTGCATACAATCAAACTCACAAGATTCTCACATTATGTACATCAGATTTACAAATAAACATAGTCCTTATAAAAGCAAGGGTGGGTATTGAATTTGAGTTGATAATTAACATGGACAAGTTAGACTAGCAGATGTAGTGACAAAGTGATTTGTCACCATCTACCTTCCTCTCCCACAGTGCTGCTGTGCATTGCCTTCATGATAGCACAACCATTGCCACCCTGCCAAGTGAACAAAGCAGCCAGGCTTCACCTTATTTCTGCTCATTCGTTCCATTTCAGTGGGGAGGACCACAAAGCAATGGCTAGAAGTGGTGACCAAAACGCATTTGCCACATGTGAACTATGCAGTGATGGAAACTCAATTTGATTGTCTCAGACTCAAGTCAGACTGAAGTTGCTTCAATGATTCAACTTGGATTAGACTCTGCAATAAAAGGCACACTAAGCCAACTCAACTTGCAATTTGTATATTTTTAGCGACTGAGTTGCTGGTTTCATTCATTTCAAGCAGAAAGCAAGACTCACCCCCAAGAGCACAGGGTACATTACTCACATAAGAATAGTAAATGCATTAGGGTATGAGTTGGAAAGATCCTTCTAAAGTTTTTGAAAAGCTTTAGAATGCTCCTCTGATGTGCAATAGGGATAGGATGCTGAACAGACATCAACCCCCACCTCAAGCCCACTGCTTAACACATTTGCCATTCTCTTCTGAGAAACATCCTTTTTTTCTGGCTCTCAGACCTGAGGCTCAACTCAAGACTTGATTTGAGACTTGGAGTAAGAGACTTGGGCGGGTTACAGACCGCCGCTTTGCGGTGGTCTGCCGCCGCCGCTGTTTGCTCCGTGCGGAAGCTGCAGCAGCCACACCGCACGGCTCCCACACGGACTGAAAAAGAAGCTCCAAAATGGAGCTTCTTTAAGTGGCACCTCTATGACATCGCGAGGCGCCAGGGGCGGACTCGCAACGTCATAGATGCCACGACACGTGCGGACGCACAGCGTCCGATACGTAAATATGGCGGCCGCCGTGTGGAACGACCGCCACCATATTGTATGTACAGAATACGTACTAGGGTTAGGGGGTGCGGAAGCACCGCCCCTTCCTAACCCTAGTACGTATTCATTATGTACTAAATGGTGGTGTGTAACCCGCCTCGAATACATTATTAGAGCTATGTGTTATTGTAGTCAGACCTACTTCTGGTCTTCGCAGTTCACAGTACATATGTAAAAAAAGAAATACATAAAAATGTCATTTTTATAAAAGAAATTAGTAAGGACTTTCCAGAATTCATAAATTTTATCATAAATTCTATAGAAAGTACTTGTTTTTTAAAAATTGGTCCCATCTTCTAAAAGTGTGGCTTCAGATCACTGTGTGTTCATCCATGTCCCCCTCCCCCACACACACACACTTGATCATTTGTTATGCACAGCTCTGTGTACATTTACAGCACTATAAACTATAATAATAATAATAAATTTTATTGATCCTATTGATGTTAACAGCCCTTTTTCCAATTCTGCTGATTCATCCTCCATCTTCAACCAGAGCTACTAATTCTGAGCCACATGTTCTATGTGACCCCCTTCAAAGAATGGCTTCTCATAAATGATTACCTTTGGGCTTTCAGGACTTTCAGCTTTACTTCCACCCACTTTTAAGGGCCTGTATGTAGAGCTGAAACTGGATTGTCTTCCCTCTCCACTCAAGCTTCTCTTCTTTAACAATTTCATGGCAGGCCAGGCCAATGTGGCCCTCTCCACATTGGGAATATCTGTACCTACTAAACTGAGCAAATGCAGGTGGCACTGGTTTTGGCGAAACCTTCCTCAAATGCACACATTTCTTCATACTTTCTTTCCTTCCCATTTATGAAAAATGTGAAAATAGAAAGGAAAGGAGAAAGGAAACTGCTCCATCCATTCCTATGCAGATGAAATTTATACCTGCACAAAATGAAAAAAGCAAACAGTTTAAAGGAAAATGAAACAAGGGGAGGAGAAAAAAAGAGCAGGAGTACAATTCTGTATTGTGATCTACATAACATACATTTATGCATGCCTAGCTACATACAAGAGGCTTTACAGAACCCATATAATGAATTGTAAAGATGCATATTGGGCCACTAGCAAAAGTGTCATGATCTCATCCTGATCTACCAATGTACATTGGCAGTTCCCAGCCACTGTCGTGATGGGTGTCAGGAGTGCCTCATGTGCATCAGTGCCCATTGTGCACTGACACAGGAGTCTTAATGTTCAAATGTCACTTCACTGACTCACCTATGTAGTAATGTCACAACAGCTCCTTGCTAAATACAGATGTTGAGAAACTGCTTGATTCTATTTCCCACAGATGTAAGTCGCTTACTGAATTCTAGCCTAGGTCTCTTATCCTGAGCCCACTTTTTAAACAAACCTGAGCTTTCACTCCCTGAAAAAATGGCAACTTCAGCTCACAACTATGGGTGCAAAATCAAAAGTATTGAAACAGCCCAATAAACAAGAAATGTTTATAACAAGCTCCTCTGAAGCTTCTACTCTGAAGATTACTTCTTGCTTTCCATTTCATCTAACACAAGACTGAAAATGAGATACTATAGTATTTTCTTCGAAGGACACTCTTCACTCTGTGTCCTCCTGTACTGCAGTTGTATAGTCCGGATGGTGCTTAAGATAGCATGGGTTGTAGAATGTCCCCTTGCCTCATTAATCTCTTGTGCAGCTTATCAGGGAAATAAGTGGTAGCAGTAGAAAAGAAGCAATTAGCAAAACATGATTGATGGATCTTGGAATCATGGTGGGTAGAAGTGAGCAGTTCTGGGGAAATGCCAGTTCCAAAATAGACAGTATTCTCAGATTTGGATATATATATATATATATATATATATATATATATATATATAGGCATACATTCTGTTGCTATGTAATAATTATGTAATAATTACACAACGTAATACATCATTGTAAATTGTGTGCACACAAGCCACAAATCTGCATGCGCGCACACACACACACTACTGCAACCAAAGTCAAGGTCAAATGATGCCTTGTTGCACCATGGACGATAGCAAACCATTTGAATACCTTGTCTCATATTGATTTACATCCTTTGGATGGATAGCTTTTATAAAGCAGCCTAATCCACACTATAGCTAATTCTATAGAGAAACATAACGGCTTTGTTGAAAACAAAATGCATTGTTGCCATACTGCCTGCAGAATTCCCAGAAGGGCTAGGGAATGACCACAAAGAATGAAAAAGCTTGATTACAAGAGTGCTTTTCTGGGAAGGGGTCATTTAGCTGGATGACAACATAAACACCCTGTAACCAGGTTCCATCACAAACATAGACTTGGACCATGACAAATATAAATGGATGTGTAGGAGGGTAAATCTCTTTGATTGATAGATCCTAGCATTTCTCGTCAAAAGTTGTGATGTGCGACTACCTTGGACTTCTTTGAAAACTGTATTTCTCTTTACTTTACTTTTTTCTTCTTTTTGCATTCACACTACATTGGGTCTGTCTCTATCATTCTATAGCTAAAAGGAGAATGCATTGTATTTGTATATGAAGCTAGCATTACGTGCTCTGTGTTATTCTTAAATCTACAAGTACATTATTACAGTGTAATTATCCAGTGCTTGTGTTTATCTTACAATCTTGCAGTGTTTTAAAACTTCAGGATTTAATTTTATGTGTGTAAACAGAATTAAGTTACCCAAACGGCTGAATCCCAGTTTAGCTTTTACTAGAAACTAAGCACACTGAAAACAGTAAGAATTTTTATTTCAGTTTTAAGCCAGTTATTTTAACATATCTTCCATAATGCAAAACATATTATTCTTGTACTACAAAGGGGGGGGGAGGATTCCATAATATATATGTCCAGAAACAATACACATTATTGATGTAAATAATTAAGTGCTCAATGCATGGATAACCAATGCAATAAGCATAAATCAGATTTGTCTTAAGGGAAATGTGAAATATATACCTTTGGGGGAAATCTCTTCTTGCCATTCTTAACTGTTTTTTGGCTCCTGTCTACTGCTCTCTCTTCTTTTTTCCTGTACTGATCCTTGATAGTGAATCATATTCAGCTTTGATTTCCTATATTATCCAACGCTTTAAAAAAAAATCAAGTAGATGGCAGATTTTCATTGCTGCTGCTGGATTATTTAGTTAGTGGCTTAGATTTGCAGCTAATGCTAAGGGAAACTTCATGAAAATGGCCCTAACTGGTCTTTTAATACACGTTCATCTTTTTCAATGTATTAATGTGAGCCACAGGAGAGCATAGCAAGGACCTATTGCCAGGCAAGTGGCAAAAACTGAATTAATAGCAAAGTATGTTACTGTATGCCAGAGTGAAGAGCTTAGAAGATTATTATTATTATTATTAACCTTTATTTATGAAGCACTGTAAATTTACACAGCGCTGTACATACAATCTTTTAGTTAGACGAATTCCCTGCCCTCGGGCTTACAATCTAAAAAGACATGATGCAGAAGGAGAAGGGAGTGGTGGAGGGAAAGGGTAAGAGG
The DNA here is from genome assembly GCF_019175285.1 of Sceloporus undulatus. Taxonomy (NCBI): domain Eukaryota; kingdom Metazoa; phylum Chordata; class Lepidosauria; order Squamata; family Phrynosomatidae; genus Sceloporus; species Sceloporus undulatus. Next base: position 238,390,276 of record NC_056523.1, read on the forward strand.
TCCAGCAATTCCTCTCTACCTCCAAGGCCTGGACCAAGGGAGATGGACTGGAGGGAGGGCGAGGCTTCATAATGGATGGTTAATCGTTTTCCAGGGAAAATATATACTCTCAAGTAGGATAAAGCATATACAGTACATAGCAATACAAATGGTTCAATAAGCAGGCACCACAAGAACATCAAATAGTAAGCGACAATTATGCAATGCCTGGGAAGATGTTACCAAACCAGCACTCTCCTGGAGGCTGGAGGATGCCACGTAATCATATACCACTGTCATCTCCCTTGACTCTTACCTATATGAGGTAAGCAAAATTTGGTTCACTCACCCAGCCTTCTGAAAGCTAGCTGAGACACAAAGCTAAGTCACCAGCAACCAGCAGTACTGACTTACACATTTCAGTTTTTTACCTTCTTAATGCCGGGGAGGCAGTTTGTGGAGCGCCCTCAGCTGTCTCTTCAAGAATAGGACATGTCCTGACTTTGGGTCTAAGACACAATTCAAAACACCAGCAGATTGTGTTTTGCTAACCCAGTTCCTTCTCAGCACAGGGAAGGCAAAAAGAATAAACCTGGATACCTAGTCACAAACCTTTGGCTCCCAACCCACATCTCCCTTCTATTGAGTATACCTTCAGGAAGTTGGAAGGCAATTGTGGAATTCCATCAGACTGATTCCTCATGCATCTGAAGTAGGCTCAAAACTATGAAAGCTGATGCTATTAACTTCCTTCTTTCAGTTAGTCTCAAAGGTGCTACAAGATCCCTTTGCATACTGATTTTCCAGATTGAATTCTTCCATCAGACTGGATTAGGGTGGTGGTCTGGGCACTTCTTTCCATCCAGCTCTCATTACCCTGCCAGGGTTAGTCCCACAGCTAAGTAAATTAAAGAGATTATGCAAACTGGGCAGCAAACTCTCCCTAATAAGGGCTATACACCACCTCAAACAAAGTTTTTTTTATTACCAATACAACCAATAAAATGTAGCTGGGGAAAAATAAAGTAAGAGGGGTTAAACATAAAAGGAACTAAAATGTAGCTGCAAAAAGGCAGCTAATGTCTAATATTTGATGTTTAGACAATCACGGCAGCCAAGCTTAATCTTGCAGCAAGCAACACACAAAGGCTGCAGAAATACTAGCTATAGATTTTCTTTGTGCCATGGGCAGGGATTTTTCATTTCATACATCATTTGCAACTCAGTGCAGTGATTCTGCAAAGTCAGTGTTGAACTCACAAGCACAAAGTTGGAGAGAGAAAGAGAGTGGTTTTTCCTCCCCTTTGTTGCTGTTCTTTTAACTTCTGATACTGTGAGTCATCCTAGAGTTTTGGTGTCCCAGAAGTCTACCTGCATTTCCATGCATACAAGAAAATGCAACATGCAAGTCAGCCTAAGTAGGCCATCACCTTGCTAGGAAATACTTCAGGAATCTCACAAGCAGCCCATGAGGGAGAGACTAACCTGGCTTTGGTCTCCTACCTTTGTAACTCAGAAGGATGCTGTTGGAGGGCATGAAGATTAAATTGCTTATTGCAGGCCTAAATCCTGCATTGGTGTAATACCTGACTGCTAGTGTTATGAGGCTGCCTTCTAGATATGTTAATCTACGTTCATTTCATTATTACAAAAGATATCAATGTTTGTGCATTTTTAAACCATTTTTGCAAAATGTGCAATGTGAATTTTCTTTGTACAAATTTAGGTTTTTTTTATATGACCTACAGTTTTTGCCAGTTGTTTAATGGTCTGTTGAAAAATATAAGCAATGAATGATCCATCTGTATATTTTCTAGCAATAATCTTGTGTTTGCTTTCCTTCCCTCATTAGCAAAGGGTTTCCTGTGCAAATTGTGGCGAAATGGGTCTCCTCCTTTTGTGCTTACACAGCAGGAAAACCTTGTTGCAGCTGCAGAAAATTTCAAGGATTATTCAAATGATCTTTTCCCCTTTGAGTGAATAAATTATATATAGATATATAGATATATATTCTCTTCTCCTGCCTCCTTTGGTCTCACTTAGCGCCAAAAAACCAAAACAAAACAAACTTGTTGCAGAAGTTTCCACATATGGCTTTCAGAAACTGATACAGAAACAGGACATAATTAATTGGTAGCACAGTTGTAACATTTTAACATCAGTGTTGAGTTTGGGGTTCATTCTGTCTATTCTTTTGATTTACTTGGTTTTTGTTTTTATGTTTAATACTTACGAATTGTTACTGAGATGTTACTGAGATGTTACTGATTTCTTAACATTACAGGTTGACATGTGTATTCTGTCAGCTTTGGGTTCAATTTCTTTTGAGTCTTTTAAGACTAATTAATATTTCACTCAAAGGCACTAAACTGTCCTACACAGTAAAGGGCTTTTAAGTTGAGCACTACAACTTTGATGTAGCCTGGAAGCAAATAAATAACCATAGAGCTCATGGAAATATTGTATGCTTTCTGTAGACAGCACCTTGTAATAATGTAGCATTTCCATTTTGGACTTTCTGCAGCTTCTGAATATTGTTCAAGGATTGCTCCTTGTAGAGTACAAGATAGAAATCTATACGAAAAGCAGACCAGGATGTGTACCTTGATCGTCATGTGTCTGTTTAGTTTTCTTTTTCCCCAAGAAGGGATGTAATTTGAAAACCATCTGTTGCAGTCTTTACCTGTGACTCATGGTTTTTACAAGTGTCTCTTTAATAACAACTTCGAATAGAAATGGTTCTTCCTTGACATCATTGCCTCAGGACCCCATTTACTTTGGTGGTGTTCTAGGGGAGATGCTTCTCAAACATTGCTCCCAAAGGCTAGTGTTTCTAAGGCTGCAGTTTTATAGACCAGGAGTGGGTAACTCACTTGAGTTGGGAAGACTCATTGCCCTCCTTCAGGGACTTCAGGGGACTGCCCTATCCCACCCCAACGCCCAAAACTTTTACATTCTAAAATAGGTTCAAAACATTCTCCAAGCCCCCTTGGAGCCATGATGTGCAGTTTGCCACACTTTTCATTCAAAAACAAAACAAAACAAAACAAAACAGGAGGGGACCCAGAATCAATGTCCAGAACATTTCTTCTTGTTGTTGTATTGTTTTGTTTTGTTTTTAAAGTCTTCACGTGGCTTCAAAGTGGCCCAAATTTTTAAATTGTACCTGTACAGGGGGACAAACTGAAACACTTGCTAGGGGAGCCCTGGATTCTTCAAAGATTGCCTTGGGGCCCCACACAGCTGCTGGGCAGCATTTTCCCCATCTCTCCTGTAGACATTTTCTGTGCTGTCATTCCCCTTGAACTCCAAGTATGATGGACATCCAAGTAAACTCTCATAAGATTAGGTTGTGTGTGTTCCAGGAAGGACTAAATTGCTTTGACAAAAACACACTCATGATATAATAGGACAATCAGAACTCTTAAAAATAGAACAGTTTGCAAAGACACAGGCACTTAAGAATGGGTATTCTTTGCATCAGCATGCTTGTTTCATTATCCTATCCACCACCATCAGCACCAAATGAACTATCCAATTGTGACTTGCGGTTTGACATTCAAGCTGCTGAATTGCAAAGCAATTGTTACCACCATTCTACATTTGCATGCAAGGTTGATTTAATCATTCCTTATTCTTTCTATTTTGTCACTCCAGAATTCACTCCTGTTGCTTCTCTCCTCACTTCTCATTGTCCTCCCTGCTTCACTATGGAGCAGCAGCTCTGTATTTTATTTTGCCCTTCTCTGAAGTCATGCTAATTCTAGGCATACATATATAACTCAGCAGATGCAGACTTTTCAGCATAAGGATTATGGCATTTATTAATTTTAAACAATTTTTAAATCATAAGCTAAAGCTCAGAGAGATTGCTACAGCAGTGAATGAATTTCAGTCATCACATTGTTTTCATCAGCATTATTTGATTGTAGTGGAAGACTTTTAATCTTAAGGACTCTTGTTGTTATATTTGGTTTCTTCTTAAGGGTATTACTGTATAATCAGTTTTTGGCCAAATAAATGTACAGCTTGTTCTCCTGTTTTAGGGATACAAGATTTACCCTACACTCAAGATCCAATATTTTATTTATGTGAATATTCATTACCCATTGTTGTTTTTTAGTTGCATATGAAATGCAATTGGTAATTGAGAGATTTGGGCACCTTTTTGTGAGGATAACTCCCCCTTTGTCTTTTGTCCAGACTTGTTTTTCTCCCCATATTTACTTAATATGGGAGAGTTAGTCTTTCAGATACTCTGGGCCCAATCTATTCTTGTTCAACTATGTTCTGCCCCACTTCCTACTCATATTTCTTCTGGGGCAGCTCTGCCTGTATATCTCCATATATGGAGTCATAATTATACTGGTCAAAGACCGAATAAATTTTTATTACAATTATGGAGTCATAATACTGTATTTTCCCCAATAGATTGTAGAATTTTTTTCAAGAAAAGTAACATATGGTTTCGGTAGTATTTTTCTTCCTAAGATGTTAGGCACACAGAATGTTGTTTCACAGGATTCCAAGTAAACTCTCATTCAGAATATCCTACCTGTGCGATCCAAAAGACCGATTTTCCCATTTAGTATGAGTAATAAAAGATGTTTAATCTATGGATGACTTGGTCTACATAGAGAGGAGGAAAAGTAGCACTGCCATACAGAATTCCATCGCACACCAGGTCTTCTTTGTGGTTTGCTTTCCCTACTACTCATAAAATTCTCAGTGAGGATATGGTTTCACTCACGTTGGGGATGGAAAAAATATCCATAATGATTCATTCTCAGGTTTTTTTTTAATATAAAGTTTTCCATGCTTAGGAAACACTGTCTGTATTAATAATAAACCAGTCAGAATTTTGTATATTTTTTTCCTCAAATTCAAACTTCCTGAAGTGTTTTCCCTGAGGAGAAAAACAAGTGGGTTTGTTTGGGGGAAAATATTGTTTTCTGTGCCAAAGAACACAAGTTTCTGCATATAAAACATTTTAGGGCAAAACGATAAATCTTTTTCAGAGAATAGCTTCTTTGCAATATTTAGGATGTTTTGAATACAGGGAGAACACTGCAGAGAAATGTTCATTTTACCATTTGACAGGGAGAAAACTACCATAAACATTTGTCTTCAAATGCATGGACAAAATAATTGAAGATTTATATCACTATCCCCAATCCTTGCAGATGTAGTCTGAATTTCACGTCCCATGGAGGAGTGCAGAAAGGAGAGTAAAGACCTCCCTTCCAATGCATGACCCAATGAATGGGTAGGGATTGAGTGGAAACTAGGATTATAACACTTTCTCACAGTCTCGCCTCCCCAATCAGCTGCCCAGATGGAGATATTCCCCCAGGTTGTGTTTGTCTTGGGTGGCTGTTGTATTGTTGTTAACTGACCTCAAGTTGACTTGATACACTATATTCCATAGCCCTGCTCAGTTCCTGCAGGCATAGAGCCATGTCCTCTTTGACTAATGGCCCTTAGGACTGGAGCGTGGCTTTGGTGTGGCTTCTGGCCTCTTCTGGCATCATTAAAACAGCATACCTCCAAAGTGACTCGAAACAGCTTTATTTTGGTCTGCCTGTACGGGCTCTAAGTCTATTCATCTGGTTTGTGGTCTCCCTCTCTTCCTACCATCTTCTATATTTCTCAGCATAGTTTCATATTGTAATGAGTAATGTCTTCTCATAATGTGGCCAAAATGTAATGGCCCCAATTTAGTCATCCTGGCTTCTAGGGAGAGTTCAGATCTGATTTGTTTGTCTTTTTAGCCATACATGGTATCCGTAGAACTCTTCTCCAGCAACACATTTCAGATGAGTTGATTTTCCTTCTATCAGCTTTCTTCATTGTCCAGCTCTCACACCCATACAAAGTGATGGGAAATGCAATGGCATAAACAATCCTTCCTTTAGTTTTCATTTTTCAATCTTTTTAAAGTTTAGAATCTTGTCCAGTTCTTCCATAGATGCCTTTCCCAGTGCTAGTCTTCTCCTGCTTTCTTGACTACAATTTCCATTCTAGTCAGCTCCTTGTTTGTTGAAGTTTGTTGAAGTGATGCTCCTGCACAGGTCCTTCCTCAGCTACTATTATTAAAGGAACATAAAGGTAAAGGTTTCCCATTTGACATGATTGTCTAGTCATATCCAACTATAGGGGGTGGTGTTCATCTCCATTCCTAAGTCGAGAGTGAGCGTTGTCAGAGATGACTCTGTGGTCATGTGACCAGCATGACTAAATGCCAAGGTACACAGAATGCTGTTACCTTCTCACCAAAGTGGTACCTAGTTATCTACTTGGACATTTACATGCTTTCGAACTGCTAGGTTGGAAGAAGCAGGGACTAGTGATGGGGTTTCCTTCATCACATGGCACTTGGGTCTTGAACTGCCAGCCTGCCAGCCTTGTGGTCATCAGAGTTGGCATCTTACCTGCTAAGTCAGTGCATCCCAGAAGAATAACACAGACATGGCAATATACAATCATGTGTGGGTTGTCAGTATTATCTCCCATCCACTCTTGTGTCCAATGAGTGGTGAGGAGGACAACTCAACCAACAAAAGCAGCAGCAACAACAAAAACAACAGCAAACCCTGCCTAATCAGAAATACTGACCTGTCATCTGGAGGTGCCCTGAGTTAATAGGATCAGTGATCACATGGAAAACCTGATAATACCCGCAGAGCTCCTTGCAAACCGCTTAGTGCTTTCTGATTTCTTTGTGTTAAGAAAATTGGTTTCATTGATTATTTGTTAGCTGGATGTTTTCCCCCCCCAGAAAATTTATCAGTTGCTCAGAGGCTTTCGGGGACTCAACAATTAATCAAATATTTGTGTATCATTCCCTTCCCCACCATCACCATGCAGACAAGAATATCTAACACAAAACTGGAAATTTTGCTTCTTCGGAAGAAATTGACATTGGCTTCTATTGAATCATTGTGGCCGAAGCTCCTACAGTGGATTCTACCTCCTAGAATATCCCCCGGTTTCTCTCTCCCTCTTTCCCACCTATCCCTTGATATTTTCATGTACAGTACTGAAAAATACAGCAGAATGACCTGTTCCTTTATTTTACTGAACTGATGGCTTCTCATTATTGATGTTCCTGAACATGACAAATTCCCATAAATCGTATTCCTGAGGGGAAAGTCAGAAGTAAAAACATAATCTCTTCTTTTGACACTGAGATAAGCCCTAAATGAGTACTTCACTATACATTTAATACTCCTGACAGTGGCCTTCACTCAAGGCTGGCTCCATTCAGACTGCTGTGATTCCACAGCAGCAGAAGGGTGTGTGTGTGTGTGTGTGTGTGTGTGTGTGTGTGCGTGTGTTGCAGAGCAAAATGGCCAGTTCAGCAGCATCTATCGGTGTCCCCCCTCCCCCAGCTATTAAAATGGTGAAAATGAACATATTCTGGTACAGCCAGTAACGTTTCTTTTTATTATCATAGTTGCATGAATGGCCTGTTAGCAGTTATGTTCACGTGTAGAAAAAGAGTGTGAATCCACCTAAAGTATCTTAGAAGAATGTGTGCTTACAAAGATCCTAGACCTAATATCTGTTGTTATATACATCCTACTGTAAGGATTGCAGCTATTGTAAGTATAGAAGATCTCCAGGGATGCCCTCCTCCCTAAATGATAGCAAAGATGTTTCTGTGTTCAGCCATTCTTCCTTTTCTTCTTCCTTTCTCTTAATGTGAGATTAATAAGAGGAACAAGTTTTTGTTGGAATTTTTAGTACAGTTTCTTTCCCTTTTATTTTATGATCCCTTGTGTTGATTTGTCCAGGAGGTGCATATGACTCATCAGCCAAGACTTGGCCACAATGTACACAGTCCAGAAAACTGTGATTGTGCACTATAGGTTGTCTGTGGGAAGAGACAATTAGAAGCATATGAAGCTCTTGCCATTCAGCAATCAGTAGAAGGAATGGGGTCTTTGTCATCCAGATGCATAAACTAGCTACAAGCAGCCAACATTGTTTCATATATGTGTTTGGACTGTAGCATCTTCAATCCTCTTACACAAATAGATAGCCTTGATAAGTGACTATATTTGGTTTATGGCACCAGATTCTGGGAAGAGTTCAGGAAGCTGCCATGTATCAATATAGTTATTTTGTATCAATTCACAGAAACCAAAGCTGTGTTCTTTGTGTTGTGCTCAGCAAAATTAAAACGTTCTCTTAACAGCATGAAAAAGACACTGCTAATAAGCCACTTTCATGGAACAGTATGGGAGCTCTGCCTTATTATACTCTGATCATTAAGGAGAGTAATTATGCTGGCAAAATCATTCCTTGTAGTTGCTGCCAGGGCACAGCTGAGATGACTGGGTCAAAGGCTCCTGTTTGAAAATAGCCTTGCAAAATGGAGAAGGACCAATCTCAGCTCTGCAACGATTGGCGTTCTCAGACATGCAGGCCTAAATGCTGTCAAGTACTTAATGCAAGTAGGCAAGGAAGCAAGCCAAAGAGCTTTGTGGCAAGCAGGTGAGGAGGCATGAAAGTGAAAGGCTGGTGGCCTTTGCATTAAAGAGTTACCCATATTGTGGCAAGATCAGTCTGGAAAGCTTATGCCAGGACTAGTAACCTAAAGTCTTCTAATTCCTACGACCAGCAGCATATTAGACCATACTGGTCTTCTAGGGTCCCATCTTAAATGCCTAGCAATTCCTTCTTCCATCTTGAGCTTAGATATTTTTTTTAAAGTAAAATTCCTCAGATTCCCTGGGCATCATGGCCAGTGTTGGAGGGGGATAGTAATTATGGAGATTTTAGTTCAAAAAAGATAGCCTTTCAAAACTCTACTTCTGCTTTTTGGGTTTTGGTGGTGCAGGCAACAGAAAATCAAAGTCTAATCTTCAGCCCTCCACATTCAAGTTCCCAAGAAGAATATTTTGTACAGATAAAAATTTACAGAAGTAATGTGGAAGTTTGAGACCCAGTTTGTCAACAAATAAGTTTCTTTTAATAGTTGCTTGTTTAACATTTTATGAACACAGAATTGGAAGGAACCCCAGGAATTATCTACTCCAGGCCTGCCATGGTGGACATCTAATGAAGTAGATTCCACCATTCTCCAGAGCAGTCCATTCCATGGTCGAACAAGTCTTCAAGTTCGGAAGTTTTTCCTGACATTTTGGTAGAATTGCTTTTCTTGTGATTTGAATTTTATTTCATTTTATTTATTGCAAATAGTTATCAGGATAACATTGTAGAAAGTGTCAGCTAGTGGTGAGTGGCTAGACTGCTTTGATGTATCAGTGTGCAAATGAGCTTTGATGTTTTCATAGTAAACAATGTGTACATTTTCTATAGATGGTAGGTAGCATTCTCTCTATAGGCCATTGCCCTGTTTTGCAGCTTTTAATAAAAATAGACTGACAACAAGTGTTTCTTATTTTTGTACTGGCTATTCTTCTACTTTATTATTTAATATATTGAGCTACCCTGTTTTATATAAGAATGTGTTGTAAAACATATTGAATTATTCCCTAGAGTGTAATTGGAACTGAAACCAAGAATAGCAGACAGTATAAATAGGTTTTACTGTGGAACTCCACCATTACAATTTTGGAATGCCATGATTCTCCAGGCAGTCTTGAGTAATCAGCATGCACTGCCAGAGATTCCCATCCACTACAATTCCACATTTAGATCTATGTATGCATTGAAAAAGATGTATACAGCTGTTCCGGATATTAAAAAACAGTCTATTTCCAGTCCATGCCAGTTTTGCATGTATTCATTTGTAAGTACAGTGCTTTCATTCCTAAGTACAATCCTTCCCCCCTTTTTTGGTGTTATATACACCAAAAAATCTGTATGTATTTTATTATAAATCACACATTTTTGTACCTGTTTCATTGTGAAACATTCATATATATTTTGTGAACTATACAGTAAAATTCAGAAAAATGTGAATACTGATGGGCAATTTCATTCATAGAATCATAGTGGTGGAAGAGACCACAAGGGCCATCCAGTCCAACCCATTGCCATGCAGGAACTCTCAATGAAATCATGCCTGACAGGTGGCCATCCAGCCTCTGTTTAAAGACCTCCAAGGAGGAAGACTCCACCAAACTTTGAAGGAGTGTGTTCCACTGTCGAATAGCCCTTACTGTCAGGAAGTTCCTCCTAATGTTGAGCTGGATTCTTGTAGCTTGCATCCATTATTCCAGGTCCTGTTCCCTGAAAATAAGCTTGTTCACTCCCCAATATGATATCCCTTCAAATATTTAAGCAGGGCTATCATATCACCTCTTAACCTTCTCTTTTCCAGGCTAAACATCCCCAGCTCCCTAAGTCACTCCTCATAGGGCATAATTTGCAGACTCTTCACCATTTTAGTTACCTTCCTTGGGACACGCTTCAATTTCTCAACATCCTTTTTGAATTGTGGAGCCCAGAACTGGACACAGTATTCCAGATGGGGACTGACCAAAGCAGAATGGAGTGGCACTATTACTTCCCTTGATCTAGACATTATACTTCTATTGATGCAGACTAAAATTGCATTGGCCTTTTTAGCTATCGCATCGCCCTGTTGACTCATGTTCAACTTGTGGTCTACTTGGACTCCTAGATCCCTTTCACATGTAGTCTCCTTCAGCCAGGTATCCCCCATCTTATATCTGTGCATTTCATTTTTCTGCCTAAGCACAGTATCTTACATTTCTCTGTGTTGAATTTCATTTTGTTAGCTTTAGCCCAGCTTTCTAGTCTACTCAGATTGTGTATGAGTTTGGAAAGTGCTGACCAGGTCATTTAAAAATAATATAGACAGAATCAAATTCTTCAGCCTCCCGAATTCACACTGTATTCCACAGCTGCTGAGTTAGATGACGTGCAAGAAGCATGTCGAGACTGAATGGGATGTCTATCACAGACGGGAAAGTTGCTGTCAATATTTATGTCCTAAAACCTGTGCACACAGCTCTGTCCCACTCTCTCCACAATCCCCTGCCATACCCAGCCCTGCCTTCAGGGTGTCTGCTTTATTTCTGTACCCAAGACAGCTGCCTGGTCAAGGGTTACTTGATTGCCTTGAGCAGAAGTTTGGGGTTTGGTTTCTTGATCCTATATGGTAGAACCTTGACAACTGTCTCTAATATATATGAGAAGAGGCAGGCATACAGAAAATTCTAACATATTTCTTTGTCTGTTTAGAGAGAGCCATGTTAACTTTCTACATTTCATTTTCTGCAACTTAATACACGTTTTATATTTACTCTCAGTGGCTTACTATCCCGGAAAAAGAAGTGTGAATACAAAAAGATTCTCTACATGCAGTTAACATACTAATTAGAAAAACTGGAGTTGTCTCAGGAAAAAAAATTGAACAGGTCCTGTACAAGCACATATGATTTAGATGTTAAACACTTGTGTTCAAAATAGCTCACTTCATTTGAAATATATAAATCAGTGTAAGAATAAACTACAGGGGGCAGCAAATATTAACTGTGTTCGCAGGAATGCTAAGGTACAGAACTGAGACAGTTCAGCAGTTCTTATCTGCTTTCTCATGTTCATAGATTTCTGAATCAAAGAGCATTTAATGAAAGAATTTATGGTGTTGCTTTAAAATGATTAACTATTATGGTTGATTAAGACTCTTAATATTATGAAAGGGGTGTTACAAAACAAGATCTTAAATGTCAGTCCATTTTGAAAGCTCTGACTATTCCTTGTCTGAGACTTTAAAAAAAAAACAATGTGTAACTTCTGTTCACAAAGATTTAAACACCCTAAGTGATTTTTAACCATGTGTTTTTGAAATATGATCTCACCACTTCTGAATCCTAGTTATGGAATTGAAAACAGAGAGTAGAAATAAATTGAAGTCTTTTCAACAGGGAGATGTGAGCAGTGGGATCCCATGTGGATCTGTATTGAAATATGTGCTTTTTAATTTGTTTATAAATGATCTGAAGTAAGGGGTAAGCCAATGTACTACACCACAAAAAATACTTAAAGGTTGTTAGTACCTTAAACATTTTTTTAAAAAAAAACTCCAAAAGGCTTTCTTCAAATTGAAGGAATGGGGATTAAAATGATAAAATAGTTGAATGTGTAGAATGGAAAAAATGATGCACACTGGGATCACCAGGCCTAGCTGAAGAATTTCTGACCCTCATGACTATCAAACTACAGTTCCCAAAGACTTGGCGGGGGACTTGTTCTCTGCTATAAAGTTTTGACATGTGCTGGAAAAGGGAGAAATAAAGAGGCCTCTTTCACTCACTTTCCCTGCAACTGTTTGTTGCCACCAGTAGTTTAAGGAGAAGGAGAGGATGGATTCTTCAGGGACCAGGAGGGACTGATGTGTGGGAGGAAAGTTGTTTTGAGAGCTGAATCAGAGAATGGGGCTGGAACAGGAATTTTCTTCCACTCTGGATTTTAATTCAAGCTCAGGAAAAGAACCTAAGGTTCCAAATGCATTTTCTTTGAGATGAACATTAGAAGCCGGTTAAATAACAATGTGGAACCTCTTTCAGGCCAAGGGCCGAATTCAGTTTTAGAGGAGTTATCAATAGTAGCCTCTCTATAGGGGGCAGGCCCAAAGTCAAACTGATACAGTCAAAAAGACCATTGTACTTAGTGCCAATTATTAGTTTTTGAAGAGGCATTTCAGCATTTTTAAAATAGGAAAATAACCAGTGCAAAAGCTAGGAAACATGCAAATGATGGCATCATAAGGAAGGTGGCATAATCATCTGTGGAACTCCAGAGGACCAGCTTGGAATGACAGAAGGGCTGGGTTTGGTCCTAGGTTCCCTAAACCTGCTTTAAAACGTATATACAAGCACAGAAAGTACACCATTTGCACCCATCTCTAACAGTACAGTGCAATGTTTCCAGAACTGGAATATCCCCTGGAATAGGCTGCCATTTGCTGGATGTGTTACATAAATACCTTGAGAAGTACGAGGGGTCTAATGTTGTTGTTAACCACCCCTGAGTCAATTCAGACTCATGGCAACCCTGTGGATGAAACATTTCCAAGACCCTGTGTCATTAGCTCCTCTGCTCAAGTCCTGCAGATTCAAGCCTGAGATCTCCTGCATCTGGCATCCATCTTCCTCTCTTTCTATTACCTCCTACCTTTCCTTTCATTATTGCCTTTTCAAATGAGTCCTGCCTTCTCCTGATGAGGCCAAAGTATGACAGCCTCAGTTTTGCCATTGTAGCTTCCAGGGAGAGTTCAGGGTTGATCTGTTCTAGGACCCATTTGTTTGTCTTTTGGGCCATCCCCAGTATCCTCAACACTGTTCTCCAGCACCACATCTCAACCACTATGCAAACACACACATACACTCCAAAAGTTTTTGGAATGTAATACAAATTTTATTTTGAAAGTTACCCAGAAGTGCTGAATTACTGATGTCAGGGTTCTTTTAAAACAGAACTATAAGGAGTGTTGTAGTTTTAAAAAACATAATCATAGTGAGAGCTTTTTATATTTATGAAAGTTGTGGATTAGTTTGAAATGTCTAATTTATTTTTAAACCATCTAGTTTCTAGCTGGTCCCAGTTTTTACAGTCTCTAGCACATTACTCTGAATGCATGACAAGTTTCTGATGACAAACCAATGCCACAGTATAACTTAATGTACCAGTTCTCAATTATGGTGTAATCAGTACATAGTGCCATAGGAGCCGTTTTACTTGCTTTTTTGCCTAGCAAACAATATCTGCATTTTGCAGTAATGATTGTTTTGTTAATATTATTCGGGTTGTTGAAACCATTTTCAGTTCTGACATATTTTTGGAATAAATCCCCACAGTGCTGTGCTCAGCAATTCCTGCTGCACTCTGGTCTGCTTCTTTTCTGTAGAGCTATTGCAGGGTTTCAGAAACATCAATATAAAGATAGATACATAACCAAAATATAACCTTAGTTCTTGAGAGCTAAGCGTACTTTCACAGGTAATATATGGACACCCTTTAGTATAGGATATATTATTTCTAGATGTTATTAATATTGGGTTGTATGGGGAAAAGTGATTTTAAAATCAAATACACATTTAGCCAGAACTGATTTTACATTTCAATTGTGGACATGGTACAAAACCTGAAAATTGGTATAAGCATCACTTACATGGGGCTCTCTCTCCGTTAATGTCTGGTAGCTGACCTTTTGGGAGACATGAGCTGAGGTTCTGTTTGATGAATAAATACATCATACTGAGTTAACAATTTCTGATTTGGGGGGAAAGTTCTCTAGCTTAGAATTTATTAGTAATAATAATGATGATGACGATGATTTATAGCCCACCTTTTCACGGGGAATCAAGGCAGGTTACAACATCTAAAAACAGTGTATTACATATCAAATCTAGTTAAAATTCATCCGAATGGTCTAATGAACTTTTATATCCCATACTAATTACCTGACTGGACCTGATATTGGTGATAAAGATATTAGTGTATTTGGCCAGTACTTACCACAGTACATTTGCATTTCCTAGAGCACATTTTTATTGATGGGGAAAATCCCCCTGATGCGATAAGTCCCTTCCGTGGCAGTAGCGATTGAAGGCAGTAACATGGCAGGAGGGGATGTGATTATCCTCATCTCCTCTTCCCCCTCACTATTCCCAAGCAGGCCAAAGTTGTTTTTACTCCATGCCTTTCAGGTTTCTTTATTTTTATTTTTGCTGTGACTGGGTAATTAAAGAAAAAATTAAAAAAAAAACCAAAGGAGCAAAGTAAAAACAACTATGGCAAAGACATGCATGAACTTAAAGGCAAGGAAGTTAGGGTTAAAGAGCCAATGCAGAAGGGATCATAGATTGCCAAAGCAAGCATGCTGACACAATTGCAGAGAAGTTGAACGTTTTGAAACTGGTATGTTCCCGTTTGCTTCAGTAACATGTTTGTTATGAGGGGAAAAAGCTGCTGTGAGAAAGTCCTAAGAGGTAATAAATGCACAATCCACATATGAATCTATAAAAGATCACTTCCATTTGAGATTATCTTCTACACTGAAAACAGTGTATGTGTTTTTTTTTAATTAGTGTTTTACTTAACATGTCTCCCATTCTCTGTCCCTTGCAAATAGGGATGACCATTAACTGGAGCAACTTAGAAATGAAATCATACAGAAAGGAGGGGACTTGATCTCATTGTCTTTTGAAGAAAGACTTGATCCCCTTCCCCACTATATTTTTTCAGCATAAGAAAAAGAATTATTTGCTAATTAAACTCAGTGCTTGAAAATTAAGATACTCTTCCATAAGTTCAAACACATGTGGAAACACAGAATGTAGGGAGACATTTCAATAACAAAAAAGTTATTTAACATAAAATATAAATATATAGTACTTCAGTACAAAAACATTGAATATGTTTGGGTATGTTCTTTTGAAAAGGCTTAGAGACTATACAATTGTCCAGTCTCCTTCTTGCGGCGCCTCTATGACGTTGCAAGGCGCCGCTGGCGCATTCGCGACATCATAGGCACTGTGACACGTCTGGACGCTATGCGTCCGATACGTAAACATGGCAGCCCCCATATGGAAGGGGCGCCGCCATGTTGTACATATGGAATACGTACTAGGGTTAGGGGGGGTGCGGAAGCACCGCCCCTTCCTAACCCTAATACGTATTCCATACGTATTTTTTGGCGGTCTGTAACCTGCCTTTGTCTCATTAGGCTAGTGCTGTGAGGAAGACTGTATCACATTTGATCAACTCTGATTTCTCAAATAGGTGGAAACTCTATCACAACACTCATAAAGTATTATGGAAGTGGCCTTTGCCTTGTGACAGCAGTACAGACCCAAACCAGTTGGAGATCATGGTTGAGTACCTCTCTACTGAAAACCTACAGTTCTGAGGTATCTAGTATGTAATGCTTCCTCCATTACGTTTTGCTAGGCATCTAAAGGCATATTCTCTCTGCCTGAAGCCAATTGTTAAATAGTTACACTTGATGCTGCCAACATAAAAGTAATTTGTGGCTAATATAGTATTTATTAAATAAGAAGAGAGAGACTCATTTTGTAACTTTATGTTTCAAAGAGTTCATTATTAAGATACTACTTGCAACAAATAATACTATTATAACATCTAATGGTTTCACTCTTGATCCACAGTGTTGCATGCCTATATTGGTGTTATTATTATTTCAGGTTTTATTTTTATTGTTGTTGTTTTTTAACTTTCCCATGGCCTTCTCTTTGCAGAATAGCAAACCACAGATTATTTCAGTCACTTCACATGAGATCAGTGGGATAGAGAGATCTGTCCATGTTGCATGCCAACTGTTCTTCCACTATACAAAGGGATCTTTTAACACTTTTGAGAGTGTTAAAGCATGAGCTTTTGTAGACTTGAGCCTACTTCCTCAATACATGTTTGTGTTCTACCACTACTTATTCATGGTGCATATGGGTTTAAAGGTGGAAATGTGTGAGCTATTGATACAGCTCATGTGAATAGTTAAATGAGTTGCAGATGTATGCCTCCTGTCCCCACTGAACCTCAGCTTTTTTCTCATTGGAAGCATCACCTACATCTCTGCTTTGGTGCCAGTACAGCGGTATCACAATAAAACTGCTCCTATCAGAAGCCTGATGTGCATCTGAGGTTACCTGTGCCATGTTTCTCTTTACTGGATGATTTTTATATGAGGGTCCATTTAAGCATTCTTTCTTCCAGCTTCAGAATCAGTAGCTTAGTCCAGCAAGAACTGCACTAGGATAATTGACTTAGCTATGCATTTATATTCATGGAGAGAAATCAGACAACAGTAGAGGTTTGTTTCAACTTTTGGTAGACTAATAATCAGAGAAAGACCCCCTCCCCCAAATAATTCAAATATATAGCCGTGTTAGTCTATAGAATCAGTACATAGAGAGATCTTGTAGCAGCTTGCATCTGAGGAAGTAGGCTGAAGTCTACGAAAGCTCGTGCTGCCAATTTCTTTCTTTCAGTTAGTCTCAAAGGTGCTGCAAGACCTCTTTACATACCAAAAAAAGAATGGTAGACTGAGAAGAAAAAGAGTAAAGTTGTCTTGGGAGCATTCTAAGATTGGCAGCTGTGCACTGATTACTGTAATGTACATTAAGACAGCCATTGTCAACGCTTTAGTGTTGTACATTTACCTGTGTTCAACCTGTATATTTGTGAATAAGCACAAACATTAAAAATAGTCAGCAAGCCTCCAATGACCATGTAATCAGACCTGGTTAATGGCTGTGCTCATTAATTTTCTCACCATTAGGTGAATCTAAATGCATATAACAATATACCCCACGCTATTCTGAAATCTTTATAATCTACTCAGGGTTTGGAAAATTACTGTTTTAGACTCAAGCTCCCCGAATTTGTATTCTCTGGGAAAATTCCAAAAATTGTAATGAGATAGAAAATGATGGAAAGTCAAGATTTTAGTTACAATGTAACAGATGTAAGTGTTGGTCTGACACCCATTTCTGTGTATTACTTAATGTCTGTGTCCTCAAACTACCCTGTGCAGTCAAGTTCCTCGAGGTCATTTCCCAGGGCAAATGGTTTGAGCACTGCAGCTCAAATTAACAAGAGGATTATCTTTTAAACAGTTTATTCAAGAAGAGAAAATGGGAGAGTATAGCTGCTAGTGTTGCAGGGCTGCATCAGTGCTGATATTCACAGGTTGGCAGTGTACTGATTAATTTATTCTTGATGATACCTGAAGGCAAATGTGCCACTGTGAGTTACAGTCTTGTCATACCTTGCTATGTTATTATGCGTCTGACCGAGTGATTTGTGCATGTCCATTAAATCAAGGCTGAAGAAGTTCCCCTGTGAAATGCTGGGTTTTGTAAACTTTTTCTTCTGCTTTTTACATTCAAATTTTACTGTTCTGTATACTGATCATCATCAGAGCAAAAGGACTCTGCAGTAGAACTGGCAAATACTTTTTTTGTTCAACTGTGACACCCAGAATCCCCAAACCACCATGGTCAGTAAGAAATTTTTCCAAAAAAGCCAACTTTTCCAAAATTTGGTGCCACCTGCTCTCATCTCTTCACCCTCCACTATGAATTTTAGTTGAATTGGATTGAATTCTAGAAAATTCTCAAAAAATTCTGGAAGTCACCTACCATATAGCAATGTCTCTTGTCCTGTTCTACTCCTTGCCAGACCCTTTTGCAAACATTTCAGTCAAATGCTGTGAAGTTTCAGAGCATTAGCAGAAAATATGTGTTTTTAATATATTAATTAATGCACTTGTCTCCTTACTCACACTTTTCTAATGCCCTTTACCTATCATGTGCATATGGAAATATCTATTTTTAGTACCATGGTTCCTTTTTTACTTTTAAAAATGGAATAAACGTGGGGGAGGGTCAGTTACTGTAACTAACCTCAAAAGCCCATAACAGTATTCATCCCACTGAAATTACTCTCCAGTAAGTAATAGACTCTTATGACCTAAATGCTATAATTCCCTAGTCCAAAGTATTAAGAAAAAGCAAGGCAGTTTTGCAAAAATCCATGAGAACGAGGCTTTGGGTAAAGAACCAACAGGGGATTGTAAAATCCGTTGGCTCTTAAGCATTCTCTCTCATTTAATTAATTTAAAACTTAATAAGTTAATTCTGCAATTTTGTTAATGCTCAAATTCCAACATAAGTAAATCACTATTCTAGTACAGCTTGCTTGCTTGCTTGCTTATGTATTTATTTATTTATTTCTATCCATAGCATTTCTGTCTCATTTGTAAGCCACAATGACTTACTAACTTATGTGAAATCAGTTAAACAAACACATTCCCTGGCAGCAGGCTTGCTGTCTTAAAAAAGGGGGTGGTGGTGGTTAATAAGAGCATGAGTTTCTCATACCCAAAATCCTTGGGACCAGAAGTGTTTTTGGATTTCAGATTTTGAAATGTTTGCATATGCATAATGAGATATTTTGGCGATGGAACCCAAGTCGAAACATAAAATTCATTTATGTTTCGTATACACCTTATACAAGTAGCAGAAAGGTAACTTTATACATAATATGTTTTAATAATTTTGGGCATGAAACAAAGTTTGTGTGCACTGAACCACCAGGAAGCAAAGGCATCACTTGTCCTGCCTGCACAGGCCAAATGAAATGTTCTCTTCCTGTCCACTCAGCGAGGAGTTTGGATGTTGCACGGCCCAAACCTCAGTTCTGGTGTGAAAAATCCAAATGATACTCAGTCCATTCATCACCAAACTTGGGGTAAACCACCTTATAATGAATTAAAATAACTCACCTTTTACTCTCGAGCCCTCCATTGCAACATTGTGCAGCTTTTTACAATGCATCCCACCAGTGGTGTCCCTGGCCCTGGTGTCACCTGGTGAAGAGGGCGGGGCTTCACAACGAGATGCAGGGGGCACTCGGCCTTCCTCATTGCCAAAGCATCATTTTCCTCATGAGAGAATGTGGCCATGACAACAAGATGGGGGGGTCAACTGCATGTCGCCCCTCTTCTGGGGTGTCATCTAATATGGTCCACCTCGCACCTTCCAGTGATGCACTGCACCTTACTGTGCTGCCTGGCATGACTGCAGCCATGATAAATTGCTTGCTCTGGGATCAGAACAATGTGCCCAGCCATGTGATCAATGATGGGTGCCTCATTCTGACCTCAGAGAATGTGACTCACTGCCATTGCATTAGGCAGTGCAGTGGGACCCATGTGCAAATAGCCATCCAGTGTCATAACAGGAGGGACAGTTAATGGAGGTACATTGGGGCATCTTTGGGGCCAGAATACTCCAGACTGCCCCCAACATATTTTGGCCCATGCAGATAGAGACACCCATGTGGACAATTTTGGATTTTGGAGTATTTTGGAATTTCAGAACAGTCACTGAACATACAGTTATTCATACCGCTAGTAGAATGATCCTGTTCTCCCCTCTCTCCCCCTGCTACTACTATTACTTTATGGTGACAAGTGACAATTGATCCTAGCATAGAAGAAGGCAGTGGCAAACCTCTTCCAATAAATCTTGCCAGGAAAACCCTATGATAGGGTTGCCATAAATTGGAGTCAACTTGAAGATAAACAGCAACAACAGTTGAGGTTGGCCTGGCAGGCGGTCGTGGAAACTGTTTTTGCCTCCTTTGAACTTTGATCTGTCATAATTGGGTTTTTTAATTAATTGTGACAAATTGTAGTTTTGATCTTTATTATGTTATATGGATTATGGTTTTGACATACTGTAATTGCTATTTTTATATATATATTTTCTATCAGGTATTATGTTATGTTTATATTTAATTTGCTTAATATTGTTTTGATGTGGACGTATGCTGAAGGGTTGGGGAAAGGATATTCTATTAACCTTGTTTAACTTGTAATGTTGTTATGTTTTCCTATTGATAGTCACTGTATTGATATTGCTTATTGTTATTGTCTGCTTTATATGGCTGGGGAGCTGAGAAGGGATTTGTTTTTTATTGTACTTCCACTGTTGTTAGCCACAAGGATTCCTAGTTGATTGGGCAGGATACAAATACATTATTATTATTATTATTATTATTATTATTAACTCATACATAAGATTGCTGCATAAGTGCCTTTCTTCCATTTTGGTAATATAACAATCTGATTTTACTGGGACCTGAGTCCAGAGTTGTTGCATAGCACAAAAAAAAAGTAGAGCATGAGTAAAAATAGATATAAGTCCAATAATCTGTCAGGGTTGGAAAGTCTGCTGTTAAACCATGTGTGGACAAAATATGGCCTTCCATATGCTGTTGGATTACAACTCTCACAATTTATCTCTGCTGTCTATGATACCTTTAATGGGAATTGCAGTCCAAGAGCCCCTGAGTTAGACTCAAGACAAAAAATCCAGATTGAATGAATCCCTGGGAGATGTGAAAGTATCAAATTACACCTATCAATGCCTCCTGGAACAAAGAAGCATCAATAGATCTTTCAGATAAGAGAAAGACCAGCTGCAACTTGGAGATCTGCCTCTTGCTGACCACTGGGCAAAACACATGAGTTCCTGAGTTGGCATAGAGAAGAAGACAGACAAACATTCAGTCATTATAGTAAGATGGGAATTTAAATTTAGGTGACACATTAGGAGAGAAAGCATCTTGAAACCAAATTGTGAGTATTAGCAAGAGGCCAATGAGAATGGACTCCTCATTGATGAATATGTTTCAGACAAAAAAAATTAGCTCTGATAGTACATTTCATCCAGAATGACTAAATTTGGTATTTTCCTAAGTAAATTACAAGAACAAAAATATCTGTGTCAGGCCAATAAGAACAATAACAACAAAATCCAGAGTTAGATTTTAAAAATCAATGTTCTAAGAACAAGCCATTCATGTGCTTTTCTGAAAACATCAAAGGATGTCTGTAAGTGATACTGTAAGTAAAATCACAAATCTGCCCTTATTAATTTTAGAGCCTCAGTGGTCAGGTTTTCTCTGCAAGTAGAGCTGCTATAAATTTCTTTGCAAAAAATTAAGATGCCTATAGTATTGTGATCCTTATTGGTAGTATGCCTGAAACTCTCTAAGATCAAAAGATGAAGTAAATGCATGAATCGTGACACTGCTGGATCTAGTGAAGTCCAAAACCTGACTAAGATCAATGAAAATGAATTTGCAAGCTTTGATTAAACTAATAATTAGCTAGAGGATGAATCTGGAAAAGTAAGAGTTCCATTATGAGTTCAATTTCTAACTGTTATGAGACTAGGCACCTCTCTCTGAAAGAAACCTAAGAATTTGAAGGTGAGAGAGGAACAGAAGAACAAAGATTTTGGTCAAGGAGTGGGATACAGTCTAGAGAGAAATTAGGAAACTGATACTAGTCCCAGCACCTTGAGGAGAAGCTCTGAGGGAAGCTTTTGAAGAAATTTTGGAAAGAGTGCTACCTGCCTGTCAGAGGAAAGGGTTTGATCCTTCCAGAATATCACAGTCCTTTGAAAGTAGCCAACATGATGAATAGTTTTGGCATGGGACTGGAATATAGTATGGCAACCTTGAAGAAGGAGAAGCTATAGTAGTTTGGCAACCTGGATAGTCCCTGATGGCCAAACTAGTGGATGGATGAAATCAGAGACAGTGGGGTTCCATCTCAAGCTCTTTCATCTCCTTTGATGTCATCCTGCTCCTTGCATCTCCATTGTGCCTTCTCTGTGCCTTCTCTGTGCAGGCAGCGGCTTGGAATGCTGTGCCTTTCTCTGCACAAAGAATGCCCCATTATCTCTGATCAATGAATACATATGACAAAGCTATTTCCCTGTCACCTGCTCATGTTCACTATGTGGATAGTGGTGGGATTGGTGGTCGGTGCAAATGAAAACTCAACTGGGCAATAAAATAAGCCATCACCTAGTACAGTGCCTTCTGTGCCTAGTATAGGCACTCAAGCCACGGGGCATGCGTGGGGCACAAGGGGCGGTGTGTCCCATTGAAATGAATAGGCTTGCATGCCCATGGCGCACTGTGCACCACCGCATCGCCGTTCACGAGCCCCTTTGCTTCCAATGGGGCTCGAGCATAGGCAGAATTTGCCTTATGTGGCAGGGTCCAGAACAGATCCCCTGCGTAAGGTGAGGGACGACTGTACTATGGCAACTAATGTTTTTGAATGTATTTCAGAGACATGTCTACCTTTGCCTGCCATGCAATACTTACTACTTATAATGCCTTTCATCTTGCCATTCATACTTGGCAACAGTGGGGTTCCTAGTGTTCATGTCACCCAGTGCCAGGGTGGCAATAGCTTGCCCTGTGTCCCTCACCATCTGTGGAGATCAGCCATGAACCAGCCAAGGTACCAGGGAAGGTGATGGGCAAGTGCATACATGCTCACTCCTCCTTCTCTGCTGCCTTGTCTCTCTCACCTGAGAGAGCCAGGGCAGCACAGAAGGGGTTAGCAGTGGCAGCATCACTCACACACACACAGAGGGAGGGAGGGAGGGAGGGAGGGAGGGAGGGCCCAACCAGGTGTTACTCCTCTGCTCAGATGACACCCAATATGGTCCTCATTCCTCACTACATGATAATCCAATCCTATCCAGAACCTAAAGACAATAATAAAAAAGTGGGATCAGTGGGATGGAGAATCTACTATGGAGTTTAATCCAGATTTTAAAATAGATCCAGCATCTTGAACAGGTTTTGTAATCTAGATTTTACAAAAACTGTTCAAGATGCTGAATCTACTTTTGGGATAGTGTTCAGTGCCTTGGACAGGTCCATTAAAGTTCAAAGTTAAAGCCGTAATGGATCCACCAACACACTCACATGAAGGCCACTAGCCACCACTGTACCCTGTATTAATGTAAAATAAGCTAATGTGTATATAATACATAATATATGTGAAAGATGTATACATGTATATAAGATTAATGAAATGCATCATCAGTGGTACCACCTTACTGAATTAGTTCTGGCACAAACTAACTCAGTGGAAAAAATCAACCACAATAAAATACAGAGGGAGATGTATTGCAGAAATGAATAATAAGCACAAGGTATGCATACATTTTAAAAATCATTGGGCTTCTTATTTTGCTTCTATAGTTGTGATAAATCTGTTTCAACACTGTATTGCTGACCATGGTTTTTGCAATTGTGGGGTGGGGTGGGAGGGTACTGATAGTTTTTCATTCCATCTTTCCACCTCTGCTTTCAAACTGAGCCAGCAGAGTGGGGGGAGGAATGGGTCTGCCTTTAAAAAAATAATTGGCTTGCCGTAGAGGAAGGATGGTGTTAGAAGATGCAGAGATGAGAGCTTCAGCCAGGTTTATGGAGGAATGCTCATGTTGCTTCCTCTTCCTTTCTTTGACTCACATCAATCAACTGCCGGATTGCAACAAGCAGGAGAAAGTGGCGATTGCAGCCTTTCATCATTAAAACACACTCCCCTCCCTTCTCAGAGATTTTTCTGGGCCCTTTCCTTGACAGGGCTGCCTTTGGCTGAACTTTGTGGATATAATGCTTTACATTTTAAGGACCTTGTTTAAAATGTTTGCTTAAATGGAGTTTCATTCCACACAGCCACTTTTTCCATGTTGAATTGATAGTGGGCTCCCTAATTTCCAGATCACAGGACGCATGTTGGAAAAACAGGGGCAGCCCTGAGACCAATATGTAGCAAACTGCTTCCTATGGCAGAGTGAGGGGGATGACTGCCAAAGTTATTGGAAAATGGGGTGTCTATGCTCTGACAGCTTCAGTGGAGGCAGTGATGCCAGGGGATTGGTGAGCAGAAGAGAAAGGACCAGTTCAGTGATTGCTTAAACCTATGGAATTAGCTTCTATCAGTGTTTCATTAAGGCTGCATCTGCACTGCAGAATTAAAGCAGTTTGACATTGCTTTATCTGACATGGCTTAATGCTATGGATTTCTGGGTTTCTTTTTAGTTTTGTCGGGTATTTTGGCTTCTCTGTCAGAGAGCTCTGGTGCCACAACAAATTACAAATCTCAGGATCCTACAGGATGGAACCACAGCAGTTAAAGCAGTGTCAGACTGCTCAAGTCCCTTCCTTACATTTCTAAAAGAAATCTCAGAACATGTAGATGCTTTACTCTATAAGGAGTTTATCACATGGAGGCAAATCCTGTGCAGAAACAGGATTTTAAAATACACTAAACATCCAAAATTTGGGTTGTTTTTCAGATGCATTGGCAGAAAGAGAAATAACGCTAAGATAACCTGAACGGAAAGCCAACTAAAAACACTCCTTTCGGAATTTCCTGAAAGTGAAAAGGAGTGGGTTTTGCCAGCTTTCTGTTCAGGTTATTTTCACATTATTTCCCTTTCTCAGAAAATGTTTTCTAGAACAATTTTAAAAAAGTAACTTAAAATGTCACTCGGTACACCCTGCAAAGGTGACACAGTTATATTACTTTCTAACTTTCCTTGGTTCCAGATCGATCCCAGAGGTAGAGCTATAGACATGGAGGGCGATGAGGGTATTGCCTTCCAAATAAACATTCTGCCCTTCACAACGAAAGTTACCATCAGTTAACAAATTTCTAGCATTTCAGAAACCTAAGACTTTAAATGAGCATTTATAGTTTAGGCAACCAGAGAAAACAGACTTAAAAAGTTACTTGGGGGGATAAAAACACAACAAACGTAAGAGTTCTCGATGTCAACCATTTCCAATATTTCATTTCTTTGCAGTGCTAGAAATTTGGGCATTGAAAGAAAATTTATAGTAATTGGAGGGCAGAATTCTTATGGAGGGGAATGTCTTCATTAGCTGCACCTTGTTCCTTCCACTGTAACATGTTACCAGGTACTTTGGTATATGTTACCTCCAAGCTCTGGTGATAACAGAAAGATTTATTCATCCAGGGAATAATCACAGCCTCCTAGCTCTGAGAAGTTAGCTTGCCAGTAGTTTGAATAGTTTGTTCCGGCAGTCGAGAATGTGAATTTCTCATATAGAACTGGAATGCACTTTAGCTATGAACTGCAAAGACATCTGCTGCAGTTTACATTCATTGTTTCTGTGTTAAGAGAACTTGGAAAATTTGCTTCAGTTATTCAAAAACAAAACTCCCAACTGAGAAACTGAGGGCTCTTTCAAATGGAGCAAATGTGTCTGAAGGAAGTAGAGAAAGAAAGAAAATCCCACTGACATTTTACTAGTCACACTATATTTTGGCCTACTTTCCCTCCTTTTCAGAACTATGTTGTTCTTACCCAAGAGATGAGTTCATTTTTAAAAAAGCAAAAGCAATTATATTTGGTCACTGCATGTACTGTAAGCATTCAAATAGATATGTCCACTCCCTAAACCTCTCCCTGTTTTCAGGATGTTTCCACATTCTCTACTATATCCTCCCCAATGCTTCTTTTTTTAATATTTTTAATTTTTAAAAAATCTCACTGAAGCCTTATTATCAACCAGTCTACTACTTGGCTGGGAAAGATCACTCCTTTCCCCTGAGATACACACACACCAAGTTCAACATGAAGCTGCAAGACTGAGAGGAGTGGGAATGTAACAGGAAACTTTCCTCAGGTTGACTGATGTATGTGTGGTTGACATACTGCTTTTGTAATTTTGGGATCTGAAGGGCTGCTGGTTTCCTAACCTTGTTTTAATTCATTGGCACTCCTGTTGTCCAGAGCCCACCATAGAACTGAACTTTAAAATACATGTTTAAAAAGACATAGTTTAGAACTCATTGGAGGGCAGTGAAGTGAATGTGCAGCAGTCTGAAATTAATTGTGATTTGTCTGCACTTTACAACCTATGCACACTGTTAACATTAAACTTATAGTCTCATTAAACATCCCTTTGCCAGTAATGATTAAGAACACTAAGATTTTCAAGATCACATTTTTTTTAAAAAACCAAAAGACTTGCAAGGGGACCATATTCACATGCACACATAAACATTCAATATTCATAACACACTTTTTTAGAGTACATACAATAGTATTGTATGGCACACTAGCAGTGTTTCTTTGTCTTATCAGGTTACTCGAATGTAAAGCTCAAGCAGATTTAGCCAGGAACTCATCTACAGCTTATATAAAATGAAAACATCAGAGAAGCGA
The DNA here is from genome assembly GCF_019175285.1 of Sceloporus undulatus. NCBI lineage: Eukaryota > Metazoa > Chordata > Lepidosauria > Squamata > Phrynosomatidae > Sceloporus > Sceloporus undulatus. Next base: position 238,416,798 of record NC_056523.1, read on the forward strand.
TGGATTTGATACTCTGAACTCCCTCTCTGTTCATTGGCTTGGCTAAAGTGATGTTACAGAAAACTGAAATAGGAATGGGGGACAAAGTGCTGACAGGAATGGGAAAGGAGACTGAAATAGACTGAGGAATGGGGAGAACCAGTGTGGTGTTGAGGTTTGGATGACTCTGGGAGACCAGGGTTTGAGTCCATACTTGGCCATGGAAATCCATTTGGTGACCTTGAGCAAATCACACTCTCTCAGCCCCAGAGGGAGGGAAAGGCAAACTTCTCTCTGAACAAATTATGCCAAGAAAACCCCCTGATAAGTTTGCCTTAGGATTGCCATAACTCAGAAATAGAAAGTGAGAACGAAATGCACCTTGACATAGGAGCCAATTAGGAAGTGGAGGAGAAAAGAAAAAAGTGGGGCTACAGAAGAGACTGAGGAGGAAGTGGTGGTGCAAGGAGTGAGTGTAAGGAGGGAGGGAAGACTCAGAGAGAAAATAATAATAATAGGAAGGGGAAAGGGAAGAGTGTGGGAGTGAAAAGACATGAAGAGATAAATGGAAGAGGGCGCTAGGGAACTTTCCGGTCTTTGCAAAATGTAATTGATGTCATTATATTTTAAAGGCCAAAACCCAATATGCATGATGGGATTTCTGCTTGTGCCTTCACTTCTGTGGTCTCTCTTTCCCCAAGGATGTTTGAGAGGATTCTCCAAAAATTTCTGATGGTCCATAGAGATTGGAGCTTCAATGGAGATATCTGAATTCAGTGATCCCATGGTGGAAGGGTTAACCTGTCCCAAAATGTTGGAGATACTTGGTTTGTGGCTAACAGTGCACCTGAACACAGTCATGATGTGTTGTTGGGGCCAGTCTAAAAAACAACTCCACCAATTACCTGTTTTGCATTTAGTGATCAATGTGTACTGTAAGCAGTGCAAGTTTTAGGTACTGGAGCTATGCCAGATCAAAATAAAATTCTGGGCTACCTGCTATCACTATCTTTATAGATTGCATGCATTGTGATATTCCTGCATCCCATTATTTACACTTACAATATGATGAGCTGTCAGCTAAATTCTAACAGGCAATTAGTCATAAAGCCCCATTAACACATATATTAAGCCTTGGATTTTTAAATGACTAGGAGAAACAGACCCCAGTTGCTTAATTTACGCTTTTAGAATTCTCATTTGTAATCCACAAGGCATTCTCACTACTCCTAGTGAATACTAAAATTTACTAGGCTAATAAGTACACCCATTGCTGGTAAACAAAAATAATAAACTCTGCAAATACCTTGGATATGCATATGTTTTAAGTGCTAATTTGGTATCTCTAGGGGCTCATTCAATGATTTATCTTTATCTTTTAAACTTGCATAATTCTTATAAATCTTTCAAGTGATAAACCTTTGGTACTTAAAGGAAAAGATGTCTGAAGAAGAAAGAGATTCAGAGTACATTTACTTTTTTATTATTTTTTGCCATGGTTGCTATTTTTATCTTGGCTCTTTGTATTAAAGGAATTGAAGAGAGGAAAAAAGACTTCAGGAAGCTAGTAATTAATCACACGATAAAAATCCACAGAGATTTGAGACTGATGAAGTCGGACCAAGGTTTATTAGATTGCAATAGAGCATATGCTATGAACTGGATGTACACTGAAAGCTGTAAATACATTTTTTTTCAAATAATGAATGATCATACAAAACAGTAATATTCAAACTCCTGAGGAACTAATTTAAAAGGGTAGCAATCATGTTTTTGTTATATAATGTGTAAACAACAACAGAGAACCTAGAAGCACCTTAAAGATCCAGAAGTTTCATTTAGCATATAGCACATGGTAGACAGAAGGTTATTTCATCTCATGAAAATGAGCTGCTGTCCACAAAAGATGATGCCAAATAAAACTTGTGATTCTTTGAGGTGCCACCAGACTCTTTGTTGTTTTTATTGCAACTATGGTTATCCCTGAAGAAATGCATGTGAGTGTATTGTTGTCTATATATGAGACATGAATTGATTTAGAGGATATATGTTTAATTTCAAATAGGGGTATGTTTAACTTCTGTGGTTCACTTTGCGGGCAATTGCTATACCAGGATTGCCACCATTGTGTAGGCATGAAGCTGCATTATTTCTGCAGTGCAGATGCCTTCTTTGTGTCTTTCATACCAAGCTACTTTATAAAATTGCTTCATAGATAAAATGTGCAGGAAAAGAGCTACATGTGTCATTTTTGGTTCATTAGAGAAAAGGCTGGATAACCAACCATCCAATGAACCAACGCTTTAAAACCTCTCAGCACAGTGGGAGGGGAAAAAGTTAGGCCGTAACTCCAGGGCTTCCCACATCTGGAGACATTTTTCCAAATGTTGATTGTTTTCTAGAAACGTGCACATTCTGCACCAAGATGTGTCATAGTTTATGTATGCATTTGCATAAACAAAAAAAACAATGTTGACTCAAGTTCAAAAGCAAGACAAACCTGCTAGCCAACCAAAACCAGAGTTTAAATTTATGCAGCTTTTCTAATGAATTAGACAACCCAAATTCAAAATGTTGAGGACCTTGTGATCAAAATGGTCTGTTAGGAACTTGAACTTGAACTGTTAGCCCCCCAGGTGTTGTTTGAGTGCTACTCCCAGTGATCCTCACCTTTTTCTATGCTTGCTGGGGCTGCTGGCAGTTGCAGTACATGGACCAGAGGGCTGGATAATTTCCACCCATTTTCTATAGTATGAAATTATGTCAGTTTTTAATCACAACCATATATCTTTTCCTGACATCATGAATTTACTGTTGAACTGTTACAAAACTTTAGAAACATGTTCAAAGACAAATGAACATTGGCACCGGACACCCTAGCAAAACAAAATACTTTTCCAATGCTCCATTTGTTCAGTCAAGAAGTAAGCACAGCTTGGTATGATATATTACTGAATACAGGTTACACAATATTGTTTGAAGCTGAATAAGCAAGATAAACGGAAAATAATACACGGCAGTCTGATAGATTTGCTTTGTGCCTCCATTTTTCTTTCCCTCTCGTGGACATGTTTAGATGCTGTCCCACTGCCATTCAGGCAGAGGTAGGATGCCACCTTCCAAGTTCTTCACTAAAGTTTATTTCTATTACGTAATTGTTGTATTATATATCAATGCAAGTGGATGGGGATATCTGCACACGGAAACCATGAATGGGAGGCCCTCTGTCCATATTTTGCTCAGTGTGTGGATTGTGGTGGTAAGGAATCTATAGTGAGCACAGAGATGCTGAACATTGTTGAGCATGGAAATGGTTAAGATGGTTATATCCTTAATATATTGATAACATGTGACACAATGCACTTGTGATGCAGTGCACTTTGTGTTACTGGCATCATCATCATCATCATCATCATCATCATCATCATCATCATCATCGGTTTCACAGCCTGCCAGGTATTACCAAGTGGAGTTTTGAACCATCGTTGATTTGGATTCTATCCGAGTATCTAGGATTCACTGAGGTATTGACAGATAATTTGGCATGACCCAAGTAGTGTCAGTTTTTATAACTCTACTATTGTGATCTTGTCTATGACTGTTCATTCTCTCCATTTGTAATTGCTCCCAGAATACCTATCTCTACAAGAAGCACAGTTGTTTTCTGCTCCCAGAGGATGTCTAAATCATTGATGGTTCAAAACTCCAGTTGAACATAGTTTTTTGTGGGTTTTTTGGGCTATGTGGCCATGTTCTATAAGAGTTTATTTCTGATGTTTCGCCAAACGTCAGGAATAAACTCTTATAGAATATGGCCACATAGTCCGAAAAACCCACAAAAAACTATGGATGCCAGCCATGAAAGCCTTCAACTCCAGTTGAACACATCAGGCGAACTCTCTGTTGTTGTTGCCCTACATTTCCCAGGGAGTATGATTTCAGATATGTTACAAAATTTAAAACAGATAGAAACACATATGGATTAAAACACACCACCGCTGTCTTTATTACATTCTGTATGGGCTTGAAGATAGTCAAATTGTGCTTGAATGCCTTGGAAGTACTGAGAAGTGGAAGACATGAGAAATGCTGGAGGCTGGTCCCACACCTGGTGCAAGCAGCTCAGCTTCTGAGAATGAAAGGGAAAAACAAGTGCACAGGCAAACGTGTGGTTCCTTTGTGGGTGTGCGGCTACAACCCAAGGAAGGCAGCTTGTTCTCTTTCTGGAGTTTATCACACTGGGGCTGATTTTGGCATTAAAGAGAGATTAAAGTGCATTTAAAGCATCCTGCAAATGAAGCAGAAGTGGCGAATAATTGTGCAAATGATTATCACACGCAATTGTGCAAATGAAATACTGGAAATGCATAGTCTCTGAAATCCTAAAAGAAAAAAGACATGCATCAATACTTCTTTGTGACCACTTTAATGGCGGGTTTTCTGCAAGGTTGTGTGAAATCGTAACGCATAATTACGTGATTTTTCTGGGATATTCATAGGATAAACTCCCGATCTCCTTTGTATGATAAACTCCTGTACGAGAGAGGGGTTCTTCTTCCCAGTTTGTTTGTTCTGCCAGCTCATGTCAGGGCCGTGGGAAGAAGGCAGGCATTGGCATGTTTTACCATGTGTGCATAAATTTGCCCAGGGCTGTGAGTGGATCTGCCCAATTCATTCTGTGGACAAATAGTCTACAGAAATGGGTCATTAGTGGAGCAAGAAGCAGTGAAACTCCACAGGTGTTACTGCCGGAAAACTAAATTTACAGAACAGTTGGACTTTGACCTTAGGGAACAATGCTGTGTATCTATTTTGGGTAGGATCCTATAATGGTCTGAGGAATTTGCAAGGCCTGAGGTGATAGTAGTGATGATCTCTCTTTCGCTCTTCCTTTCTTGCATTTATAGTTCTACTGATAGGAACCTCCTCCCCTTTTTATATACAGTTTGAATGCTTTTGTAACCATTTCTTTGGAGAAAAACTGAAACTTTGGGCACCCGTCTCTCTGTAGAAAGTGGCAATTAATAGCAAATGACTGTTATTTCCTTTAAATTATCCACCACAAGCCCCCTTGTTTGGATGGCGTGCGCTCAAAATAGATGGCGCTGCACACACAACTTGTGTTGTGTAAATAAAGATGACAAACAGAGCAAATTCCCTGGAAGTATGACATTTCTTTGGATTGGATAACTGAGAGTTTTGGAGAGGAACTGAGGGGGTGCCTCAGCTGCAATAAGAAGCTGGCCTTCCCTCTTTCTTTTCTTTTTCTTTTTACTTTTTCGAACACACCCGATATCTTCATCCCCTTTTCCAGAGATAAAACGAATGAGAACTCCACCCAAAATGATATTTGAATTGGAAGGAAAAAAAAAGAAAGAAAAAGAAATGCACCCCCCTTTTTTTCCCCCTCTTAACATTTGTTTTTTTCTTTAAGTCTGAAGGGACTTAAAAGGGGGGGAGAAAGCAAGCTGTAATAATAATTCAAAGCTTTTCCTTTTCCTTTTTGCAAAGGCATTGGAGTGTCGTATAGAGAGAACCGTCCTGGCTGTCTTTGTGTGTGTGAAAAGTGTGGCTTCTCTGAGGGGAAACACTGGGACACCCTCTTGAAAGCATGCACTGTAATGTGTTTGTGTGTGTTGAGGGAGAGAGAAACAGAACAGAAGACCCCCCCCCCAAAAAAAGGCGGGAGGAGGAGAAGAAAAGAGGGAGGTCCTTTCTGGGCTGGTACAGCTGGCTAGCAAGGAGTGACGTCACCATCCCCACACACACCACACTACACACACACACACACAAGCTTCACCCGAGCCCTTCTTCCCAAACCCAGACAGGAGAAAAGGGTTTGACAACAACCCCCAATAAGAACACATTACTAAAAGAAAAGAAATCTAAACAGAGGAGGGAGAAAGAGGAAGCAGGGGGAAGAGCATCCCTGCTGGTTTCTCCCTCAGCCTTCGCCTCTTCCCCAGGGGAGACCTTCTCTTTCCCCCCCTTCTGCAAGAAGGGGCTGCTCTCCCTCCGCCCCCAAGGGCCTGGTTGTTGTTTGCATTTCTCCCCCCCCCACACACACACACACATCCAAAGCCTCTCCAACTTGCCCTTCGGAAAGCTTTTGTGTTGCACACACAAAAAGACAAGCACATACGGTGCCTACATATATCTGACTTTTATAGATGTAGTTGTGTGCCTTCAGATCTTATGTGTGGGTATATAAATGTCACATAAGTGTGTGTATGTGTGTCCATACACACACACACGACATACATACACACATCCATATGTATATGACTTTTATACACACATGCACATCCATAGTGCTGACTTATATACATACACACACACACATATGTATGTGGTGACCTTTATATATAGACACACACACACACAAACATATGTGGTTTTTGTACACACACATACATGATATATATATCTATACATCTACACATACATATATATGACACACACACTCACTTATATAATATATACACACATCCATATTGGTGACATATGCACAAACACACACACACATATGACTTATATACACAAAGAGAGATAGATATACACACATATATGTGACATATATATATATATATATATACACACATACTTATGACATATATGCACATGTATGTATACATACACAAACATGCAACTGCTGTACATATATGACACACACATACACACGACTCTTATTTATACCAATATACATACATATATGACATATATATGCAAAAATATTTATGACTTATACATACATACATACACACACACACACGCGTAAACAGTTACCCTATATGTATGTATATATGTATATGTATATATGTATATATGCGTACCTGTGCATATATAAAAGTCACATACACAGGTATGTATACACAGACAAACATGTGACTTGTACACATATATGACACACACAGAGATACATATATATACACACATATGATATATATAAATGTAAAGATGTAAATCTACTGCACTATATAAATAAAGCATTATACACACACACATATGCATACATGTATGACTTTTATATACTGTACACACATATATGTGACTTTTTAATGTATACACATACATATATGTGACTTTTTACTTATACACACACACACACACATATATATATATACAGTCACCCTGTACATGTGTGTGTGTGTGTGTGTATAAAACTTACATAGATGTATGTGTATATATAAAAAAAGAATTGTGCAAAAGTAAAGCTGTTCTTATTTGGATTTGCATCATTCTTTTTTAATCACCCTGTACAGCACACACACACAGACAACTTTATATGTATATACACACACACACACACACACACAGAGAGAGACATAGAACTTATATATATATATATATATATATATATGCATACAAATGCACATGACATATATATATATACACACACTCACACACACTCACAAATGCACATATGACTTATACACATGCACATGCAACTTTTATACACACATTTATGCACAAATGCAGATATGACTTATACACACACATGCACAAAGGCACATGACTTTTATACACACACACACACACACACACATTTATGCACAAATGCAGATATGACTTATACACATACATACACACACACACAGACACCCGTGTGACTTTTAGACAGTCTACCCATAGACAGAGGGGGGTCTTCTTCCTTCCTTTCCGACAGAGCAGCCCAAGGGTTTGCTCTTTTGTGGGGGCTGCCCTTTCGCCCTCCTCTGCCCCTTGCGTTGCCCAAGGAAGGGGCAAAGGAGGGTGTTGGGGGGGAGCAAGAGGAGGAGGAGGAAGAGGCGATCCCTCCATCCCTCCATCCAAGGGAGGAGGGAGAGGAGAGGGAAGGAGGGAGGGAGGGAGGGAGGGAAGAGCCGAGGCAGAGGCAGAGGCTGCCAGAGCAGCAAGAGGAGCAGGAGCCAGGAGGCGAGAGCGCAGGAGGAGAAGGAGCACCGGCAGGCAGGCAGGCTCTTTCTTTCTCCCAAGGAGGCTGCCCACTTGACCTCTTTGGAGAGACAGACAGAAAGAGAGGCTGCCCTTGGCTCCTGGGGGTCGCTGGGGGTGGGTCTGGGGGTGATGGTGGTGGCAGTCCTGGGGGATCCGGCTGCTGGGAGCCGTCGCTCGGCTTTGGATTAAACGGGGCAGGAGGAGAAGGAGGAGAAGAAATAGGAGAAGGAGAAGAGGAGGAGGAGGAGGAGGAGGACACGGCAATAATAACATCAGGAAGAGGAGGAGGAGGAGGAGGAAGAAGAAGAGGAAGAAGAAGAAGAGGAGGAGGAGGAGAATTGCCCCTTTGATGGGCTTGAGGGGGCTGCCAGCATGACCAGGTAAAGGAGGATGCTGAGGATGCTGATGACCCATTTCTTTCTTTCTTTCTTTCTTTCTTTCTTTCTTTCTTTCCTGTCTGCCTGCATGTATGTATGTATGTATGTATGTGTTACAGACAGCCATGTGTGTTGGTCCTTCTCTTCCTCCCCTCCCCAAAGTAGCCCTCGGGTCTGATCCCTTTGCAGGATGATGGGAACTCGGGGGGGGGGGGTTGTGAGGTTTGGAGTAAGGGAGCCCCAATGGGCTGGCATGGCCCTTGGACAGTGCCCGCGGGGTCTCTGGGCTCCATGTATGTCCTCTCTGTGGAGCAAGATGCTTGCCATGCCCTGTGGTCCATGGCTGAGTTTGTGTCTGTGTCAGGGATAGTGATCATGATCATCATCATGATCACAATCATCATCACCATCCATCATCACATTGGGAGGGGAAAAAGGAGAGGCGTCTTGGGGAAGAAGAGCCACCATGCAGACTGTTGGGGGACTCTCTGTCTGTAGCTATGTCTCAATATCCCCCAAGTAAAGCCCAGAAGGAAACCATATGGGAAAAGGGGAGTTATTCACCACCATCATTATCATCATCATTCTTTATAGCAGAGTCAAGAAAAGGACTTCTGGTAACAGATTTGTAGGATTCGCAGGCACACTTTGGTGTATTGGTGGCAAACTTGTTTGATGGGTGCTTTGCTTCTCAGAAGGCGGCTCTTTTCATTCAGCTTTCTGTGATTTCCAGGCTGCTGCTTCACATTTGATCTGGGTTTGATTTTAACCCCCCCCCCCCCCATTCACATAAGTCATGATCACTGCAAAGCCTTTCTTTTTTTGCTCACTGTTGGGTTCTGCTGGTGCTCTGTTTCTCCACAGGTTACTTTGGAGCAGTACAATGTCACCATCATTCATGCCTCCGAGATCGTCGTGTATATTTTACAATCCCTTCAGAAAGTGCATTTATCACTAACTTTCTTCGAGCTTTATAAAAATACATTTTTGATGTGTTTTTGAGGAGAGTTTTCGCTCGAACGGTGTGTGCCAAGATTTTATTTCCCCTCAGTATCTCTTGTGAGGGAGTGCAATCTTTCAGCATGGGTCAAGCATTGGTTTTGTGTTGGAATTATTTTTGCCTTCATGGTTTCAGTGGTTTTCCTTGATCCTTGCGAGCTCCTGTTTTGTAAATATCATAGGAAATTGTGATAGTGACCTTTTTGTCGACCGCTTTTGCTAAGTTGTCTGTAGGGACACAACTATGGTTTTGGTTTTAAACAAGGGCATCCCCCCCTTTACCTTAGCATTTTGTTATGGAAATGTTAAGGGACAGAAAGTGTTTGTTTTTGAAGTCTGCTAAAAGGCTTGTGTTGTTTGGTCCTCTCAGACTCAAATGGAACTTAAAGATGTGGCATTCAGAATCTTTTTTTGCTTTTGGGGAAATGAATACAGCTTTAAGACAATAAACCTTAGAAAAGAAATCAAGTAAAAGTCCGCTCCCAAAATAATTGATCCCATGTAGCTACTGTTAAAGAAAGCTGCTTATTGTTTCATCACCGCTTTCTTAAATTAACTCCCATGAGATCTAGCATACTGCTATTTCAAACATGAAATTGATAGTCTGGGCAGTCCCCTAAATTCAGCTGTCAAATTCTGCCCTACTAAATTGTTTTAAATATCAGCTGTGTTCCCTACAAGGTACGTTTCAGATCTAGATCCTGTAGTTTTTGCAGAGAGAAGGAAAGGGAGACAGATGTAATTGGATATGCTTTCTAATAGTCTACCATCACTTGTGGAGGTATGAAAGAATATATTTATAGCTACTTTAAATTCAGAATGATATATGGTTTGTGTACTTCCTCTTTAAACACAGAGCTCTTCTACTGAGGAGTAGACTCTTGTTTTTAAGATGGTACTTGGAAATGTTTGTGGCTGCATGTGCTTTGCCAGGAATCCCTCTTAGAAATAACTATAACACAAAGACATAGCACTGAGATTTTTAATTTCGGGCAATTTTGTTTCAGAATTACCTTTTATTTGTCCAATCTATTACGCTTTAATGACTAATAAACAGTGGCATGAGTTACACATTTTATTGTGGCTGTTATACTTGCCAAGATGGTGATAGGACAAGGGGGGTGCATGTCTCTGTGTGTATACATATATAGAGAGAGAATGTCATGATTTTATTCTCTATGCAGCTTTGATAATAGCTCTGAGCTTATAGTTGTCATCACCATTTTCAGAAAAGGCCACCCACAATTTGCATACTTGAATGGTGTTAGTAGTAGAACTTCAGAAGCTGAAAAGTAGGGATCACGCTTCTGTCTGTTACTGTGAGTACTAAACCACTAGGGGCCTGTATAAACTGCTCTTACGCAGCAAATACCATTGTACCAAATACTCATGCTTTTGCTAGGAGGACATTTTTGTGCTGATATCCAATTCCATGCAGGTTTACCGAGGATTTGTTATGAATTGGTTAGGTTAATATTCTTGGAGTGAATAATAATTTTACAGTGTTTCCCATTGGGAAATCTTGTGTGGGACTTTGAGATTGTCCTTGCTTTCCTTTGGAGTAAAAGAATGATTCTGTTTGAAAGAGCATCATCTTGAGCAAATTGAAGTCTGGATTTTTGTTCATCTTTAGTCTAAATATTATCAGCCAGTTACAAAAGAAAGAAAGAAAGAAAGACCAAAATAGAGTGTGGGAGACAAGCTGTAATTCACAGTTAGATTGGCACTGGCAGTTATACCTGTGTAGGGTTAAAAAAAAATAAGTAGATGAGGATTACCCCACAGAAAGGCTGCATGTAGATTGATGGTATATTTAAACTACTATTGCAAGTGCAGAAATGCCAAAGTTGCTTCTGGGGTGTGGACAGTATTTATAGGATCAGGGCTGAAAGTACACCATTTTTGAACATTTGTACCAATTTAAAATGGACTATCCATTACATTCTTGACAGATGCTAAACAATAAGGTCAAGCATTCCTTCAATGATTATCAGTTTTTCAAACTGGTAAGGGAGACCATTTGTACTGGGAAGCATTCAATGCATTCACATACCTAATTCCTGCCAGTTTGAACATGATTTATCGACAGACTACTCATACTTTTTGACAGGATTTACAAAAGATAAATCAGAAGATTGTCGGGTGATTCATTAAAAGTGTAACTCCAGTGTACTCTATATGTGTGGATTTATTCCGTAATACGTTTTCAAATTATTAATGCGGTTTGTGTGATCAGTTGCCTTGGGAATCTTTCTTCTGCATCAGAAATGATGACTAGAAATGGATATATTTGAAAAAATAGTGCAGTGATGTGTCTGTGTTTCTAACATTCCTACTCTCTAAAAACATTTCCTCAGATCCATATTTTATTTTATGCAAACATGTTATGATCTATTAAAAGGAAGTGCATCTTTCCAAATGCAAAAAGCAGACAGCAACATCTTTGCAGTTCAGAATATTTGAGGACTAATCTTACTTAAATGCTGATGACAAGGGTTATAATTACTTGACTAGTACACAAAGACCTTTGAAGATTTTTTTTAATTGTTGTTTCCTAAGTAGCAAGAAACAGTAATTTATAGGGGTTGATTTAGTGACAGTTAAAATACCACCAGAAACAGGATTGTACTTTCTCTGTCAGACTTCTTTATCGTCTTATTAATTATGCTGCTGGCAAAACATTACTTTAAAATTGGAAATGACCCCAGCATTTTATATAGAGAGAGGTTTCTTAATTTATTTGGGTTAGATTTGACAGGAAGCTCCTTAGGAATGTGTGGAAGCAAGTGATCTTCATATACAATCAGTATAGGCCAAGTGGAAGGAAATATTTTTTCTCTCTGATCTATTAAATTGAGAGTTGAGAGCACATCTGAGGAAATCTGATGATGTAGAAGAAGATTGCTTGAGAGTGCCTTGCCTGTGAATTCCTTTCCAACAAGGTACACTTGTTTGAGCTGCAGCTCATTTATACAGGTTCCGTCTCTACTCACAGCTCACACTTTAGTGGAAGATGTTTTACCACAAATGTATTGTCTCCCTGATAATGTCACTCAGCTCTGGCTGTATACTGGCATCTCGTATAAAATGATCAGTCATCGCATATTTTTTTGAGTAAAGGAAAGCTATTGTAAAATCCATTTAAAAAATAGCTATGATTTTGCAATGAAAAAAAATAATATTATTTCATTTGCTAATATTTTTAATATGTATAAAATGATCACATATGTGTATTGAGGTCTGTTTTATCCAGAACGATAGAATTAGAGTCGTCCGTGGACCATCTGCTCTAACCCTATGCCCCAAGGCAGGATATTCTATACTTAATGTACCCTAACAGATGCCTGTCCAGCTTTTTGTTGGAATCTGCCAAGAAAAATACCTCTACAACTTCCCCAGACAGGTTATAAAACTGTCTTTATGTGTAAATGTTTCCTATCATATTCAGAAAAAAGTACATATTATGCCTTACTTGTTACAACTTAAATTTATATAAAAATGTGTGATTATTCCAGAATAAAACAGTGAAAAACGTACTCAGATAACTCAAGTAAACAGTTGAGTGTAGAAATCTGAATTAATGGTAGATTAATGTCCATGTGTCACTCTTGGAAGCTGGTATGTATGCTCATATATTTGCAAAACATAACTGCAGTCTGTAGTGCATTTCTGCTCTTATCAGTTCACTAAAACAATGAGTGTCTTGATTTTGCAGACTGCCAAATTTATTTGGTTAAGCATGGTAAGCTGGTTTGATATTGATACTGCCAGTTAATACTTAAATTCTGGAGTTTGGGGAGAAGCAAGTGATAGTGCTTTGCGCACAAAGAAAGTGCAGGTCTCTTAAACAGCAGTTCAGTGAATACTCATCTCACATGGTTAAAGTCGCTTGGTACATATTTTCCCCATAAATAATATATTAAATGTATTGTATGAAATAGAGCAAGAAAATGTGGTAATCCCTAGGTTGTATCCTTTAATGCTCAGGGAAACACGTTTCAAAGTTCAGTAACTGGTGTGTATAATATGGTTTTGTGGTTGGCCAGATCTACTATCTTCTCACGCTAACACCCTAAGCATTGTGATAGTAAAATTTCAGTTATTAAGGAGCTAGTCCCCATATTTGTGTAAGGAATTTCAGATTTCTTCAGATGACTGTCTACTGTAAATTGGCTTTTGATCTATTAATGAGTCTTAGATTTTTGATACACTATTTGAAATAGGCTATTTGAAACACTCTTTAGCTTTATCAGTAAACAACATGAATAGGCTTGCAAAATTTGGAAAAATTGAGCACAGTCCAGTGAAATCAATAAGAGTTAAAGCATTTAACAGTGCAATTTATAACCCAGCCTTATAATGCTTACTCTGAAATAAGTCCCATTGCGAAGTGCAATTTCATGTTTTTAACTTGGCGGTGTTAGAATTTTTGGTTCAACAGATTTGAAAGGTGGGTATTCATTTGAAAAGAAAAGAAAAAGAGATGGAAATTAAGAACAAGAATTAAAATGGAACTTTGTGGGATTCAGTGTTTTAATTGTTTGAATAATGTGAATAAAGCTGAGAAAGCTGCTTAACTGTTGTCCAGTGCAGCTGTCCTTCCCTGAAAGATTAGGTTTCAGGAGCAATGATGGATGTTGGATGCCTGTAGCCAGTTGTGGAGTTTGCTGCGAGGTCAATGATACTGATGGAAGATAGGAATTTACAGCCTTCTGTCTCAATGCCAGCTCAACCAGTAGCATTTCTTAGAGATGAAAAAAAAATTAGACTAGACACATGCAATGCTGAGCTAATATCCCAGTCTAGTTCAGAAAGCCATTCATTTCACAGGCAAAAATACTGAGCATAGTTGTGGATATAAAGACCAGTGTTATTTTCTGATTCTGCAACACATCCCCCCCAACAAAATGGTTAAATTTCACTAAGGTTTTGTGAATGTAATTTTTAACATAGCTTTGAGTTTGTAACTTCTTTCAAATTGTGTATTAATAAAAATATTGATCATCATTGTTGATGCTTTTAACTTGGTGGCAAAATGGCACAATACGTTACCAAAACCCCCCCCACATAAGTACATTTGTTACAATTAATTAAAAGATGCAGTTTTAAAAAGTAGAACACCTTGTAGTAGATTTTTAAAAGGCACATACGTCTGAGATATCTTAGAAAAGATACAGATTTTTGTGTGTTACTCCACACCTAAAGTTAGTGCAAATTTGGAAGGGTTAATACTATCTCTGTACAGTGATTTGAACGAAGCATTATTGTTGATTAAAATTTGAAACTTTAAAGCTTAAGGGGACTCATTGCAAATGATGTGAGTGACTGGAAGTAAACACCTCTGCATTAGGAAGTCTCAGTAAACCACTCTACATGATATTTGTTAAGGTCCCACAAGGAAGTAGATGATAATAATTCTTACAAAGACAACATCTTCAGAGGTCTGGTCCATTAAAAATATGGAACAGTGCCAAGTAAATATGTATTGTGCCTTTTCATTGGCAGCTTGCCATAAAAAGGTATGTGTATGTGCACGCATGCATGTGTGGGCTACATATATTGCATGGTTCTGCATTATGTGTTATGGAGAACTAAGCGCTTGGCAAAGGCATCTTTGGATTTGAATGGGCATTTAGTAAAATGGGCTTTCTTGCTGCTGATGTGGGACAGTAGCAGAATAATCTGTGTCAATCAGCTGAAAGGCATTTGATTGGTGAAAACCAGTGTCTGAAATTACCCACAATGCCTTTGATGTACCATCACTCGGGTACTCCCTCTCTCTCATTCTCTTTCATATGTTGACTTAATGCAAACATTTGCCTTTCCCACAGTGCCCCAGAGGGACACCACATTAATTAATATAGTGGATGGCTTCCAGTATTATGGATTTAGGGACAGTGTTAGCAGTCCCCAAGGATGCAAGGTGGAATCAAGGACTGGGAGTCAATGTTACTGGTGCCCAAGAAGATATCAGCCTTGCATTATGATTTCTTTTTTACTATATTAGTGCCTTTAGATATAGTTCTTATTTTTTTCCTGTGGAAATAGTAACAGCAGTGACATATTAATAAACAGTTACTACTAAAGAGGTGTACTAAGAGCCCCTCCAGAAGAGTAAAGTCTCTGAAAGTCCCAGGATTTATTCCTGTATTAATATTTTATTTTGGACATCTACATGCAGTTTTCTTCATCTCAAATTACTTCCTGGAAATCCTTAGCATTACCAGGCACTTCTCATTCACCAGTAACTGCAGCTATTGTTTCCAAGTTTTACAGGTTCGGCAGACATCAAGCATGGGAAGGATAGATGTTTGCACCAAAACAAAATGATCCTAATATTTAATCGGTGTAAAATTGCTAAAGCACTTTAGCACTTTGACCATATAACTCCTTAATAATAATAACAAAGGCTCACTGGAAAGTGGTGAAAATCACTGCCTTAAACAGTGAGTCAAGATGTGACACAGGATAAGTGGGAGGGGAAGGAGGAAGAACACAAGGGAGAGGAATAGGGGAAACCCAGAATATTTCAAGAAGAAATGTGAATGCAAACCTGGAAGTATGCAGATAGAATTAGGGCAAAAAAGACTGGAGACTAGTGATACTTCTAGAAACTTTACCCCCTTTGAATGAGCCCTAAGAGACTACTGTGGTAAAAGTTAAAACAGTGCCTGTTGTCCTTAAGATTCAATCCTGCTTCTTTATGCTTCTTAGTTCTATATTGGGTTCTATCTCTAAGTTACCCTGCGGAAGGTGATACAGTATTGGAAACAAGATTGTAAATGTAACTAGCATCAGTGTGCATTACTTTGTAATATGTAAGGAGAAAGCAGTTGATCCAATTACAATCTACACAGGTTTTTTCACATGGCATCTGTGTTTCTGGAAGTATCATATTTTTATCAGTTACCATGCTGGACAGAGAGGAGGTCTTTGAAATCATTCATCCTGTTCTTCTAAGGATTTTGTGAAGAGGTGAATTAAATGCTGGAACTGTGTTGGACTGCATAGTCTTTATTTTGTTCATCCTTGCTTATGTGGATTCAGTAGTATCACCTTGTCTTTGACACAGCACCCTCATGAGTTCTTCTGATGATTTCTGAGTATTTATAAAGTGGAACTGGTGTGTGAATTCCACTTCTCTGTTTTGCAAATAACTGTAGTAGTTTTAAAGTAGTATTTTTTTTCAGATATGGGTCAAAAATTGTACAGTATTTACATTTCATGGAAACTTGAGTAATAATGTATTTGTAAAATAACACAGTGTATAGATTTTAAGTAAACTTGGTTTTGTAAGGTGAAGGGAAGAAATACCAGAGGGAAAAGCATTCTCTACTAATACAGTTTATTGCTATCAATGCTTTCTGAATTATATTGAGGCTAGATCTACAGAACATAACTACTCTGTGTTGATGTAATGCTGGATATTCGGTGACAAAACCTCAGCCTTTTTGATTTCTTAAATAGTTTCCAAGTTTCAACACTTCCTATATAAGGATCGGTGACAATTTTGTTTCTTATTAGAATTTACAAAAATGTGTTTTTTTCATATTTGGGATGGAAAGGAATTCAGGTTTTAAAGTGAATGGGAGAAAAATCAAAACTGTGTCGTTTATCCATCGGAGCCCAGAACTTTGAGCACATAATTCTTAAGAGTCTGGCTATGGATTCCTGTGCATTTAGCCACATTAGTGAGGAATTTGTGTTATCATTACTTTTTTTTGAGAGGGTCCTAACAATTAACATCCAAATGGTAGGCAGGTATAACATAAACTTCTCCATTCTTTGCATACCTGTATGTGTTCTGTTTGGCCAGTCTAGGTGGCCATATGGGTGGAGATTTCAGTTCAGTTCATCCTTCAGGAACTTATATTTCCACCCCGCACTCTCAGGTTGGGTGAGAAACATCTTTTAAGGGTTCCAGATGCTCGTTATGTGTCATCACGGAGGGCTTTTTCTATTTCAGCCCCACAACTCTGGAACTCTCTCCCTAATGAGCTCCGTACTACTACCTCCCTTGATGCATTTAAGAAGAATTTAAAGACCTAGTTATTCCGTCAGGCTTTCCTCCCATAAGCCTTGTTGTCACTCTTTTCCCCCTGGTGATGCGATGTATTCCATCTCTTCAGCCACTTGTATGGGGTGTTGTTGTTTGTTGTTGTTATTATGTGATTTTCTGTATTGTAATGTTGTTAGGGGTATGCTGGGGTTTATGATGTTTTAACTGCTTTTAACTGTCTTTTCCACTGTTGTACACCGCTGTGATCTATGGAATAGCGGTATATAAATAAATTTTATTATTATTATTATTATTATTATTATTATGTTTTGTTTTGTATTTTTGTAAATTTCAAGTGAAGGAGAAACCAGAATGGATATACAGTGGGCCCTTGATATCAATTGGGGTTGGGTTCCAGGACCCACTGTGGATATTAAAATCTGTGGATGCTCAAGTCCCATTATATACAGCGAGGTAGTAAAATGGTGTTCCTTATATAAAATGCCAAAATCAAGGTTTTCTTTGTGGATGTGTGTGTGTGTGTGTGTGTGTGTGTGTGTATTTTCAAACCATGGATGGTTGAATCTGCGGATGCAGAACCCATGGATACAAAGGGCTGACTGTATCTTACTCATTTGTGATAGCATGGACCCTCAAGTAATGTATGTCCAACTTGGGCCAAGATCCAACAGTGTAAGTCCAATAACAGAAGCATTTAAATCAGGATTCCACTCAGAGATGTAAAATTTCTACAAATTTTGAAGCAACTGAGAAGAAAAACTCCCCCCCCCCCATTTTCCAGGAAAAAAACATGCTTGTGTGTGTGTGTGTGTGTGTGTGTGTGTGTGAAAAATTGAAAAAAAATGCAATAGAAGGATCTGTTACAGATAAAAACTCACTTACTTTAGGAACATAAAATGCACTGTGTATAATTTGGTTGGATATACTGTAACATTATCATATTTGTTATATTAAAAGGACTATTTGTTCCGAACATAATACAGATTGGATTCACTTTTTTAAAATTTATTTTTTGTTACAAATATAGCTACAAAGTCCTGAACTGTAAGGAACACCTGAACTATAAGGACCTTCTTCAGTTTTACCACTTCATGAGGAGCAGGCTGAAAATGCCAATACAAGTATATTTTTTTTAAGGGAAAGAAACTACCAATCTTAATAAAAGAAAGGACCAGGAACTGCAGTACTATGAGATACTGTACATAGTTTCACCTAAGCCTACCTGTTATATAGGGTGTGTAAATACTGTACCCCAAAGGCACCAGACTCCCTCTTACCTTGGAAGCTGAGCAGGATAAGCCCTATGTCCTGCACCTGACATAGTATAAGAATAAAAATATTGTGTTTATTTAGTGTGTGAATTTATAAATTTGACACATAAAAAGGTTAGTGAAGGCAAGGAAGACAAGGGACCAGGGCCTCCAAGTTTCCTGCCCCCTTCTTTGAGCGACTCTCCTGTCCCACCCCACAATTTGAGAACCACTACCATTACCTATTTTCCCCCAATTTTATTGGAAAAGGGGGGTTGGGGGGGGGGGGAACAACCGCCACACACACACACACATTTTCCCCAGCATTTTTCCTAATCTTTACATTACTAAGGCCTTCTCCCTGTGCCAAACTCAGCACATTCTCAGTATCTACTACAGAGGACTAGAGGAGTTTCCACAGCAGAGTTTGGGTGTCATGAAAGGAAGTTAGGAAGGAGAAAGCCTTCTGGAGGGTACATGATGAAGGGATGACTCCCTCTCCATTCCATGGGCAAAGCTGATTTCATCAGAGGATATACACGATTGGATATGGCCTGGTACCCTGAATTATAGTAACTTAAAGGATTTATTAGTACACACACACACATAGGCATGCAAACACCACAAACTGGCCTATAAAAACATTGGTTAAATGGACCATTTTAAAAAATATTATATGATCAAAAATATTGTTTGCTCTTTATTTATTAGACAGTGCCATTTGCTTTGTTCTTACCAGGAATGTCAAGTCTGTGCTCGTTTTTCTAATTTTTCTGTAGGTCATTTGCCAGGTGTCAGAGATGTTAACTGTGATCTCTAGCACCTTTAATTGAAAGGACAAGGCTGCCGAATCTCTAACAAAGGTGTTACATGTCTTCAAAATGTTAATTAATGATTGACATGGAAAGTTGTAAAAGGAGTGGGCCATTTTAGATGCTTCCATCCAGTATCTTCTGGATTCTCTCATTTTAGCAATGCACTTGTGTCTAGCCTAATTGGCTGATAAGGATCATTGAGAAGGAAAGAAGGAGATGTGGACATTAAATATTTTGATGGAGGGGCAAAAGATGAATTATTTTAAAACAGGAACACCTGGCCCTTCAGGTGTTGTTGGTTTGCAGCTGCTATCTACCCTAGCCAATGGTATTGCAGGAATTGCAGTCCAACAACAGGGTGTGACATGTAGATGCCAGGAGCCTAGGGGCAGTCACTGAGAAGGCCCCACTGCTTGTATCCACTAAGTATCATTTTATTTATATTACTATTCTGCTTATGAAGGTGGTGGGATTAAAAGAAGGGCTTCTCCTGTAGATATCCGGGCATGAGTAAGTTTACATGATGAGAAACACTCTGTCGAATACCTTTGTCCTAAACAGTATATGGCTTTATTGGTCATAAATAGCCCACTGAATTATTCCCATAAACACACTGACAGCCTTTGGAACTGTACTAGCAAGGATGTTGTGTGCTCTCTGTAACCAGCCCCAATTAACTGGTTGCAGATCTTTGTAAGCTTGATTGCTGGATGGATAGAGTTGATACCTAATATAAACTTTCCTATGCATTTTTTCCTTTCATCCAGATCTTAAAACATACCATCAATATACAGTACATACCATCACCATATGGAACGTTTATAGATGTATTTCTCTGATTTGCCCATGAACCAATTTGTATAAACAAGAATCATGCAAGAACCAATTGCTGTACTATATCATTTTAAGTATGCATCTTGATTGAATGTAAAATTATAGCAAGTGTGGCCTAGTCTTCCTAAAGTGGTAATCAGCAATGTGAGAGAATTATTTAAACTCCCGGTGTTAAGGAATCCATGTTTTCAACACATTCTGTACATTTACATCACAATAAAGAAAGAGCCTTTCTGTGGCTATATTATTTCCTGAGCCAACATGGTGTCATGGATGATTGGCTTCATGAATCTGAAGTATCATATAAAATCTCCAGTATCTGGATCTGAATAAATAAGGGAATGAACTTCCTCATTTTTGAGCCTTTCCTTGATAAGTAACATTTTGTACAGTTTTAATCATATTCTAGATCTTTGAGGTGATGTGTCCAAGTGTGTGTGTGTGTATGTGGCTATCCTTTCATCTTCTTTGGTGTTCTGCTATGTAGTCTACAGTGTTAAGTGCTAGAGCAGCACACCTTTTGCCATTTGTTTTTATGGCAATGTTGATTTATGACTGGATTCCTTGGGAACATTCCTTCTTTGAAAAGGTTGTCAGAAGTAAATCCTGATCTGTATTTGTTAATGATTTCTATATATGGGGATGTAGGTTATATATATGGGGCTGTGGGATCAGCTCTCTGAGGCTGAAAGTAGGGTCTGTGTGGCCAGTGGTGTTATTAGGGGTGTGTGGAGGATATAGAGTGTACCAAGTTACACCTCAGAAGAGGGCTGACTCCCGGTTGGGCTCTCCTCCCACTGAAGGATGAGAAAAGGTGAGCGTGCCCCTCCTGGCTTTGCCATGGCAGTGGCTCCCTCCTCAGGTGGAGGTTGCTGCCATAGTGAAAGAGAAGGATGGGTGCACCATTGTGGCCACCTTCACCTTCCTGGCAGCCTCCATGCACCAGGTGACAAACTGTGCAGCCCCTAAACCTGAAAAGATGTCCACCCTTGCATTATAAGTTATTGTAAACATAAGGTTGGATCCAGGTTTAGGCACATGCACCTGGTCTGGTGGAAGCCCTCTCCTTCCCACAGATGCCCCTGTTTCCCCCTCACGATCCAGAGAAGTTTGGGAGCACCTGCTTTATACAATAGGCTGTGACATGGGGGAGAGTAGGAAATCTATAAAAATGAGACAGAGATGTTTTTCATTAATAGAAAGTTAATTAAAATCAGATTTAACTAATTTTATCTGGAAATAGTATGTTTTGTGCTAGCATATTTTAAATTTGTAGCCAAAATTATGTGACTATATACACTGTGTTTTTTCAATGATAAATCATTTTACTGGCATAGCTATGTATTTACTTTAGATTGTCACTGCTTACTTTAAATAATTGTTTTATCGCATCATTCATCAAGTGTTCCAGTAAAGTTTAATAAAAGAGTCCTTCTGTGTTTGCCATCATTTGTTTAAATATGCTGACTACAAAAATATCTTCTTAAAGATACTTATCTGGAAAGTGGGGTCCCACAGGGCTCTGTCCTGGGCCCAGTGCTATTCAACATCTTTATCAATGACTTGGAGGAAAAAATTGGGGGAATACTTATCAAATTTGCAGATGACACTAAAGTAGGAGGAATAGCTAATACTCCAGAGGACAGGATCAAAATTCAAAATGACCTGAATAGACTAGAAAGCTGGGCCAGAGCTAACAGAATGAACTTCAACAGGGAGAAATGTAAGGTACTGCACTTAGGGCAAAAAAATGAAATGCACAGATATAGGATGGGAGACACCTGGCTTAAGGAGACAACATGTGAAAGGGATCTAGGAGTCCAAGTAGACCACAAGTTGAACATGAGTCAACAGTGTGATGCGGCAGCTAACAAGGCCAATGCGATTTTAGGCTGCATCAATAGAAGTATCGTATCTAGATCCAGGGAAGTAATAGTGCCACTATATTCTGCTCTGGTCAGGCCCCACCTGGAATATTGTGTCCAGTTCTGGGCGCCACAATTCAAAAAGGACATTGAGAAACTGGAGCGTGTCCAAAGGAGGGCGACTAAAATGGTGAAAGGTCTGGAAACCTTGCCCTATGAGGAACGACTCAGGGAGCTGGGGATGTTTAGCCTGGAGAAGAGAAGGTTAAGAGGTGATATGATAGCCCTATTTAAATACTTGAAGGGATGTCATATTGAGGAGGGAGTAAACTTGTTTTCTGCTGCTCCAGAGACTAGGACCCGGAGCAATGGATGCAAGCTACAGGAAAAGAGATTCCACCTCAACATTAGGAGGAATTTCCTGACAGTAAGGGCTGTTCGACAGTGGAATGCACTTCCTCGGAGTGTAGTGGAGTCTCCCTCCTTGGAGGTCTTCAAACAGAGGCTGGATGGCCATCTGTCGACGATGCTTTGATCTGGATTTCCTGCATGGCAGGGGGTTGGACTGGATGGCCCTTGCGGTCTCTTCCAACTCTATGATTCTATGATTCTATGATTCTATGATTCTATGTCATGGACTTCTAAACAAGCAAGAGGCTGAATTTACTCATTTCCTGGCTGTGTTAAAGAACTTTCTTATAATTATAATGGATTAAAAACATTGATATTACTGTATATACTCATGTATAGGTCTATTTGTCGTTAGTATTACTATGTTGCTTTTAATGCTGTTTTTAATTGATTTTATTGGAATGTTTTTATAAATAATTGTTCACCGCTTTGATCAAAATTTTGGAAAAGCGGGTTACAAATAAACTATATCATATATTATTAAAAATTTTAGTCAAAAAATTAACCCAAAAACCTAAGTTGATGTATCCATGGGTCAATGTAAGTATTGAATGTTGACTCTTATAAAAAAGGAACCATCCCCTGATGAAAGGCAAGAGTGTTATCTGTCCTGGAAGCAGGACAGCAGCACAATCATAGTTCACTTCATCTTTTGAGCCATGGTTTTTCATCATCTGAAAAATGAATTACAGTATCTTTTTGACAGTACATGTCTGTGTATAAATTAGGATAAAGAAGCCAAGAACTTAGTGTGATGATTGTGAGAAGCTCATACATATTTCAAACTGTTTTCATTGGAACAGTTTTTCTGCTCTAGAGCTGCTCCATTGGCTTTATTAGATCTACACTGAAAAATCACTGCCTTTAGGTGATCTATGTCAGTAATAGAAAACACTTGGATAATTAGAAAAAAAAAATTTTTTTTAGTAGATGCTATAATCCTATAGCTCACACTATTTCCATAATAATATTTGATTATATATTTTTTTTCAACACCTGTTATAGTCATGAACTCATTTCTGTTCAGGCATTTCATGAATATGAAATGTGTAATGATTGGAAATTAAAAATGTTCTTTTTTTAACAAAAAAATTGAAATCAAGAAAATTCTCCTTGCATAATAACTTGTAAAACATGCAGGAAGAAGTCACTTCATTTATCTCACAGTAAATGACTACTTTATATGTGTTGTAAAGTCACCCACCCCACTTTCCCCATAAGCCACACTCAGAATTCCCCAGTATGCTAACTAGAGCAGATGAGAGTTGCACATCATTTGAAGGACCACGTGGGTCCCACCTCTGTTGAAACCAAAGGCATCAAATTCATATTCAAAGCCATATTCCATACATACCAGGAAACAAGTTGTTTTTACCCTGGAACATACAGAATTCATTGTATTTCCATTTTGCAAACATCATGTCGGATGATTTTTCACATGCAGGAGTGCTTTGAAACAAGTGATTACCAGTGAACATTTTCAAGTGGCACCATGAGGAAGGTTTGTACAATATGCCCACATATACGCTTGTAACTTTCTGACAACAAAATGTCATGTTTTCAAAATGATAATTGTTGGCTCTTGTCTTTTATATCTCATACTTACTTTTTCATGAGACTGCTCATACCTTTAGCTTTGTTTGCTACTGACCTATCTTTTCTTCCTCTCATACTTCATTTAGCCAGATAACAAGAATGCCTTACTCCCTTCTGCCAAGTACTTTTGATTTCTTGCTGATCTTGTCTTTCCTTCCACCCTGGAACTAACTCCTAACTCTCCATACTTAGTTGCCACCGGGAATTTCTCACTCTCTCTGTCAGGCTTGCCATATTCCACTTCCCCAAATCCAGAGAGCCACATATTCATATTATGCAAATTACTTTCAGATTCTACAAATTGTGGACACCATGGAAGTACTGACCATCCTCCCCTCTCACATTAATTTTCCACTTGGAAGCACACCTTTCCAAACTGCTTTATAAATAGGAATGGGAAGGTTGGTTTTTCTTAATATGATGTGCACTTAAAAATCAAAGTGTTTTTCACATCTCAGGCATTAAAAAAACATTTCTGCACAGAGCTCAGGTGCCTTTAACAATTGCAGATGATGCTCAGTAGGTATAGCTTTCACTTGGATTTCCTAAGTTTGGAATCCTGTTTAAGGTATTTAAAATTACTCATTAGTGCTTATGCTCAGTGTCATATCCACATCTCACCCGCAAAATAGACTCGTCACACTGAACTGATTCAGCACTTAAGTAGGGATGAGCATATGCTTGAGTAGAGCTGCCATATTTTGGATTCATTTGGAATGCCAGAGGTCCATAAGGCATTGTCATAGCAGCCATTTGGAGTGTCTGGAAGTGATAGTGTGCCACTTCTTCCAGCTGTTTCTTGAACTATTTGAAGTTTCAGGTACTTTTTGAGGGGTGGATGGGGAGCTTCCTGAAACACCATGTAATAACCCTGAAAAAGGTTTTGAAAATTATTTTAATGTGTGTGTTTTTTTCCTGCCTGAAACCACTCTTTTTTTAAAGCCAAAATTGGGTTCCAAGGGCCTGTGGGCAGTTCCAACCTGCCAGCCAAGTCCCTGCAAAGCTCACAAAGCTTAAGCAAGGTCCCAAATTTGAAAGCTCCTTTTTTGCCATCTCTTCTTCCCCACTACCACATGCTCTAACTCCTTGCACCAGTCAGTCACTCTGTCCCAAAATAGCACCACTGTGGGCCACAGAAGCATTGCCCTGTGCCTTGTGCAAGTTTTCCAACTGCCACCACCGCTACTAGTGAAAGATGTGGCTAAGGGAGCAAGCTCACATGGGCAGATGAAGTGTGGGAGACACATTGCATGAAGAGATCAGTGAAGCTGTTTTAAGGAACTCTGAAAAAAGTTTCATGCAACCCTCATTTTTACCATGGCCTTAAAGGCTAATGATTCCCCTTGTCTTTCTTACACACCAATACCTTTGACTGAAGGCCTTCCTGCTACTCCCTTTTCCCTTCAACTGCTGCCCCCTTTCCCCCTCACCATCCCCTGTATTTTCCACCAACCCGGGGGGGGGGCATTCTGCCCACTGCTCTAGACAGCTTCTTTTTGGCAGTGCATTGGTGTCACGTGGTGCAGCTGCTGTGACACCGACAAGGGGGAATGACGGGCGGCATGGAGCTACCTGTCTGTCGAGTCCCACTGTGTTTATACTAATTGTTTTCTGTTGAACAGAACTCAGATTCATTGTGATTAGTATTTACAAAATGATAAGTTGTGATTTCTGGTCTCCAAGCACACATGTACAAGTATAAACCTGACATGATAGAATGAGGAAATGCTAGTTTAAATGCAGACACAGTCGATAGTCCCTGGAGGATTATCCTACTTCCAAGTGAAAAAAAAAAGTGTTGGGAGGAAAATCTCTACTTTTCAGTATTTGCTTATACATTTTTTACTTTGTAAGTGAAGCCAATGAGATACCAATTGCTTCTCTCAACTCACATGGAGCCTCATGAAGTTCAATTTTTCTGTGATTGTCCTCATACAAAATGCCTGTTAGCGAGTACATTTTTCATCATTAAATACAGACAAGTATTAAAAACTTAGATGTTTTCAACAAAGTAGCCCTGTTAGTTAGTCTTGCAGCATAAAAAGAAGGAAGAAAAAGGAATGTAGCAGCACTTTAAGATTAACCAGTTTTTATTTTAGCATGAGCTTTCGTGGATATAAACCCTTTTCTTCAGACACAGAGTGACATTAAAGTCTCAGGTTATATAAAGCATGTTTACATATTTGTAGGGGGGAATGTAATAGGATCGAAAAACATGCAGATCGTGACCCTTGCCCTAAATTCTCAAAGGGCTGCATAAGATGGTACAAGTATTTCAGAGCTTCACCATGGGTAGTGTTGATGTGTAAAAGCAATATGTCTCCTTACCAAAATCATTTTTCCTCGGGTTCAAAACCTTATCTGAGAAGATTCATTTTGTTACATGTATTAATATAAGTAGTGACCTATGAAGCCATTATATGAACAAAGACAATGAATTCATTGATGGGCTATGAATATTAATACAATAGTCCTCACCACTGTACATGTAATAAAAGGAATCTTCTCATATAAGGTTTATAGCCAAAGAAACTGACTGACCTATTGGCCTTATTTGCCCACTTTCCATTGCAGTTAGCAGTAATGGAAGTAGGAATATGTTGCTGCACATGCTGCCCCATCCGATTATTTATATATGTGGGTGTGGTGGTGGGCACAGCTGTAGCAAAGAGTATGTTCTAGGTGCACCTACTCCTTTGTGGAATAGTATATTGCATGTTAACCATTCTGCATTATGGTAGAGGGTTTTGTAGCTTAAGCTCATGATCACTCAACCTTAAAATTGTCATAGCATTCCAGAACTTCTTGTATTCCCTTCCTGATCCTCATTCTGGTGTCATGTTCATGCTCCTTTGAGTTTTGAGCTTGCCTTCCAAAACAGTCCCTCCTTTTTTGACATTTTATTCATGGTCTAGTACTAGTCCTTTTAGTCCTTTGAATCATTGCCTCTTACTTGATGTCCCTCACAGTCATCTACAGTAAATGAAAGGATAAGTACTGATAAATTTCTCCTCTCATCCAACTCTTTCTTCTTCCTTGCTGCCCTTTTAAATTGTGATCCTTCTTCTCCAGGGATCAAAGACTGCACTGTATACTCTAACACAATCTTTTTCCTCCTGCTTGTACTCAACCATTTAATAAATATTTATTGTACTGGTCAAACAGCAGACTTTGTATTGTTAGAAAACTTTGATTTATCTGCAGCCTACTTTTTGAAAATTTGTGAGGGGATCCATTCCCACCCCTAATGAAATCCAGCTGCACTCAGTTGGGCCAAACTTATTTTTGACTATAAAGGGGTGGGGTGGGATGTTAGGGTCTAGACCCCAAACAAAATAGAACCAGGATTCTATTGGGAAGATTTCTCTCAGCATTGTTGTTGTTGTTGTTAACCCTCAAGTTGGTCCCAGTTCTTGGTGACCCCATGGATGAGACATCTGCAAGACTCCATATTTTCCACTGTTCTCCTTAGGCCCCGTAAATTCATGCCCGTGAACTCCTTAATAGAGTCCATCCATGTAGTATGGGATCTTCCTCGCTTTCTACATCCCTCCACATTTCCGAGCATTATTGTCTTTTGCAGTGAGTCATTCTTTCTAAGTGCAACAACTTCACCTTTATCCTGAGCATTACCTCCTGAGCATTACCTTTCAGTAAAATTCCTCCTATATCCATGTTCTGAGATGACTGGTTCCTTTACTACAGAGAAGTAGTCTGCAGATAGATTTAGACCATGTCATTAGACCAAGTAAACATGACACAAGGGCTTCCATAATACTCAATGGAATGAGATGTTTTCACAAGGAGAAAATATTAATAGTTGTCCAGTTCCAAAATATCACAAAGCACTGTTGCTTAGTGTTTAGGAATATGAGCTGGAAAGTTCTCCATTCAAATACTGTACAACTGTGAACTAGGTTCTTGTTCAACCTATTTTCTCAGCATCACACTTCTCCAGTCTGTGCTACAGAGATAATAATATTGGCCTGCCTTATAGAGTTATTATAGGAATTATTAAGATAATATAGATGAAGAACTCTGGAAATTTTTAATGTTTCACATAAAAACTAATTTTATTGTTCGAACACCACATGATTACAAGGATTACAGAATAAAACAGGAATAAAGTATGAACAGTTAAATTTTATAATTAATTAATGGCCAAATAACATGCAGTTTGATGGCAAATTCTTTTTTTTAACTGACTCATTACAGTTAATCTGAGACTTCATCCCACTGATAGAGTTAAAAATGTGTGCCAGTTATTGGCTTCTATTTAGCAGTCAAGTACGTTTTTAAA
Source organism: Sceloporus undulatus (assembly GCF_019175285.1). Lineage (NCBI taxonomy): Eukaryota > Metazoa > Chordata > Lepidosauria > Squamata > Phrynosomatidae > Sceloporus > Sceloporus undulatus. The sequence continues at coordinate 238,445,179 of NC_056523.1, forward strand.
ACATTGCAAATCTCTCTCAAAACAGCTAAATACTACCATTCTGGTTGTATGTTTTAACTAAGATCAAATGTGTGATAAGGAGACATTTTCACAGTAATTAGAATAACATTGTGTACATTGTGTTTCCGCTTTATCTAAAAAAAGTGCTATCATTGGTTTTTTGACAGCATAAGACCTAAGGCCCAAAGCTTTAAAGAAGAGTTCCCATGACAAGATAACTTTTAGTGTCATGGTCTGATGAGGTTGTCATAAAGGTTCAGAGTCACACAGAAAATTTTATGAAGAGTGCCTTTGTAAGGGCCAAATTAAAATCATAAATAAATGAGGAAAGGGCTTTAAAATTACAGGTATATGTTTGAAATGTAAAATATCCAAAATTCATAGTTTAATTCTTTATTCTAAGAAAACCGGACCTTCTCCACCCTGCCCTCAAAATTGTAATTGTTTCTTAGAATATGCTTTCAAGGTATGTTTGCATGTGAACAAAAAATTCCTGATCTCAGAGAATTATTCACAATTGTTAACATCTTTCCAATATACCAAAGCAACTACAAATGTTTTCTAAGTCATAGTAGTCTCCAGATTTTTGCAGTTAAAAGTTCATTACTGAATAAAGGCATGGTTTAGTTAACAAAGCCTTTGAATCTTACTTTGAGTTTCTTTCTTTCTTTCTAGAAAAGCAGAATATAAATCAAATAAGCAAGCAAACGGACAAACAAACTAATAATAAATCCTCTGCTGGTGAAACTCCTTTCTAAGAGGGTTTTTAGGCACACATGTTTGGAATTGCATTTGTCACCCCCTCACACAGATGTGTGCGCTCCTTCTTAATGGAAGAGAGAACTATCCCAGTGGTGCTGGTACAAGGGTTCCCATCCACCAAGACTGATGTCTTCCGCAACCACCCAGCCACCCTGTGTATTGTGTACACTCCTTTTCTCTTGCTAGAAGTCTCTTAGCTGCAGTGTCAGGAAGGATGCCATAGAGCTAGATGAAAAAGGGGAAATGTTGCTGGGGAAACAGTGAGGAACACCTCCTGCAACTGGTACTCATATCAGTGGCAGCTCCAGTCTTCCCACAGAGAGAGTCAGGCTACTTCCTTACTGCAGAAATAACATAATTTGACACCACTTTTAACAGCCATGGCTCAATGCTATGGAATTCTGGGAATTGTGGTTTTGTGAGACATTTAGCCTTCCCTGTCAAAGAGCTGTGATGCCACAATATGCTACAGTTCCCAGATCCCATAGCAATGAGCCGTGGCACTTAAAGTGTTGTCAAACTGGATTATATCTGAGGTGTAGAGAGTTGTTGACAAGGAATAGTCATGCCAGTCTCAAATATTATTTAAATTGTTTATTTTTTATTTATTTCAAGGATTTATATCACACCTTTCTCCCCCAGTGAGATTCCATTATGTGAAAACATTTAGCAGCGTTTTCCATGTGGAGGGTTATAGAACATTTGGACTGTATCTACACCATACACTAAAATCAAAATTGGAAATAGTAATGAAGTTGATTGCCAAAAGCCAAATTAGGCCCAGAATGGTTTGGAGTGTGGGTGTGGTTATTTTCTCTACTGATCTATTTATTTAACTAAAGTCCTGAAAAAGAAGGGCGTATGTGTTTGTGTCATGCATTTCTTTATATATTTCAGGATCAGCATATCAAAAGTGATTGGTTTAAAGGTGTAGCCAGTAATTGAGAATACTTATAAATAGATAATTTAGTCTATAAATAAGGAAATGTTATGTCTGACTCTGAGAGTGGGACAGAGATTCAGTTGCATTTTGATCATTGCATCGTATCTACTTACACTTGTGTATTTTAAAAGAAATGTGATGGCAGAGAAGGAGAAAGTAGATAAATATTCAAATTATTTATATTCATACTTTGCATGCTTTGGAGAGCTTTTAAAAAACCATAGTATTCATTGTTGGCTCTTAAAAGCAGTACTTGTAATAGAAGCCTGATTGAAATCTAAGCAATGGGGCACTGCCCATTACACCAATGCAGTTTGTTCCAAAAATATACACATATTTCCTGGCATTTCAAAATTTTGGGAGGAAGGCTTTCCCAGGGGTGAATTACATCACCTAAGAGATCTAGGCTCATAAATCTGGCAAATTCATGTGTTAGTAATATTATTTCACTGCTGATGTCCTTCCCTTTTATATATGGATTACTTTCAACTACATGCTGTAGCAATTCTTGTTTGAGCATTTCTATCATGCCAAAGATAAATCATCATACTTTTTTTATTTAGTTGTAAAACAAAATATATCTTACATGAGTCTACCAGATATTAATAGTAAAACACGCTATAAATTTCATTTGCCTTACAAACAATATTTTTACACTGCAGACACAGAAAAGTTTCACATACATTGATTGTTCAGCCATTCAAAAATGGCTGCTTCATTATTATTTTTTAATACTTGGCTTATATTTTCACTTATGCTGTCTCCAGCTGAGTTTTTCCTGTACCTACATAATTCTGCTGAGCACAAGTTTCGTCAAACCAAGTATCCTCCCATGCTCTGAATGAACACTGTTTCTTGTTTCCTCTCAGCATAACAAAAAAACATTTAAAAGAAGGCCACAGTGGTCAAAAGAAAATATTGGCTATAGATTCTACCTATCTTGAACCTGATTTTCAATTAGCATAATGCTGCACAGGATAGCACAATACACATGCAGTCATGAAAATAGATTTCAGTTTTTATGATTGCATCTTTGGTTGTACTTATTTGTGAACACCAGTCTTCAAGGACTATCAGTTGCTTGGGAGAATGAGTTCAAAGGGTTGATTGAATTCTGCTTTATAAAAAGAGTATAGAGCCTGCTATGTTGATTTTCAATGTCTTTTCTGGACCTTCTTGCTTAAAATTTTAATGGAAAGCTCACATCAAAGGTTTGTGACATTTGAGGTGTCTCGGTGTGAGGGATCAAGGAAACTGCTTGTTTCGGAGCACTGAAACTGTTATGACATATGTGCTGCTTCTGAACAAGAGAATTTGTAGTATTTGTTTGGTTGACATGGATTAATTTGAATTAATTACATTTCCTTTGGTGGCTAAAGAGTTCAAGCAGAATAGGTAGGATCTACTCCAGGTATCATACATAGGCCAGCATTTTGGATACCTGGGGGATTTTTCAAGACTAGAACTATGTCCTCTGAGACTGAGTTCTTGCTAACTGAGGTAGTTTTCCCAAGGCAACTCTCATAAGTCACTGTAGTCTTTGTTCTGGCTGAGAGGGGGAAAATAATTCTTACCATAATCAGATTTGAAACATTTTGAATCTCATTTTACCTGTATATGACATGCACCAGAGAGAGAAACAGAATTGGTCCATAGTTACCAATCTACAATATACTTTTAAAGAATAATGATGAAATTGCTTCCCAAACTTGTAAATGGTGAGAAGAACATAAATTAGAATATTGCTATTAGCATTATTATTGCTGTTATTGTAACTGCTTATTCATCTGCTCCAGGGTATAATCCTAAACATTATGAAAATATATAAATTTGAAGTTACAACTCTATGCAATTTCAGGCCTATTATTTTAAATGTATCCCTTTCAAGTTAATTTAGCCATGGTTTAATTGGGTTACCTATGTGTTCAGTACTATATTCATAATACACTGTAGCAAGTGAGTAACTTGAAATGAAGCTGTACATATTATATATCAGATAGATGTTTAATAGAAATACTCATTTTATGTATAAGTGCTTGAATAAGCATGTAGCTACTTCTCTTTGTTCGTTATATTTTTTTAAAAGCTTTTCCAACTTACATTTTGTATTCCCCCCCCCCCCCCATTGGATACCATTTTACTACTGTACTCCACTATGGGACTTGAGCAATCACAAATTCTGATATCCACAGAGATTACTGAAACCAAACCCCAGTGAATATTAAGGGCCTACTGTACTCTCATGATTTCCATCCATGTATGCTTTAAAATCTGGGAAGACAGTTTAGGTGGGAAAGATGTTAAATGGCAGAGGGATCCATTTAGGATGTTACCACATTTCAAAAGAAAGACAAAAAGTTGCGACATAGAAGCGGTTTCTGGCTTACCTTGCTATACACCTATTAAGCACTTCCACTCTATTACCAAGGGAGATGATCCTAAACATATGGATTTTGTCCTGCTGGAAGAATCCATTTGACAAAAGCCACACCATTTGTGAATGGCTCCCTCTGGAGGGAGAACCGAAGATCTCTGACATCATGTGGGAAGGTAATCCAGATGTTGCTTCTGTGTCACTGCTTTTAGTCTTTCTGCTGAAATGTGATAAGGCCCTCAGTCTTATATTTTAGGTATATGTAATTTTATTTCTGCACAGCATTGGCATCAGAAATCTGGAAGATCATGCACTTGCTCATAGCCCCAGAATTCAGAAGGGCCTATTCCTAACTTTGTGATTCTATCAGGGTACTTCTATCTCCCCATCAAGGACCTCTGCCTAGGGCTGCACCTGTTGCTGTTTCCACCACCAGTCATTTAACCCTTCTCCATGCATATGATTGTCTGGTAGTATCACTTTTGAAAGAGAGGCTACAAAATGCTAAATGTTGGATATTGAGTTTTTGGCACCTTAGATAGTAAGGGTCAAAACAGATTGAAATTGACTTGTGCCTTGGCTCCCAATCAGAAGCCCCATCCACTAGGGTAGCATGTTAGGTCACCCAAAATGAGGAGCAGCCATTCCAGCAGGACTTCAGTTTGGCATCAAGTCGATCTTGTTGGCACCATCATGGTGAGGTCCCATTGTTGTCCAGTGACATCTGGATTCTCAGGACATTATTTTGTAATTTATATGGATGACTTGTTCAGTTCTGTGAATCAGTATGCAGTGGCAATTTCTGATTGAAATCACAGAACGTTTAAGAAGATAAAGTACAATTCCTGTGTGCAGAAGTTCTCTCCTCAACTTTCATAAGCCTAAATTAAGGATTTGCATCAAAAATTTGCATCAAAGATAACAAGCTATATAGTACACATAACATTTTGGCTTCATTTTGGAGTAAATGGGAAATATATTTTTGTTTAGAGCACATGCTTTCTTTATAAATGTTCCCTGACATCTTTAGATAGATATGGAAAGGACCAATGCCTTTGGCTCCAGAAAGTCACTGACAGTGAGTAGAGGCAATGCCATGCTAAGGGACCAGCCATTTGAGCCAACATAAGCCCACATTATACGTGATTTATGAACTGTTAATCTGGCAGTCTCTATCCTCTGGATTTCAATCTAAATAAATTTTGATCACTAATACTGGCCTGTCGCTATAATAAACTAATATAACAACAGGCCAGTAATAGTGGTCAACATTTATTTAGATTGATGGTAGGGACTGTCATTTATTGATGTTAGGGACTGTCAAATTAACAAACTGTAAACTGTTCTGGAAGCATTTTGCCTAAAGGGTCAAATCTAGATGCTTTAAATAAGCATTTAATGGAAATGGTCTTCATGATAGTGTGCCTACTCTCACTTGTGAAATGGTTATCTGCTTCAGCTGGTGTCCACTAGATTCTATTACTACAGCCTTCAAACAGACCCTTAAGACTTGTATTTAACTTGGTCTGTTTGGGAGGGTTTATCTTAAATGTAGCTTATAATGATTTAAACAAATGGATACAGCAAACAAATATATAATGGAATAATTCATTCTGATAAGAGCATTGCATAACTGAAGTACCAACAGTTTCTTCTCAGGGGCCCTTGGAGAAAGATTAAACTTTAATGTTTATTAAGGTATGTATTTCTCAAGACATATGCCACTAATAAATATCTCCATCTATGCCTTAACCCCCCACCCACCCTCCACCAGCACTAGGAATTCAGATTAAGCACATAAATATGGTGACTTCATTCCTTTTAGAGCAGTGGTTCCCAACCTGTGGGTTGGGACCCCTTTGGGGGTCGAATGACCCTTTCACAGGGGTCACTTAAGACCATTGTAAAACACTGTAGCAATGAAAATAATGTTATAGTTGGGGGTCACCACAACATGAGAAACTGTATTAAAGGGTCACGGCATTAGGAAGGTTGAGAACCACTGTTTTAGAGGCTTGAAATTATGAGAAAAGAATTCTGAACCGGAAATAGCAGATAATACCCAACTTTGCCTGAATTTAGGAGAGCTATAGGTTAGAAACTCAAATCCTGGTGGTTGAAACTAAAGGCTCGATCAGCACCATGATTCCTCAGAGAATCCATTCCATATCCATTTCATCCACCCAGATCCTGAATAAGTTCATGTCTGAAATCAATAGTGGAAAATGGATTGCTCAAATCCATAGCTCTGTTGATATGATTCATAGTTTACCAGCATCTCTCATCCTGAAAACTCCGTGAAATTTCCTTTTTTCCCCATTTTGAAAAATAATTCCTTAGACTCTCTTGATTCATTCATCATTTTAACTTACAGAAACCCATGTTTAATACTAGGAAATAAGGCTCTTTAAAAAAATGAACACATAATAAAATGTGTGAAAGACAAAATGTTGGAGAGCACTGGTGAAAACATTTATCTGAACATTCTGAAATAAGAAATAATCAGCACGTTTAATTGAACCACCGATGGTACAATCCTTCTCAGCGGTGTAAGTCAATACTGAATTGAGTATATTTCTCTAAGTTCAGAGATACATAAAATAAACATAATCAAATAACAGCTGTTACATTTTTGTTAGCCAGCCTATGTTTTTTAATTTTAATCCTATTCATACTGTATATTTTGTCAGTGATAGATGTTTTCTTCCTCAAATCTCATGTGAATTGTGTTCTCTCTCATACTCTTTCCATGCATTTCTCATTCATAATTAATAATGAAGAATATTTCACAGTGAAATACCTTTGAACATTGTCTTAATGTTGATAAAAATCACAATACTTTCAGTATTAACCAATCTCTCTCTCTCTCTCTCTTTCTCTTTCTCTATCTCTATCTATCTATCTATCTATCTATCTATCTATCTATATAATGTGAATTTAAAATATTTTATATAAATATATGATTATTCTAGCTTCACCAGTTTAGAAAGGTAGGTCAAGTAGGGATAGACCTTTGTCCACAGATTTATTGGAGGATTTTATTGCAAGGGATTAAGAAATATATGATTAAATTCACAGAGAGAGGACTATGCACTGTTCATGATCAATTTGAGAAAATACTATTTCCCAATGTCAACAGAATATTAACATTTAAAATAGTAAAGATTTCCTCAAACATACAAGAAAATCAGTTTAATATTGCTTAATATTGATAGTAATAGTGGTGAACAATCAGATTTGTCTTCCATTGGGTGAAATATTTTGGCAGTGTGAAGTGAAGCACTTGTGTTACATTGTATATTGCTTCTATTTTAGATTGTAAGCCTGAGGGCAGGGAACCGTCTAACTAAAAAGATTGCATGTACAGCGCTGTGTAAATTTACAGCGCTTCATAAATAAAGGTTAATAATAATAATAATAATATTTAGCTTTTCTTCCTTTATATATCAGAACAATTTCATCCAAGTTCCTCAGAGTTCTTCACTTGCCACCTAGGTTTATATAATAATTACTAGAGTGTGGAAGCAGAACTCTTACTTAGGTCATTCCCCTCACAACAGTAGCCCCTTTCACAATTTTAAAAGCTCCATCTCATTGAAGATAGCAGAGTCCCACACCAAAGTTGAACCTATTAACCTAGTTTTATCCCCACCCCACTCCCAGCCTCAATATATTGGGGGGGGGGGGGTGAATCTGTAAGGAGATCCAGCTCTAGACGAGCTGTGCATATAAGCAAACTGGAAGCCACAGTGTACCAAATACAGAATAGATAGATTCCATTTAAAAACCTCTGAAGAAAGAGACTTCATCACTCTCCGAGGCATCATGTTTCACTATCAAATAGCTCATATCATGAGGAAGTTTCCTAATGATGAATGATGACATTCTTCTCATTGGCCCCTTACAGATGGGCAAAATGTGGCATGGCGGCAGTGTCAGTAGGGTTAGGGAGCACGCACCATGCACATACTGGAGGCGGCAAAATGGTGGTACCCTGTCTACATGGGTGCCGCCATTATGACGTGACGAATGCATAGGGTCTGCACGTTGTGCCACGCTTGTGACATCATGAGTGAACCATTGATGTACTTGGGCATCACAAGTGTGGCGCAAAAAGAACCTGCTTTTTGTGGGTTCTTTTTCCGCTGACGGGGAGCCTCACGGTTTGGCAGCTGAGGCTTCCCTGCGGCGGAAACCCAGGTGCTCACAGGCCGCCCTTTCTGGGCGGTCTGTACTCCACCATTGTTAAGATGGAATCTCTTTATAGATGTAATGTGATCCAGTGGGCAACCATCCTATAATGTGCTGCCTGGCATATTCTGGATTAATTGAAATGTTCAGATATTCCTTAAAAGTAGCCCTATATAGAAGATATTGCCACAAGCCAGTGTGGATGTTTATGCTGCTTCTCTGCACAATTGCATTTCCTGGATTTCTGGTCAGAATCTTAGAAGAGATATTTCTCAAGCTATCCGACATAAAGGGCAGCTTTTTTTTCCTGTTTCTGCTGCTTCTGCTTCTTCTGAGTGCCAGGGAGTGGTACCACAATTGTGGTACTTACACTGTTGTTAGCCACCCGGATTCCTCATTGATTGGGCGGAATACAATTAATTAATTAATTAATTAATTATGCCCACTGGCTACAATTGTTCCTCTCTTTCCTAGAAACTTGCTGCAAACTGCCAGTGGTGGCTCACAGACATCAACCATCCATGAACCACAACTCCGAGTAATAAAATCTTAAAAGATTTTATAGAGTATTTTAGATATTGTTACTTCTTTTGAAATAAAAAAACCAGCAACAAAGCATTAAAGGTACTAATAGGAATACATTAGTAAGCCAAAATCTGTGATATATATCTCCAAACTATGACAAATAATGCTGCTAAACAAAGGATTCGTCTACACTACAGAAATAACGCAGGTGACATCACTTTAAATGCTGTACCTTCTTCATAAGGAATCCTGGCATTTGTAGTTTCACTGAGTCTTTAGCCATCTCTGACAAAGAGATGTCTTGCAAAAGTAGAAATCCCAGGATTCATTTGGATGGAGCCATGGCAGTAAGTGGTGCTAAATGGCATTATTTCTGTAGTGTAGATCAGAAATTCCCAAAGTGGGTGGTATGCTCTCCCTGGGGGTGGTTGAAAGATCCAGGGGGCTGGTGAGGGGAAAGGGGGCAGTAGTGAGGTGGTGAGGGAAAGGGGAGAAGCAGGAATGCCTTCAGTAAAAGTATTGGAGCACAGCTCAGCACCATTTTGGGTCAGAATGACTGACAGGAGTAAGGAGTTAGAGCATGTGGCAGGGGGCAAAAAGTGGCAGCAAAAAGGAGCTTTCAGATCTGAAACCTTGCTTAAGTTTTATGAGCTTTGCTGGGATTTGGTTAGCAGTTTGGAGTTGCACTGCTGCTCCTGCTTTCTTTCATCTAACAGGCCAAGAGAAGAGGTAGCACAAGAAACAATGTCTGTTTGTGGGGGGGATGACATTTGAAGCTGTTTGGGGAAGACATATCTCTGAGGAAGGAGAAAGAAAAATTTCTGGGAAGCAGCAACCAAGCAGCTGGCAGAGCAGTGACCAGTAAGCCTCTTACCTTCACTGGCCTTTGTTGCAGGGCTGGCATGGGTAAGAGGCATCTTAGTCACTGCTTAGCCAGCAGCTTGGTTGCAGCTCCCAGGCAGACCAGATACAAAGGGAGCAGCTACTGAGCAGCTTTGCCACAAGGCTGGCTCAGGCAAGAAGCTTTTCAATTGCTGATCAGCCAGGTGCTTGGTTACTGCTTCCAAGGTGACCAAGTGCAAAGAGTCACCTTTGCTGCGGAGCAGCTAACTGAGCAGTTACCAAGAAGCCTCTCACCTACACTGGCCTTTGCCACAAGGCTAGCACATGCGAGAGGCTTCTGATTGCTGTTGAGCCAGCTGCTTGGTTGCTGCTCTCATATCACACGAAGGACATCCCGTCCCTCTCTCATCATTGTCCCATCCTTCCCACTCAGTCGCGGGAAGGACTTTCACATGTTGTTCACGCTTTTTCCATCTGGGAAGTACAAATGACAGCAATGGCACCAAAGGCTTTCACATGAAGTCGTGCCGATCCTGTCAATAACCCATCATTAACCTATCATTAAAGTGACATTGGCCAGCATTTTGTATTAATGGAATTTCCCGTTATAGCAGTGCTGCTTTAATGACAGGATTGGTGCAGCCAGTGTGAAAGCCTTTTGCACCAGCTGTCATTCGCGCTGTCAAGAATGGGATAAGGAGGAGATAAGGATGGGGGAGCGATCCTGTCCTTATCCCGTCCCTGTGTGAGCACTGTGACCAAGATTAATTGTTTTGAATTTGCATTAGAACAGTGGATGCAATCTCGAGAAACACACATTTTTGGATATGCTAGGGTTATAGCCCAAGAGGAAAGAGGGCTGTAGCCTGGAAAAGTTTGAGGACCACTGGTATACATGCACCCATAGACCCAGATTCACAGTTAGTGCTGACATTAAAATATGGATGGGAAACAACTGTGATGTTTTCACAACCTAATTGCCAGGTGAAATACCCTTGGTATTCCCTTAATTGGGTAAGGGGAATCCTATCTTTGTAAAGGGCCCTGCCTTTTACTTACCTTAATGGTTTAATGATTGTAGTGTTAATTTCGTTTGGAGTTACTATATATATATATATATATATATATATATATATGAGTTTGCTAACAGAATGTGACATAAAAGCCTTTGTGGGGAAGCTTGAGTGGTTCTGTTGTCAAGGCAACAGGGTTGAATGGGAGAATGATTTTCTTTCGGAACTCTTCCAGGAAGCTGTTTTGTACCCAATAACGATATCGCCAGATTGCTGTCCCTCGTGAGAGGTGAACGGAGATCACATCAAGGGTCAACTTTATTCCTTGTGTTTATAGATTATCCCCAGCAGGCCAAAGACCACAGTGTTCATCTTTTTCTCTGCAGGGCTGAGCCAATTCCATGGCTTGATCTATATTGATAATGAGAAACTCGGCGAGATCTTTGTGTGTGTTTTAAATTCAGAAAGAATAAACTTGATCTTTGCCAACTGTCACATCATTTTTTTTTAAATGAGCATGTTTTCCATAGCTAACATTTACATTAGACTTTTTTTTTGACATTATAGAGATAAATAAAAAAAAATGTCTAGATTTATAAATAATTGCTTGTTTTTGCAGTGTACATGGGAGAGCTGAAATATCAGCTTGGAGGGTTTAGAAGTTCTGTACTTAAAGAGGTGGTATATGATTAGGTTTTGGAGGTCTTCAGGAGTTTGGGTTTCTTCTCAGGATATTCTACAACTGGGCTACCACAGCACAAAAGGTGCAATGCTGTGTACTTTACACTCTCACACTGCAAAAATAAAGCAGTTTGACACCATTTTGACTGACATGGTTCCATCCTGTGGGATCCAGGGATTTGTAGTTTGTTGTGGCACTAGAGCTCTCTGACAGAGAAGGCAAAATACCTCACAAAACTACAAAACCCAGTATTCCATAGCATTAAGCCATGTCAGATAAAGCAGTGTCAAACTGCATCAATTCTGTAGTGCAGATGCAGACTTAGTGAACTGGTCCTCTCTCTTCTACTCACCAATCCCGTGGCATCACTGCCTCTACTGAAGCTGTCAGAGCATAGACACCCCATTTTCTAATAACTTTGGCAGTTATCCCCCTCACTCTGCCATAGGAAGCAGTTTGCTATATATTGGCCTCAGGGCTGCCCCTGTTTTTCCAACATGCATTTTGTGATCTGGAAATGAGGGACCCCACTATTGATTCAAAATGAAAAGGCTGGAGTGGTGGCTGTGTGGAATGAAACTCCATTTAAGCAAACATTTTAAACAAGGCCCTTAAAACGTAAACTATTATATCCCCAAAGTTCAGCCAAAGGTAGTAGCTCTGTCAAGGAAAGGGCCCAGAAAAATCTCTGAGAAGGGAGGGGAGTGTGTTTTAATGATGAAAGGCTGCAATTGCCACTTTCTCCTGCTTGTTGCAATCTGGCAGTTGATTGATGTGAGTCAAAGAAAGGAATTCTGGGATTTGTGGTATTATGAGACACTTAGCCTTCTCTGTCAGAGAGCTCTAGTGCCAGAATACACTACAGTTTCCAGAATTCCAGAGCATTGAGCTGTGACAATTAAAGTGGTACCAACCTGGATTATTTCTGCAGTGCCAATGCAGTCTACGTGGAGACACAGGATTAAATTATCACTTTGGATATCCAGTTGGCACTAACATTGCCTTTATTCTAGAAGCAAGTTAAAACACAGCTTTACCAAAATAATAACAGCAATACAAAATTTAGAAAATCTTCAAAATTGATCAAAATAGTAGTTCTAGTCTTTTGCCTCATGTCTTTAAGGTCATATTGTAGTTGAAAGTATTTTTTGTGCTATTATGTTTTATATTAACTTTAAGAGTTTCAACAGTGAAAAAATTCATGAAGAAAATAATGCCTTTGTTTCAAGCTTTGGGTTTGACTACTGTACTCAGAAAACCTACAAGGATTCATTGTAATACATAGCGACACATCATTATTTCCTTTCCCCCTACAATTGTATTGCCGCATTCACACATAATAGTGAGCCAAGATCTTGAATAATTAGATTATTATCTAAACAGGCGAACATCAGTAAATATCCAGTAAAAGATAGACAGACATATGTTTGTCAAATTCAGTTGGGTGGCTGATAAATCAGGCTATATTGTCTTACTACCCAGCTGTCATTTTAGTACTGATAGCAGGTGATAGTTTTGCAAGTGTGTGTCAAATCTGGGCTTATCTGTTTTGACATCTGTTGATGGAAAGTCTCTTTTTCTGTCTGATCCAGACAATGACCTTGATATTCCTTATGAACAGTTAGGACCCACAATTGTTTTAAAAAGGAGTGAGTTGTGACTTGCACCTGTCATATCAAATTATCAGTCAGCAACTGGTAATACAACTAACATTGGCACGTTTAAAGCTGATCTTCTGTCAGCATTAAACTTCTTGGCTGTGTGCCTTTTGAAGCTGTGCTCTCTTACCATTATTGGAATCCATTCAGATAATATAATCAATTTCTGGGATTTCTTTTCATGTTGCTGATAGATATTTGTCCAGGAGGAAAAAAATTGATCTTAGCAATAGGTCTTAGAAAACATTTCCACAAAAGAAACTGAAAGAAAAGAAAGAGTTGATGACTTCTGACTTTGAGATCAGAAGATAGATTGCATGTTAAAAAAATGAAAAACATTACCTAAAGAAAATGCATGTACAGACTTTGGCAAACCCAATAATTATTGCTAGACCATTCTCTCTTCAAATCAGACCTCTTTTCCTTTCTTCTTTCTGTTGTTTGGACTTCTGACCTTGGAGCTCATGTCTCAGTGCAGGAAGAATATAAATATAGATCAGAACAATCCACATTTTGTAACAGAAAGTTGTACTGATTAGCTTATATGTCTAGTTGTTAGAACTTAGCTTTTGTTAAACCGCAGGGATGCAAAGCAAAGTCAGACTTTATCTAGAAAGACTTCTTGTTGTTCAGACTGGTGAACAAAGCCAGACTGGAAACATCTAAGATTTTGCTCAGGGAATATCTCCAGGCCTATGATGGCTTTTTGATTTAAAGATATTTCTTTCCTGATGTGCTTTCAGTTTCATTTGTTAGGCAGAATTGAATGGCAGTGTACAGCCTGAATGCACCTCTGACATATCTCATGTTTCAGTTCATGCCTATTGTGAACAAAATCTTTACAGAAAACACAAGCACAATTACTTCCCTGTGAAGGAATGTTGCAACATTTTGGCCTGTTCCATTAAGAAAAAGGCTACTGAAACAAAGATCTGGTAGAAGTGTATATACAGTGGCAATTGGTGGCTTCCATGGCAATGTCTTCAGTGTTGAACCTATTTTGAGGATAAGGCCAGCATGTTGGGTAATATCTTTAAAATGTGGACTAGAACCCAGAGCAGATTCATCACCCAATTGACAAGACATAGCCAGCACTCACCATTTAAAATTATGCATGGTACGGAGACAGTAACCAGACCTAAATTTTTATTCTCTATTACTATAATCCATAGCTGTCCAATGAGGACAAATAAAAAAAGCCCTTTGTCACACAGTGCATTTAAAATATGGTGTTTGCTGCCACAAGATGTAGATAGCCATTTGGGCAGCTTTCAAAATTGTTAAGAGAATTTATGGAAGAAAAAGCTACAAGTGTTCTCCACCCAGTACCTGGTTAAATTGTGGGATTTGCTACAGTTGGCCCACTGTATCCATGGAATTTTTATCCATGGATTCAGACAGCCATAGCTTGAAAATATTCAAAAATATACAAATTCCAAAGAACAAACTTTGATTTTGCCATTTTATATAAGGGACACCATTTTACTATGTCATATTTAATGGGACTTGAGCACCCACAGATGTTGATATCCACAGAAGGTCCTGGAACCAAGCCCCAGCAGATAAACCCAGAGCCCACTGTCACAAAATGAAATTGTTGTTTGGTTTAAAAGGGTGATTGCACAGGAAACCACAGAGGCATAAAGAAGTGTATGATTGAAGAAAACATTTCCACACAGTTTTATATGCATTTAGATGGAAGAACGGAAGCTTCATAAATCCATGGAAGAATGGGAAGCACAAACGGAAAGCAGAACTATGAAGAAGAAATTTTGAGATTGAAAGATTTAAAGTGTGTAGAGTATATCCTCAGTAGAATCATAGGAGGCAATGCAGGTGTATTGAACTGGAAGGTATTAAATAGGTAAAAATACGATCCAGCAATGGTGTATTCAGAAATGGAGATAAGCCATTACTACTTTGTCACAGCAAGCATTGCTACATGTAGTCTTGATATCTGCACACCTACAGATGATTAATTCAGTTGGCATTCTGCATCTCGAGAGTGAATCAAACTGAAAGCCTCATGGCCATAGTATCAGGTCTAATTTTGGACTTTGCTGATTCTTATCTGCCTTCTTCTCCCCCCCTTCCTTTTTTGTACTATCTATCCTAATGGAGAGTTCTAGATAATTTGAATGTTTGCATTCTTTTGTGGCATTTGGGATAGTGTTGTCCAGCTATGGCTTTATTCTCTCCTTCAGAACAACTAAGTTGTCTTTGAATAGTAGTGGTAATAATGATAATAATAAAATAATAATAATTGCTGTTTTAACTATGAAATTGTCTCCTCCTCCTTCCTGAAAGCCAAGTCAAGTTGCTTTCCCTTTTCTGAATTTAATCACACATTCAGAAACATTCTCATGCTCAAAATAGTAGCGTGTGAAGTTACTTTCTTTACATGATTATAGTGATTAGGGTGCTCATTAGTACTGACTTGTTAGGTATAGTAGTTTATATCATCAAAAAACTGGTGCCTGAAAATGTTCGTGGTGTATCTTTTAATCTTTACATTCTCAGTTCTTTTAGTAGAGCTTTTCCCTCTTATGTGACCTGCTTTTGTGACAGAACTAGGCTTATGCTCTTTTTATGTTTTTAAAAAAGAAGCTCCATACATAGTGAATCAGACTGCAGTCCTACACATATTTGTTTGGGAGTAATCCTATTCAATTTAGTGGGGCTTACCCTGAGGAATCATGCTGGAAACATACCAAATAACACATGATATGGTATAGATTTCATACTGGTAATTACACTTCAAACTTTTAGCTTGTAATGGCAGACCTGTTATTTAATGTCTGATTGCTGAAT
Source organism: Sceloporus undulatus (assembly GCF_019175285.1). Lineage (NCBI taxonomy): Eukaryota > Metazoa > Chordata > Lepidosauria > Squamata > Phrynosomatidae > Sceloporus > Sceloporus undulatus. The sequence goes on from NC_056523.1 coordinate 238,460,981, forward strand.
TATGCTTGTTTTGCAGAGGACTGTCTGCTGATGTTAATGTCTTGCAGTATTTGCACCTATATTTTAAGTGTGTCTGTGGGTGTGATCAAACACCAGTCTGCAAACTGCTTTTGTCAGCAGGATGTACAGGAGAGTAATTTCCCCTCTCCTGGTAGTGCCCTGTATAACATCAAAACTTGATCCAGATGGAGCACAGAGGGCTAGCTGTGAGGTTAGAAAAAAAAGCTACTGTTGCACTAGTGGATGTAGTCCGATATCGTGATGCTGAATTTATCTATACTTATATCTATATCTTGTGATTCTTATACCCTTTTCATAAATTAAGTAGGCAAAAAGCTTCCTCCTCCCTGGGGATTGACCTTCAAGTTGAATGGGAAACATAGGATGGGAAATTGTGGTGCCACAGGTAACCTGTAGTTGTTTGAATTTTGTGATGTCTGAAATTAGGGTGTTAGCATTACTTTCTACTAAATGGGCTACTATGTGCAGCTGGCTTTTGAATAGTTTATCCATTAGAAATAAGAAGTAAGAATACTGTTAAGTCCCAGATCTGCCATTGGGCCAGTCTTGTAGTCTGAAGAGGAAGGTTCAGATATTAAAGGGGGGATATTTCAAGACAAATGTGTATCTGAATATGAAATAATTGTATACTGCTTTGAGGCTCCTTTTACTTGATGGAGATAGATAACTGCACATCATTGTACAGACGTTTGCACAAATGTCACACTTGCTGGATGCATCCTTGTTGGCATCTTGCTACAAATCCCAGTTTCCAAATGAGGTGGTATCCAGAACATTAGATCATCTTTACACATACATTATATACATGTACAGTATATACATTGCTTTCCACTCTGTACTGTGATGCCCATGTACTTTTCCCAGATCCATTCCTTTGTAGTAAAGATGATCTCATGTTCTGGATACCACTTCACCATTTTAGTCGCTCTCCTTTGGACATGCTCCAGTTTCTCCACATCCTTTTTGAATTGTGGTGCCCAGAACTGGACACAATATTCCAGGTGGGGCCTGACCAAAGCAGAATACAGTGGCACTATTACTTCCCTTGATCTAGACACTATACTTCTATTGATGCAGCCTAAAATCGCATTGGCCTTGTTAGCTGCCGCATCACACTGTTGACTCATGTTCAACTTGTGGTCTACTTGGACTCCCAGATCCCTTTCACACATAATATCGTTCAGCCAGGTGTCGCCCATCGTATATCTGTGCATTTCATTTTTCTGCCCTAAGTGAAGTACCTTACATTTTCCGTGTTGAAATTCATTTTGTTAGCTTTGGCTCAGTTGTCTAATCTATTCAGGTCATAGTGAGTGAGCTTCCATCACTAGTACCAGTTTCTGCCAACTTAGCAGTTCGAAAGCATGCAAATGCACATTGATAAATAGGTACAATGTTCCGTGCAGTCATGCTGGCCACATGACTAAGATGCCATCTTCAGACAACGCTGGCTCTTTGGCTTATTAACAGAGATGAGCACAGCCCCCTACAGTTGGTTATGACTAATCATTCATGTCAAAGGAAAACCTTTATCTTTTACCTAATACAGGGAGAATAACCTGCTGAAATATTTGTTTTCTTCCATAGCAGAAATAACATAACAGTATTTGTTTGTCATTACGTATAGGGATGAAATAGTACAGGATTCATATCCCTACTCTGTAGTGCCATCCCAAGATATATCGGTTCTTGAAGTATAGGCCAAGTGATGTTCCTCTTCAAGGCCAATACTTTAAAAAGTTTTGTCACTCTGGTCATGTATCAGTTCCTCATCTACCTTCATGCCTTCTATGGTGGCTCCTGAAACCTGCTGACAGTGCACTAGAAATCTTTACGCTCTGGAAGGAATTCCCTCTCTCTGTGGAGTAGCGGGGAGGAAGATTTTTTTGGAGCTTTATATTTTTTTACTCTGAATCCTTGCCTGTGATCTTTTATCTTTCAACTTCAGCAACCGTAGCCACACTGGAGTCTCCTGAGTCAAGTATATCTCTTGAAATCCTATCATGCTACAGGTTGAATTTCCCTTATCTGGAATTCTGAAATTTGAAATACTCCAAAATACTCCACATGGATGGCAGAAACAGTAACATCCTTGCTTTCTGATGATTCATTGTATACAAACTTTGCTTCATGCACATAAATATTAAAAATATTATGGATAAAATTGCCTTCATACTAAGTGAATAATGTGTACAGTATATGAAACATAAATGAATTTAATGTTTACAGTTGAGTTGCATCTCCAAGGTATCTCATGTATGCGCAAATATTCAAAAATAAAATATAAAAAAATAAATCTGAAATCCAAAACGTTTCTGGTTCCAAACATTTTGGATAAGGGAGACTCTACCTGTATTAGAAATTATATCAGAAAGATAGGATGGAAAGAGCCCCCTCCATACTCCTTATGTTTTCATTGTTGCAACACTGCTCCTGAAGGAAATGGAAATGAAGGGGGTTCAAGGGAAACCTCAAAGTTCTCTGCATGTTTAATTTAATTATTGTTATTATTAGCTTGTGTTATTATTTCCATCATTACATTTTTTTTTCACAAGTCTGATGCAGCCATATTTCACCCCCCACCACCACTTAGGGTTGCCATAATTTGCTACCACCAAACTGGGACAAAATGTAGGACATTCAAGAAAAATGGAAGACACAACTGACTAAAAGCCAAAAACATTATTTAAAAATTTTTTTTTAATATAAATCCTTATATTATAGAGATCTTGTTGCACCTCTGAGACTAAATGCATCTGAGAAAGCGTAGCAGGAGGCAGCGGTGGAGGACCAGGGTTTGATCTCTTGCTTGGGCTTAAAAAAACCCACTGGGCAAATCACAGTCTCAGACTCAGAGGAAGGCGAAGGCAAAACACCTCTGAACAAATTTTCCAGAAACCTAGGACAAGTCACACCCTAGGCCACTCACGGCCAAGCCAAAAGCATGGCAAACTGTGGTGGTGTGCCCATCCTTCCCTTCTAGCCCTCTCTCTGCCTGGGGGGGAGGTAGAGAGTGGCCTAGACGGCTTAGGCAGCCTGCCACCATGCCGAAAGCGCGGCAAATGGTGGCGATGGCCCCATCCTTACCCCACACCCCCCAGGCAGAGAGAGGCCTAGGCTGTCAAGAGGACTACTGGACCTAGGCTGCCGCTATGCTTAAAGAGTGCCAAAGGGTGATGGCAGCACTCCTCACTCCAGCCAGCCCCCCAATAGAGACCTACCAGGCCTGTTGAGCCTCCTTGCCACCCACCATGTGGAAGAGGAAGCAGTGGCAGCGAGCCCGGGCCCAGGCTTACGGCCAGGCCCGGGCTGCCCCCCCCATCCCAGTGAGGTCTACTGGGCCCTATATGAAGACTTACGCTGCATCTCTACTTTCCTGCCTTCTCTGACTGCAGCTCGTCAGAGGTGTTTTTGGAAGCCCACCCCCTGGCTGCAGCCTCTCCCACAGACACATGGATGCTGTGCCTGAGCTGCCCCTGTTGGGAAAGGGAGGCTGAGAAGTGGAGAGAGGCAAGAACCAGGAGTCTGGCCATCCCTGGGACATAATGTAAAGACAGGATGGGACATTCCCGAAGGCTGAAAAACCAGGAATGTCCTGCCAGAATCCATGAAATGGCAACCCTACCCCCACCCCATTTTTAAAAATGTTGATATATATCTATATGATATTTGTATGATATTGGAATATAATGAAACCATTAAAGAAATGATTTCCAGGTTTACAGTTGCTGTATCAGATAGCTTGTGCATTAAATGGATTATGTAGTCACTTTCTATGAATTCAGATATGCAGAGAACAATATGGAGGTTTCCTTAGAAATTCGGGGGAAGTTTTGTTTTAACATCTTGGTTTTTTTATTGTTGCAATTACAGTTCAAATACAACCTTTATTAAACAGGTGTTTTCATTAATACTTGCAAGTTCCCTTCTTCTGTTTCTTAAATCATTATACAAATGTAGCAAATCGGATTGTTTTTGACCTTTTAAAATGTATGTAATTGCCCAATCTCTTGAAAGCTACAGTGTTAAAACTGGGCTAGGGGTAATCCTTCATTTCCTATGGCTGGGTTCTAACTAAAGAATGTGCCATTAGCATTTTTATACACTTAACTATAACTTTCTTATATACTAGAACATTTGGAGTGTAAATCTAATTGTAAGCTGTCAGCAGTGTGATCTCTAAGATTGTGGTTACTGTACCATTGAAGAATGAAATTTCAAATGTTAATGATCAGACAAAGAATGGTGTCAGGGCTCTAAGTGGAAGAGAAGGGCTCAGTATTCTTTCAGCAATATGTAAGGGCATCATATAAATGAATGCAAAAGACATCACTGCCTAATTGTGGTGATAGGCAAATGATGTCTGGAAAAGTTTAAATAAACCATAATTTTGATAGTATATGATCTTAACACAACTTCATACATAATTGCCTAGTAGTACCATGAACCCTTTAGTGCAGCAGTTCTCACCCTGTGGGCTGTGAGTGTGCCTTTGAGTGCGGGCCTTTGAGTGTGGGCCTTTGAGTGTTGAATGACCCTTTCACAAGGGTCATCTAAGACCATTGGAAAACACATGTTTCCTATGCTCTTAGGAACCAAGACTATTGGTGGGGGTGGGGGTCACCACAACATGAGGAACTATATTTAAGGGTCGTGGCATTAGGAAGGTTGAGAACCACTGCTTTAGTTGATGGATCATATATTACAATGAACACAAAGCTGCTGATGAGATTGACAGCCTTGTATATTGCTCTTCTTATCCTACTTTGTAATGCAGTAAGCAGTTTAGCCTATGTACTTGGCTTTCCTAGGTGTGTTTCTCAGAAATTTTCTAGGAACAACTAGTAATGTGGAGAAGACACAGGAAAATGTATGTCATAATGATATCAGTAGAACTTCAGTAGAAGTTCATATTGTAAAATGGGTGGGGTGACTGAGTATGGATTTGGCATTTTTGTAGCATCTCTATGACCGTCTGTGTCTTCTTCTGTAAAGGAGAAAATATGGGGTTTTGGGGATACCACTCCCCCATCTACTTATATATTTGCTTTCTTCTTGACATGTAATTGTCTAGTCTTCCATTTTGTTTTCAAATTATTCTTCATTGCAATTGAACATCTTACTGACAACATTCAGTCATGACACTGGTCTCTATTCATCTTTTGTACAGCAAATTAGATCTTCATGTTGTCCAGAATTTTACTGATTTTTCTAGGGTTAAATACGTGCAGAATAACACTATGCAGTGTTTGTAGGTCAGTCTGATAAAAGAATGTAACTGGCAATTATGGACAACCTAAGAGATAAATTGTTTTGAAATGAGGTGCTTCCTTATTTAGAGAGCTGTCAACACAGATTGTTTTAGGGGTATGGGTTGTAGTTAACTATCAGTTTCAGAGTAAGATCAATATGAACTAAATCTCATTTTCTATTGTCAGATTTATAGGGCAGTAATTAAGGGCAATAATTATCAAATATGTGAGAGGAACATAGAATTATACAGTTGCATACTATTGATTAGGGGAAAAAAATCAGGAGTTGGTAGTAATGGCAGATAATGAGGCAGTAAAAATGCTGACTTACTATTTGTGTGAATTCCTCAGATTATCAAAGCCAACGTCTGATGCAATTTCCAAAGCATCTAATGGAGCCATGGTTATGAAAGATGCCTGTAGTAATTAGAAACCTAAAAGTATTAGATCATTGAGTCCATTTTCATGCTGTCCTATGCATGCTTCTGCAGTTATACTCACTAGGCCTTTTAAAATCCACTTTTTAAAATGTGAAATGAAATACATATTTTAGATACCATCAGGTATTTCTTTGTAGATCATCATATAGTTTTTCCTTCCTTTGATAATCCATAACTCCCTTAAAACAATTCAGAAATGCTTTAGCTGACATTTAAATTAGATTTGCATGCCCATCTGTTTGCCTGTATAACTACAAATATCATGTGGTTTGCTGCCTTGATGGATAGCATTTTGTTTTATATATCATTAGAACAGATACCTCTGGAGGCAGTAGCTCAATAATTACTTCTTGATGTGATGATATGAGTTGGTTGAAGCACAGAATTTGGATTGTTTGGTAGGTCTGTACATATGATTTATCAAATCATAAACAGCAAATGTAAAGGTTGTCTTTTGATGCTCCATTTTTTGATGACCCATTCTTTCAACACTTGCAAATTAAGTACAAATTCCATTAATATGACAAGGGATTCACACTGTGGTCAGTCTTTCTTGTGTACAGAGGCTTTTGGGGGATCAACCATGCATGTGCATGCTACTTGTAAAGTGAACTGGCAGGGGAAGGCACCAAGCCAATTGAGACACTATGCAAGCAGTATGTATGGATGTATGTGGGAATTCACCTGCAAGTCACCATAACTCCCTCATGTTCCCTACATGGGACCTGCTTTTTGACCAAATCTTGTTTTTGGCAGCATTCCCTAACCTGTGCATGGTTTGCAGTATGTATCAATTACACTGCACTGTACTGTTTCCAAATTATTCTTTCTTATCTAAGGCACAGATAGCCTCCCTCCCTCCTTCCCTTCTTTTTATTTCAATTCCATTTACCTCTTCAGTTGTGGAAGGTTTTGCTGTAGTAGAAGCTGTCATAGTTGAAGAGACAAACAATGTATTTTTATGCATTTTTAAACAGATGTTTCACTTTTTAGCAGTTAGACCTGCTGCACTATAAAGACCTCTGTCTTCACTTTTCTGTTCTTTTTGCATGTAATGTTTGGGTTGTGTAGTAAATATTTATACTGCAGTGTTTTCCCTAAAGCTTATAACATTTCATGCTGAGGAGGGGGAAACCCCACCTTTTCACTTCTTCCTGCCCCAACTTCACCTTTCTAAGCCATTTCAAATGCATTATTACTAGTAAAGTATCATGGGACATATAACATCTTACTAGACTTCCTGTCGTCCTTCCATTTCAATTAAATTTGTTGAAAGCTTGTATCTCTGGGCTGCTAATGAGTATACAGAGAAAATGCACAGAATATTAACTGTATTTTGTAAGCCGCTTTGATCACTTTCGTGGAAAGGCGGGATAGAAATAAAAGATTATTAATATATAGTCAATTCTTGTAAGTAATGATAGAGTGATGCATGTGAATGTGCTTAGTGTACCGTATATACTCGGCTATAAGTCAACTTCATGTATAAGTCGAGGGCAGGTTTTGGGGCCAAAATGATAGATTTTTATAATAATAATAATAATTAAAAAATATTTATTTATAGCCCGCCTTTCTGTAGATCAAGGCGGGTTACAACAATAACAGTTACAGAGTGAAAACACAATACACAGTAACAGCAATTATACATTAAAATCACAATAGCAATATCCAACTAGCATAAGATGTTTACAACAAAGATAATAATGGTGAGGGAGAGGAAGGAGGCTACAAAGGGAGAAAGTTAGGGGAAAGCTGTTTGGAACAGGAAGGTTTTTAATTCCTTCCTGAACCGCTCAAGGGAGGTGGCCGAGCGGAGCTCACTGGGAAGCGCGTTCCAGAGCAAAGGAGCCGAGATGGAATAGGCTTTACGCGATGTTGTGGCGTATTTAGAATCTGGGACTGTCAGCAAATGCTTCCCAGCCGATCTGAGTGTGCGGGGCGGATTATATGGGGAGAGGTGGTTCTCCAAGTACCCTGGGCCCAAGCCATTTAGGGCTTTATAGGTGATAACCAACACCTTGTATTGCGCTCGGAAGCGAATGGGCAGCCAATGGAGATCTTTTAATACCGGTATTATATGGGTTATATGACTCGTAGATAAGTTGTGGGTAAAACCTAAGGTCATGTAGCAAAAGATCTAAAGGATGAAGCAAAGGAAAACAGTGTCAAAAAATTTACAAAATTGTTCACACTGAAGAATGGATGGATGAGAGAATAGAAGAAAGTCAGCGCTTCCAGGACAGATTATGCTCTTGCCTTTCACCAGGGGATGTTTTCTATTTTTATGAGAGTCAAGGTACAATACTTACATTGACTTGTGGATAAGTCGACCCAGATTTTTTGGGTCAATTTTTGACTCAAATTTTTAGACTTATGCATGAGTATATACAACATTTCCCTTAAAGATATTTAGCAAACCAAACAAGAAATGTGTTTCTTTAATTAATGTAATCTTCTTCCCAAAAAAATCATGAATTTAAGCTGTATGAAAGGAAACAGATACACTCAGGCTTTAATGTTTCCTGCTGCCTTTTTTAAAAAAGAAAAACATAAATAAAACATGTACCCAGTAGATATAAACTGGTTCAAGCTAGTTCATATGGTCTGTCAAGTAGTGAATTTTAAATGGGTATGACATTTTAGGCATGAAAGGTTGGTGCTATTTTTTGTGTGTCTTGATCTAGATCTAGGACATTGTCCTTAATATTGTTAGATCATATATTTCCCTCTCTAAAGATGCTGGCAACCCTCCCTCCTTTCCCCCCCTCATTGCTCCTCTTCCCTTGCCATAATTGTAGATAAAGATCTTGGAGAAATAGTGTGAGGTGACTGAATCCATTTCTATGCCGCCTTTCTTTCTGAAAGGGAACCAAGGCAGCTCACAGATAAATTTGTTTTAAAATTTACAATAAAAATTTAAAACAATTAAAATAATCTAGCCAAAAACAGTATAAAATTACATAAACTATACATAAGTTGAAAAAATAATTAAAGCACACATCCTGTATCCTGTATCTTTCTGACAAGATTATATATTAAAAGCCTGCTTGAATAAAAATGTCTTTGCCTTCCAGTGAAAGGAAAGCAGAGAGGGCCAGCCAATGCCTATGGAAGGGCATTCTAGAAAGTGGGAGTAGCCACTAAGAAGGCTATCTCTCATGTCCTGACTGAACTAGCCTGTTATGGTGGTTGGACTGAGAGAAAGCCTTCCCCAGTAGATCATAGGACTCTTGCAGGTTTGTAGGGGAGATATGGTCTTTCAGATAGCCTGGGCCTAAGCTGTGTAGACCCTTATAGATCATGACCAGCACTTTGAACTGTGCCCTGAAACAAACTGGTAGTCAGTGGAGCTGTTTCAAGAAGGTAGTCATATGCTCCCTATAACTGGTCCTGGTCAGCATTCTGGCCACCACAGTTTGAACCTGCTGAAGTTTCTGAATAGTTTCCAAAGGCAGATCCACTTAGAGTGTGGGATATAATCATGGCATGTGTCACCATAGCAAGATATGATGTCTCAAGGAACAAGCACAGCTGGCACACTAATTTTAACTGTGCAAATGCTCTCCTGGTCATTGCTGAAACCTGGGCATCCAGGCTCAGAGCTGAGTCCTGGAGAATGTCTATGAGGCTGAGATTTCAGGGGAAGTGTAACCCCATCCAGCACAGGCAGAGTCCCTATTCCCTGATCTGCCTTTCAACTGACCAGGACCACCTCTGCCTTGTCTGGATTAAGTTTCAATTTGTTTGCCCTCCTCTGGTCCTTTATTAACAGCGGACATTGATTCAGTATATAGACAGCTTCCTTGGAATTTTGTGGAAAGGAGAGCTAGAGTTGTGTGTCATCTGCATGCTGGTGACACCACATCCCAAAACTCCAGATGACCTCTCTCTGCAATTCCATGTAGGTGTTTAACAACATAAGGGACTAAACATAATCCTGTGGGGCCATGACCATGGCAAATGTCTTGAAGTAATATTTCAGGCATATTTTTAAAGTTTTGCATGTACGCTTGCAAAGTCCAAGTTCTGAATCTCATTGGAAGAATCATACACATATTCTCTCTTCAGGAATTGAAATCACACATGTTCAACATTTCATAATGAAAACCAGGACATGTGTGGCCAAGCACTAGATTGTAGTCAAAATAGTTACTAGTGACGAAGAACACATAGTGACTGTGGCAGTTTGATTTTGTCCAGTCTTTCTTGGAAGGGCAAGATTTCACCTCCTTTTCTCCCAGTAAGTTAGTTAAGTGTCAACTACTTTTACACTTTGAACTCAGTTTGCAGCAACTGGAATAAGCTGAGGACAAAGTAGAAAAGTAGAGGGAGGAAAGAGAAACTGGAACATTTTAAAAGCATCTGAAAAGGCAGGACAACAGAGGATTAACTGGGACTATCCCTGCCAAATTGGGATAGTTGGGGATATGTTACATTAGCATGCATAGGTCAGAGGTAAAGCTTGTCACTGTGACTGTTGCTTTTCTCCATTTCTGTTCATTGTATCCCCTTCAAATGTCTGTGAAGCAAATTTTGGCAAGCATTCAGTTCTTGATGTGTTTTGGCTAATGTATTGGTTATTATAAAAATATGCTTTTACTGTAAAAAATTGTTTTAATTTATTGAAAAAATATGTTTTTATTTTAAAATCAATGGGGCTTTCAATTGCTTTTGTTTGTAAACCATCTCAAGGGCATTGCCAGTTGTGTGACATAGAAGACAGAAAGAACTTGAGATTATTTTCATACCCTCTCCAATCCTGAATATGAATGAAAGTAAAATTGATATTCCTCCATCCAGGCACAGATGTTAGGGAAGTCAAGTTGAGTTTCAGGTCTGGGAGTAAGTAAGTAAGTAAATAAATAAATAAATATAACAATTTTTAATTATATGCCTCTTCATTGCTTCCACTTTTCTGACCTAATCTCTATCCTATGCCTTACATTTCATGGTTGAGCTAATAGTGGACTTTCCACATGTATAGATAACTTAGCTTTTTTGGAGTAGACTTCTTGTCTGTTATGCCTCATATAAAACAATAACATATGTAGCAAGTTATCAGTTGGCAGTACCTTTTGAACTAGTTCAGAATATGTTGATATCCAAATGCAGTCTATTTTCAGCTGTTCAAATATACATTATTTGGTAAAGAACCAAGATTTGGTTCCAAGAACACTTGCCAACCTGTTTTTCACAGGTTGTGATAAAATTTTAAACTGTTACTGTAAATAATGCATTCCAAATAGATGAAGTCTGAAAAGAAAAGAAAAAAGAATGAAGTGTAACATCTGATATTACTTTTCTTTACTCTCATATTGAAAATTTGCAGAGGAAATTGGCCAGGCAGAGCTTTAGAAGCATATATTTATAATGAAAAAAGGTGAGGTGTGAATCTAAGACACACGAAAGGACTGAGTTTTTCCCGATGCAATACTCTTTTAGGAGAATTGCATGTTAACAGTAAATCCATAGAGAACATAGTAATATCAAGACACAGGTAAGGAGAAGGAATCAAATACCTGCCTCAATTATTTTGTGATTGTAGTTTTGTCTAGTTTAAGTCTGTGACTAAGGTCCAAAACACTTCAGAAATAATCCCATTTGACTGCTTTAACTGCCCTGGCTCAGTGGTAGGGAATTCTGGAAACTGTAGTTTTATGAGACATTTTGCCTTCTCTGTCACAGACCTTTGGTGCCACAGTAAGCTACAGTCCAGGATGTAGTGTGTTTTGGACCTACAGTAAGTGTAAAAATAGCATATCAATAGGCATTTCTGAACTTCTTCCTTACATGAAGTGGCAACAAGTACCCAAAGAAATTAGGGATGACACACCTGTGCCAGTCTCCAGTATTGAATAAGCATTTCTAAAATTACCTCTACTTAACTGCAAGTGCAACATTTTATAAAACAAATGCAAAAGCTGAAATGATCAGCCATGTCTGCTTCTCTGAAATTCATTAAATGCTTGCAACTAGTCTTTTTCCTCTTGATAGTAATAGGAACTATTTATGTATCACAAAGTCATTTTGGGTGGAGATAGCTTCACTTTTAAAAATATAAGCTGTGGCACATTTAGAAAGAGCCATGTTGGGGGGAAAGGAGCTGGCTGGCCTTTTGTGCTGTGGGGGGAGATGCTTGGCAAGATGGATTCTTTCACCACATCCATTCAAATGCAATTGCATGTCTTGCCCCATTTTTTTGAAATGTAAATTCTTGAATTTATCCCTTTTACTTAGGGGCCATCCAGCATGCAAACTCATTTGTTTTTCCTGTTTTTGGCTTGTGGTGTATTGAGATCTGACTGAAGAAAGACTGATGTAGGATTTTTTGAAAAGGGAGTAGAAAAAGGATTAGATCACTTCTTGGTCAGTTCAGCATGAGGCTGTGCATTTTGTACATTTTGGTGCGAAAAAACATTGTTCTTGTCTACACTGTACTGGCCATTACTATTTATTTCCTTTTGGTTTAGGTGTATAGTTTCTAGCAGTTTGCTTCTGTCCACTGACATTTACATGGGCAAGTGGAGCCATTGTTGTCTGGCTGCAGTAGTCTCTAGGCAGCAGTGCTGCAGGCTGTTCAACCTTTCATCCCATTGATTTTGGATTGCCATCTCAAACCAAGCCTCTGATTCTTCTATCTAGAGCTATTTGAGTTTAAAACAAACAAAGAATTTAAACAAAATTTTTGTGCCCCCACCTGGGCATTTATATCGTTTTCCTTAAATACCCCTTGATTTGTTGGATGATAAACCAACAAATTTACTAATTGTTCTTACCAACAGTTAAAACGAACACATTTTGATCAGTTTTTATTTATTTCATACTTTATATATAGAGAAGGAATTGTACAGCAAATTACTGTTCCATTGGTGGCTACTTCTTAGTAGGAAAAGGAATTCATATTTGCATATAGAAGTATCTATTTTATACCATTTGTGGCTGACAACTACAGTCGACCCTTTGTATACATGGATTTTTTATACACGGATTCAAGCATACACGGTTTGAAAATGTTCAAAAAAAGTATACATTTTAAATATCAAACCTTGATTTTCCATTTTTTTATAAGGGACACCATTTTGCAATGTCATTATGGCCCGTTACAGACGGGCCTTAAAGTACGTGCTGAGCACATACTAGGGTTAGGAAGCGGCGGTGCTTCCACACCGCCCCCCAACCCTAGTACGTGCTCAGCACATTCAAAATGGCGGTGGCCATTCCACACAGCCGCCGCTATGACTACGTCACGACCGCGCTGCCTCCAAACGAGGCAGAGCGGTTGTTACATAGTGTGGCCGCACAAGGGCTCTTAGTGCGCCCCTGCGGCCCTGGAAGGAGCTCCATTTCGGAGCTCCTTCCAGGTTTGCATCGCTGGGTGCAGCCTTTAGATGGCTGCGCCCAGTGATGCAGAGGAGAAAGGGGCCAAGCGGGCCCTTTCTCCTCCTCCCCACCACCATCGTGTGTCCTCGGGGCTTGAAGCCCCAAGGACACCCCTTTCCAGGCTGTGGGGAAACAGCCTTTTGCCCCTTCCTCGCAGCCCGGAAAGCGGCGGATCGGGACCTCGTGGCAGCTGAGGCCCCGATACACCGGGGAAAGGAGCGCCTACAGGCCACCCCAAAGGAGCGGTCTGTAACGCGCCTATATTTAATGGGACTTGAGCATCCATGGATTTTGTTATCCACAGGGGATCATGGAACCAAACCCCAGCATATAACAAGTGTCCACTGTAGATGAAGTTGATTGACTTTTTATTTATTTATGTATCTGCAGAACCATTTCACCAGCTAAAGTGCAGATTGATTGGGCATAGTATTGGGCTGTATTCCCATACTGAGTCCCATATTGGGAGACAGTTGAGAGCGCTATATAAATAAAGCATAATAATAATAATAATAATAATAATAATAATAATAATAATAATAATATAGGTTTATAAATATTTTTTAAAAATAAATACTTTAAGATACTATTTTATATTAATGTGTATTTTGCAAGTTATTTCACCATTATTTTACAATAATTTGACAACTTGTATTTTATTACACGAGGCAAGGTTTTTATATCTCTTCTGAAAATATTTGTTAAGAACCAAAAACATTTATAGTCTTTTGTCTATATTCAGCAGTCCATAGATATAGACCACAGTCTACCATGGAATTGGGTATGTTTGAAACCAGCTTGGTCCAAATCAGTGCACTTCATTCAGTGCTCAGTTGCGACAGGGTTATGCAGACAAGGGCTATGGAAAATGTGGAGGGGGGGAAGCGTTGACTTTCTAGCAAAAATATCAGCATCGAGGTCAAAACTTTTTTAAAATTGAAAATGTAATCCTCAATAAAAATAATTATATTTTAATAGTGGTGCATGGCTTTTCAAATCTCTCTTTGAAATGCTAATTACATTGGGACAGTGTTAGTGTTTGTCACAATTAATTTAAACTGTGGGGTAAAATGTGATGTTTATATTACAGTATTAACTTATTAATCTTGTTTAATCACTCACTTGATTTTGTTAACAATTTATTTCACCAAAAAATTCTTTAAAAAACCAAACAAGCTTTCACCATGAAGAAGAAAATTATTCCTTACACATGGACTGTTCAAAATTTGGAATTAATTTGTTTATGAACCCATTAAATCATCACTACATTGGATGTTTCAAGTGATTTCAACTAATTTTATAGATTCCCTAGTTAATCATAAAGTGAATGAGAGCATTAGAATTAATTAGAATTTGTTAAGATGTGTGATTTTCCCTCTGTCTTATTCTCCAGAAAGAACACTTGCTCTTTCAGTAGAATATTTTTTTTTAACTATTTGTGAAAATGCATCTCATGGATCTGTAGTAAAACAAATTATGTGATTTCTTGGAGAAGACAGAAGGGAAGGGGAGGTACAACAGCAAAGCTGGGCTTGTGGAGCAGAAGAACTCCTGGGCTTGAGAGAAGAAAAAGGAATGAAAAAGAAGCAAACAGAATGGAATGAGGATGCGTTGGGGAAGTGATTTGTTTGCCTAGCAGGATACTGAGTTTAAGCAGACCGAAAGAACCCTTTAAGAACCACAGGCCTTTTAGGCCTGAAGGGCTCGTTTCCCACCATTCCAATTGGCTTGAGAGCCAAGTATTTGGAGTCTTTTTTTTTTGGGGGGGGGTGAGATTTTAGTAACTTTAGTAACTTTCCCCCTATTGATTATATTCCAGACTGATTTCGGTTTTAAATTATTGTATAATATATAGTTATTATATAATATTACATTGGGTGAGGTCTAATGAATTTTTTTTTTTGCAGTTTATGAGTCATACTGTGCTATGCTGTTGCAAAATTATTTAATAAATGTTGCTTAAGCCCCTTCTCCATTTTCTCCTTGGCCTCTCCTCCTCCGGGCTCTTTTTCCTCATTCCCATTCTACCTTTTACCTCCTTGGTAAGCTTGGTAAGGTATGTGCTTGGAGAAAAATGATAAAGCTATTAAAACTCATGTCTGACTACCCCCCCCCCCCCCCGTCCCATTTAAAAAAAAAAAATTCAGATCTCAAATGGACAGGCCAAAATAATTGCACTGGGACCAAACTGGTGCCATTTGCACTGGGGCTGCAGTGACCGCATGCACCCAGCCCCAATCTGCCACAGTTTTGAATTAGGCCAACAAAATTTTACCATTCCTTTTTGGTTCTTTGTAAAAGATACGGCCTCAGTGTGGTTTCCAGCCACACCCAGGGCCTGCATCATCTAAATGCTATGATTTATATGTCCTGTCTCTTTCAGGCCTTAGTTGAAGTGTGCCTTCTTAATTAGTCTTAAGTTCACTTAATTGACACTTACTCTCTGGTAAATAGAATGGGAGTACACATGTATGGAGAAAATGATAGGATTGTGATGTGTGTGTGTGTGTGTGTGTGTGTGTGTGTGATATTTTATACTAGAAATGCCACAAATTGACTTTGGGACACCAGGCTCTTGAAGGCCCTGATTTAAGTTTCCTCACCCCATTTTTCCCTTGTCATCAGTTTGAATGCATAAATTGCAGAGTGTTTTGCCTGCCCTTCCATTTCAACCATCCATTTACCCTTTTCCTACATTTTCCTTTCACCATCCATCTTTTCTTCTTCTGAGCTCTGCCCCTTCTTCCACACTTTTAATTCACCAAAGGTCCTGCAACTGCTTTAAAATAAGTTGGATTTTTTTCCTGCTCCTTTTTAGAACATTTCTTGGTTGCTTTTGAGAATGCTTACAGATTATTGAGGCATTGGTTAAGAAAATTGGACCACATCTATTCTTGAGAAGACCTGATGCAGACCTGAAAAGGGTTAGAGAGGGGAAAAATGAATCCATACCAAATGTATTAGCGCTTACAAAATGTAAGTTAACTATAACCAGGAACTTTGTGAAAAATGCTTGGCTGCGATTGAGTCATTACCCAGTTAAAAATAACCTTTCCAGGTCATGTCATTTTGTTTGCCGCAGTGAAATAAGTTTATTTCAGCAGAATGAAGTCATTATTAGCTTGGCAGAGTCCACTTGTCAGAATTTTATGGAGCAGAACACCGTTTGGCTGGGAAATTCAATAAATACTGTAATGTGAGAGGAGTTGAACTCCAAAGGCTGAAGGGGCATAGTGTGGGGGATTTGTCACTAATGCAGTGTTTTACTGTTCTACTAAGAAGGTATTGCTTGATAAGAAGAGTCATCAGTAAAGGTCAGACAGGCAGGCCAACCATAACATATTGTGGCAGTAAAATATGTGGATTAATTATCTATGTTTTGACATACCAAGTTGCTTCAGTACAAACAGAAATGCATCTTGCTTTCCATTTGATTTCTTAATTTCCATTAAATGTCCTCTATACTCTTACCTCAGTCCATAACCCAGTAGTTAAAGAACAGTTTTGCTGGAACATGCTTGCAATGGAATTAATCAATTTTTTATATTGTTTAAGCTGTCTGTCTTGTTCAGATACTGAAAAATGTAAGAGACTGGTTTTACATTTCTCCAGGGAAAAAGAATAACCATAACCGTGTCTCTCTTGAAGCCATTTAGTGCAAAATATTAAGTCATTATCAGAAGGCAAAATGAGAGACACCTTTAGAAAAATTAGCCTTTCTATCTGTAATCATGAAGAAACTTTATAAAAATATTTTATGAGTGCCTTTCAATCCCACAATGCTTCTGAGAATGTCACTGAATTACCAATTCAGTCTGTCATATGTGTAGCTAAAGTTTAGTGACAGGGTTTATAAAAAGGTTATTTCTAGTAGGAAAGAAACTAGAAAAATATCTGTTCCTCATGCCATTTATGTATTTTCTTTGCAGACAGGTATTGGATTCCCCCCCCCCCATTATATTTCTGTGCAGACTTCATGTTTTTAAAAATAATGTATCATGCATTCTATTACAGAGTCATGGAAGTCTTAATGTGAAGGAAAAAAGAACAATAAATCATTGGAAGATGTTATGGGAATGATTTAAATATCTACTGGGAAATTACTGAAGCTGCTTTATCATTTCAGGAAAGATTTTTGATTTGATCTTCATCATCAATGTGTTAAAATACTCTTTCATTCAGCCAAAATGGCATGCTTTGTGAATTATTTGTATACACTGTCACTTGTACTCTGAATGAATTTGAAGTGTTTTTACCTAAATGTCGGAGTGCAAATAAGAATGACAAGAGGCTGACATGGTCCCTGAACAAATAGGCTAAATGAAGCAGCTACTGGCTGCTTTGGAGGTGTGCAGTTTACAAGATGCATGCCTTCAGAGTGGCCAGACGTTGTGTTCCACTTTTTAAGACCGGAGCAAACAGGTCCCAGGAAAACCAGACTCTTGGCCCATGCCAGTCAGGCCCTGTGTCCATGGCCTGCCATGGGAGTGGGCTGTGCGGACAGTGGGGTTCCATCCTGCATCTGGCCAGAGCAGACTTGGACCACTCCTTTGTGTCTGTCTGTTCCACCCCATAGTGGTATCTCTCCTTGGACTTTTACCTGCTTTAGGGTGGGTAAACTTTTGGTCCTTCCAAAAATATCTTTGCTGCAATCTTACAAGAGGAACCATTACCGTAATCTAAAACTGGCATCCAGAAACACTGAAAGAAGTTACAGTCCATCTGTCTTTAGGAAAGAACCTAACACAAAAAAATAGTCATTCCATTCCGGAAATATATGGTTATCTTTTGTTTTTGTCTGCACCATCAGCTGTATGGAGAAGACATTCCTAATATCCATTTCTTTAGCTTTCACTGTTTCCAAAAACCAAAAGTTATGCTTACACCGAGAACAAATGTAGTGTTCAACAAACTGGTGTAATTTTTAAACAACATTCACTAAATACGTTTTGCAGCAATCCAGTTAATATGTCTGGGTATGAAATGGGCAGAAATGCAAGCACTGATCAGTTTTTCACTCTGGTATGTCTGCCAGTTAGCACAGGTAAATATGTGCAATATGAGCCATAAAGTCCTATGACAGTTTGCAGGTGTCCATTGTAGGCTTGGATGTTCCTTATATCTGAGGGCTTTTCTAGCAAAAAATGCCTTTTCAAAAGGGTTCAGTACTAAAAACTCAAAGAAGGGTAGAGGTTCACTTGGGTCATCTTAAGTTGGAAATTCCATCCTTGAAAGGCCGCGGGATATGCCCGGATTACATATGGTTTGCATACAGGCTGCATACACCCGGCCCCTGGAGAATGTGATAAGACCCGTCTTTGACAGTTAAATGCACGTGTATCCCATTGGGGAAAAGAAGGAATAAGGCACATGTGATAATGTCCTTAGAGACACACAACAACATGTAAGACTGAATAGGCTACATTGGATTCAAGAAATCAGGGACATTATGAGCAAGATGTGAATTATGAGCAAGATGTGAATTGTTATTAGTATGGCACTTACATCAAGAAGCACATGACTACTCAAGATTATCATGCAGGTCCTGTTGGAAGTGACATCATGTGATGAGTTCTCAATTTAAAGTGGTCATCTATATGGATGAATACCATGAAGTGCAGAGACTTCATTCAGTCTGCATTTGCAGCTGGAAAAGGGTAATGATATTCACATCAGGGTAGGAAACTTGTGACTCTCCACCTGTTTTGCACTGCACCTTGCAGAAACTGCAGTCAGTAGGACCAATGGCAAGGGAACTATATTCCAAAACAATTGGAAAAAGTATTGCTGCTGTAACTTTTTCCCTGTACAGACTGGCAGTTTACGCTGGCCTGTATGCGAACTAGGACTCGGTGTCCACACAGCCGAGAACCCTAGTCCACTGCCTAGATGCCATCATGATGCATGAGCTCCACTATGGCGCCCCTTCCAGGAAACTGCTTACAGCAGGTTCTTTTTTGCTCCCGAGAGGGAGTGGATCATTGTCACAGCATGTGGCTGCTGTGGCACCGATCTAGGGCAGAAAGGGGTGGCATTTCACTGCCCCTTCCTGCCTGTCTGTCGAGCCCCTTTGAGAATCTGCCACAGAAATGCCATTTTGGTGCCTTTTCCATGAGGGCTTTGACAAGTAATTTTTGAAATGGTTGTTAACTGTTTTTGGTAGGTTCATGTGGAATATTAATTCCATAAATAAATGAATTAATAAATAACTTTCCTTTCCTTTGTCCCTGTAATTAGAAGTATTTCAGAAGTTTTCTACCTGGTGCTTTTTCAAAGTGTTTCTTGAAAAAAAAAAAAAAAGAATAAAAGGAGATAGAAAAGGAGATATGGTTAATAGATACAGGTATCTTTCATGTAACACTGCACTTCTCTAAAGGCAAAACAATACTGTTTAGACTGACTTGTTTTTCAAATTTATGAGTTTTTTTTAAAAGTGGTATATGAATTAACCTGGGGTTAACTGTGTGTGTGTGTGTGTGTGTGTGTGTGTGTGTGTGCGAGAGAGAGGGAGGGAGGGAGGGAGGGAGGGAGGGAGGGAAAGAAAGAAAGAGAGAGAGAGAGAGAGAGGGAGTGCATAGGTACTTATATGTAGTATACATTTTCTTTTGTGTTACTAAGCTTGTTCTTTAATAAATATTAATGTTTTTCCTTAAGGGGCTTCCAAAAGTTTATGCTGTGAGTTGTTTTCGTCACATGTATCAGGTATAAACATCTTCAAAGTACCATATTGCAGCTAACAGGGGAATTATTCATTTCACTTAAGATCATAATCATTAGTGCTATTATGCACTTGTATTTTTCAACTGTGTGTTGGAACATTTGTCCATCAGCCACAATATATTCAAACAGTACTACACAAAAATGAATAAGCAGTAAATGCTAAAATATACTGTCTGGTATTTAAAGTGACGAAAAACACTTTATAGCTTATTCCTGTGGCATCGGAGTAATGAGTGGCACAACTGATTGCCTGCTCCATGCCCAGACCTTTCGAATACAATAAAATCCAAAACTCACAAAAGAGCAATACCTTTATTGGCCAACCAAAATGTAGAAAGTACATCCTGCAGGCTTTCAAAGCTTTACTAGTTTCTACATCAGACAAAGCTGTGAAGTTTCAAAAGTTTGCTTGATGTATTTGGGGCACTTTGGTTGGCCAATAAAGGTATCACACTTTTGTGGATTTGGGTTTTTTTTTTTTTTTTTTGCCAACACAGCTACTCCTGAATATGTTTCCATGATATTTGAAGTTACACCTATAATATTTAGAATCTGAGTGTGTCACTGTTATTGCAAGTTTCACACTGCTTTCCCTGAGAGGGCTCATGTCTTAGCAAGCTATCAGTTTGAAAGCTCAGAAAATCTTGAAGACAGCTCTGCTTGTCACTTCCTCGAAGACAAAAATTGTAGCATTGAGATGACAAGGACTTTGGCTGGTACTCTCAGGGCTTTAGTGAAATATTGTTTCCCATAGGAGAGTTGGGGCTGAGACTAGAAATTCCAATCATCTCTCTCTCTCTCCCTCTCCCTCTGTGTGTGTGTGTGTGTGTGTGTGTGTGATTTCTATTTCTTAGGATGTCATGCTGTGCCAAGATTCTGGGAGTCCCCACTTCTGCCAGTCCCTGTAAAAAGAACTGTTGTTTTGTTTTGGTGGGCCTAGGATCAGGGTAAAGAAGAACAGGTGATGTTTCACAGATTTGTAGTGAAACTCAAATAGGGTATGTGCTTGAGCTTCTTCCAGTGCCTCATCTCAAGATGCTTGCAATAACCTACCCTCTGTTGTGCTTTTCAAGGCTAAGAACACATATCCATGAAATAACAGGAAACACTAGCAATATCATCTCTTGTTCCGTTCCATGGAATGACTGCATATGTGATTATTTAAAATTTAGACACTTTAATGGTCTTGTCCCCCTCCAAAAAAGAAAAGAAATCCATACCACACAGCTAGCCTTATTGTAAAAGACAAGAAAAAAAGTCTTACCAATTTCATTTCCCTACTGTTAATAGCACAAGTGAAGTAGACAGAGCTCGCTTTAGGAATGGAAACAAAAAACTGAAGCTAGTCTCTGGAAACAAGGCTATCTTGTCCACAGAAATTCATTTCTTCCTCATCTATATTCCACACTGTGGGAACTAGATATAAAGTGCTTTGAGATCCATGTGGAAAGGATTGCACAAAAGAAAAAAAATGTGGTTGGGAGGATATGCTTTGTAGCATTATATGAATATCCATACTCATCCCAGTGTGGGCAGAGTGCCATACTTGGCTGTTACTCTTTTTGTTTTCTTGTCAATGAGTGATATTTTGGGCTGTCAGCAAGGCTGGGCTCAGTGGTAAACCAGGAAATATGCAAACCATTCAGGAGGGATAAGACAGCACAAGTTATTTCAACAGCAGGGGTCTTGCCACTTAGTAGCATTCCTTTGTTTCTCTGTCCTTTGGTTTGGACATTGTTTATTACAGAGGAATGCTTTTTCACATGAAATAAGCTGGAGATAAGGTTAACAAATTAACAGAGTGATCTGGTGCATGTTTATGTGGAAATAGGTCTCATCACTTTCAGGATGTTTAAGTTTGTTTAGGATTGCAGCCTAAGTTTTTGGTTTATTGACACTGCAGCAAGCAAGGCTTGTTAGTATTTGCAGTTCCAAGTTACTTAGCAGATGGATATGCTGGAAATTTTAATTTAACAATAGTGTTTGAGATCATCAGAATTGTTTTGTTTTAGACGATAAGAGAAATGTTGAGATTCTGGTAGTTGATTGGTTTTAACTCATAATGATTGTATAGCAAGTGATGCTTAGATAGCTGCATTTACTAATTCTTCTTTTTTTTAATAAATACAGTTGGCCCTTCTTATACATGGATTTTTTATACATGGATTTGAGCATCCATGGTTTGAAATTTTTCAAAAAAAAAAGTATAAATTTCAAATATCAAACTTTGATTTTCCATTTTTTTTTAAGGGGCACCATTTTGCTATGTCATTATATTTAATGGGACTTGAGCGTCCACGGATGTTGTTATCCACAGGGGATCTTGGAACCAAACCCCAGCGTATAACAAGGGTCCACTGTACTTGTTGTATGAGCATAGATTCTATGCTTTATTTGCCATCCTGGGTTCCGTGTCCAGAGAAAGGGTAACATAAATAAATAAAATAAATACTAGATAGGCTCACTGCATTTGATCAACTGGTTTGTTGGTATTCTTTGCAGAAGAATTCACAACAAACTTCAGATGTTTTGTTTGGAAACTCACGTGTTCAAAAAGCATTTGCATTGCTGGGGATGATCAATGTGGGCTCTTCTATATGACTAGTGAATTGAAACCTCCTCAGATGCTTTGAGGCAGAAAGCGTGTGTGTGTTTCCAATTCTGTTTAGGCAGAAATTTTTCTCCTAGATTCATTGTTTTAGTGTTCAGTACTACTGGAAAATGAGCGTGAGGGAAGTTCTCAATCTTAACATTGCACTAAGGGTTTTGTTTTCGTTTATTAATCTAGCCTTTAGATTTCTTAAATGATTTGTAGTATAATGTCTTGCTTCCCAAACCCAACAGCATGGAAGACTAATGATTAGCATAGTAAAAGCATAAAAGATAGAAAGTTTATTTGTCAAACGAGGTAATGGCTAAAAATAGCGTATACGAAGAGTCAAGTTCTGATTTTTCTCCTCACCAAAATAAAATTGCAACTTAAAAGGTATTGCCTTCAGTAATTATTTGTCTCTCTTTCTCACTCCTGTGTAGAGAGAGACTGACCTTTCTCTGTCTGTCACATGAAGAACAAGATCTTACCTTGTACATTTATAAGTATGACCATGCCTTCATCCACATTAAACCTTGTCTGATAAAAAAAATTTGCCTCATATTTTCCCATCAATATTATTGTCCCCCTGTGGCTATTAATTCAAAACCATCCTCTGGATATCCATTAGCCAATTTAATCTCTCATATCCCAAGACTGCTAGTTATTTTACACATAGAAGAGTCATCTTCTGCCACCCTTCTCCTCCCCTCTCTCCAAGAGACAGTTTGCATCGTTGTGGATTAAATCTAAAGTGATAATGGATTAAAGTTTGAGAACTGGCTCAGTCAGTTTTCTGGGGGACATCATCCATCAGTGCTTGCACAAGCATGGCATTTTGAACACAAGCCTGTTTGAGCTGGAATGAACCTTTGTGGAAAATGCTTGTCAATCTGTAAAACAGAAAAGTATTTTGAGTTGAACAAATACATATTCTGAATTAGGTAACTATGAACTTTGCCAACATTAGTAGTTTCCAGTGCGGTGGAAAAATTGCAGCTGCTTTTTTGTTTGTTTGCTTGTTTGCAACCATGAGCTTTCTGTGCATTGCCTTATGTCTTTCAGAAGCAAAGAAAAGAGAAAAAAGTACACTTTTTGTCTTTATTCATTTAAGGAAGTTAAATGTTCGGGGATGAGGAGACAGAAAGGACAGAGGCTGTTGGCACTGTATAGAGTTGAATAACTGCTTTGTTATGATGATATTAAAGCTCACCAACAAACTAAACCTAAAACGCAAAAAAAAAGGTTCTTTTCTTTTTGTGATGGGCAGTGCAAATAGCTCTTAGCTTTGATACTACCTTGGTGTGTGCTAGGATTTAGGTGTCAGAGTGATGTTTAAATGCTGTCACAACACAAGTGAGCATAAATAGCACTTACTGACAGGATGCAGCAGAAGGAAACCTTCAGACTATAGGAAGATACTTGACGTTACTGAAATGAAACCCAAAGAGGCATACAGATTAAATTGATGCACATTTTAATCTGTAAAAAGGCCTCATTTTGTATTTTTGTGTAGACAGAAACCTGATTGGCTGCAGATAAAAAATTAGGGTAACCCAAATCTCTATTTTTAGTGCATTACAGCTTTTAAGAAATTTTGAGTTTAGCAGAAAAGCTCAATTTTAAACCTTGTTTTGTGCAGTTTCATATTTTATGTATCTTATCCAGAATAAATATTTTTTTCACTTTGATGTGTACAGGTAAAACTATGGATGTGTGCTATCTGGTTTAAAAGATAGTAGCTGGCCCCTTCCTCCACTGGTTGGAGTCAAGCACAAAGATATGGTTCTACAGCAAAGACATGCCCATAAGCCTTCTTGTGGGAATGGTATTTGGAATATTTGATGAAGAGTCTCAGGGATCCATCATTGACCAGGAGCTAGAAGAGCTTCCCTCTCGCAACTCCTCTCTTCTTCACTTAGGTGCAGGGAAATGGGTTTCCAGCACTGCTTCTCAGACCCTTTTGAAAGTTTCTCTGAATATACTCATGATGATAAACAAGGTCAAAGCAACTGTAGTGAGCATAGAGGTTTAAGTGTTGGATACAACTCTAGAGACCAGAGTTTGATTCCTGGCTCGGCTAAGAAACCCACTGGGTAACCTTGGGTAAGTCACACTTTCTCAGCCTCAAGAGAAGGCAATGACAAAGCTCCTCTGAATAAATCTTGCCAAGAAAACCCCATGAAACCCCCATGAGAGGGTCATGGGGTTGCTTTAAGTTGGAAATGACTTGAGGCACACAACAACTATAACAACTTGAAATTGGCTGAGAATGGGGCTGGACAAAACACAACCCTCCGTGTATTATTGTACCACAATGTCCATCCCATGCTAGCATAGTCAGTGGTCAGGGATGATAGAAGTTACATAATAACATCTGGAAGGCTACATTTTGCCTTTGCCTCCCCTAAAGCCCCGTGTTCTTCTTTGAATAATAGCTACTATACATTTCTTGTTTTAATATAATATCTGCCAATTTCACCAGTGTGCTTGTATTACCTTTTGGTTGTCAAGTGGTTTGATATCAGTGTAGTAGATAAATAATGAAATAATATTTTCATTTTGGTTTATGGGGAAAATGTATGGTTTGATTTCTTTAAAGTTTCCCAAAAGTTTTATATTATTTTTTTAACGGTAAACAAGTCTAGTTTTTCCCCATCCTTCAACAATTTAATAAACAATGCTGGAACATTTAGAGTAATTTTGCTCTTGGCACTTAGAAATATGTAATAGTTTTTATTGTAACTAGACACATGCCAATTGCTTTTCAAGTCTTTTCTTCTTCTTTTTTAACATGTCAATTCTTTTAGGAAAATAAGATCAGCTCTGGATTGGAATGGTATATATCTGTCTGTAGTTTTCTCTTTGTTTTATTTTTTTAAAATTGCACTTAAACACCTAAGCAACTGTTGCTTACATCTTTCCTTATATTCTTCCTTAAGCAGAAATTCTGTAGCCACTTGCCTCTTTAGCAAAAATAGTATCCAGTTACTTGACAAGTGTCTTAGTCCAGTTAGCTCAGGTTTCAGTGAGTATGTAAGGTACATGATAGCAAAACAGGAGTCCTCAAGTGCCTAATATTTTCTGCCTGCCACTCAGTCATTTAACTTACTGAGATAATGGTTTACTGTTCAAAGAGAAGCACTGACAGGTGCTTCTTTGTTGCAGAAGACAGAATATTTATTTGTAGGTCACAAGAGGTGAATAATCCATATCCTACCTTCTGGTTTTACAAACAAACCTTTTTAAAATAATTGATTTCATTGCCAAACCCAGTACAAAAGGTAGACAAAATGATTCAGAGGGATTTTATGGAACTAATTACTTTACTTCCTCAATCTGCAAATATATATCCTTTCTCCTTTAAATAGCACTAAGTCAGCACTTGTCTCAGTCTGTGGAAGCAAGAGAACCTAATTATTGCTTCCCCTCCTTTTAGGCTAATAATAGAAACTGTCTTCCCAAGGTAAGGTGCATTATTCTGATCTAAAAGAGCCTCAAATGTCCCTTGCACTGATTTCAGGGCTGGAGTGGCATACTATTATGAAAATTGGAGCTGGAAAGGGTTTCTTCTAGTTCAGGGCTATGTAAAGTGCTCTCTGTAGGTTCTTCATTACTGCTTTGTTTAGTTACGTTTTAGATCTCACAGACAAAGCTTACCATTCCTGTAACCTTTAGTGGGATATTTTTCTGATGGCTTGCTGCTTTTATAGAACCCCACCCCACCCCACTTAAGGTCATGGAAAATATATGGAACCATGGTTTGTTTTCTCACTGGGATCTGTGTTACTTCTTGAAGATTCGGTGCTTCAAAATAGATTTGTCAAGTGGATTGGGGCCTGCTGTTTGAGAAAAGTTCAGAAATTCCTTAGATACAGTTTTGTGGTTCTTTGGATCCTGGCCACAACTTGGCATAGTTAAAGAATGAGCCAACAGTTATCAGTTCATTTAAGAGGATACTGTGAATATGCACTGTGCACACAGTATTGACTAAGCAATGCTTCTGTACAGTAAGTGTTCCAAAGCGGTAGTGATTCATGTTACATATATTCCTAGATCCAATTTCAAAAACTCTACATGATGCTGTTTATAAGTGCCAAAATCTTTTCTTGCTTTGCAAACATGAAAGTGATCATGGCCAGGTCGTTCCATCCATCCTTCCGATTTTTTTTCTTGTGTGTCTAGGGGCTTGTTCCATGAGTGAAAAGCCAGTACTACTTATGCAAGGCAGCTTTCCTGAACCCCCATTATGTTAAAGCTTTTGCATGATACTGACCAACAGTAGTGACTTGCAGAATTCCATTAGTATGTTTTAATACATTTTGAATGGTGAAGTCCATCAGAAATTTTGGAAGAGGAGGGTTTTCAAGGAAATAGGCCTTGCAAGTGGTAATTGCAAGCCTCGGGATATAATTTTATCTGAACTTAACCAAAGGATACTGATGTTCTCTATAGCCCGATGGAGTGAAATCATTCAATTATTTTTTTAAACTTTCCCACATATAGATGGACATTATCTTTCTGACAGTCTGATTCTGTTCCTTTTTTCACTTTGTAATTTGGACAACAGTTCCATTGTGTGAATGAAATAATTTCCTTACTATTGCTTGTTAACCATTCTACTGACTTTTATGACTCTGAGCTGTGGATTTGAGGAACCTGCAAATACTTGGGGAAGATTTGTCCTACTTGACTTGGCTTTCAACTAACTTTCTTTCTTTCACTAAAAATCCACCTTTTTGGAAGTTTCCTGTTTTGTAGTCAGAAATGATTATTTTGGCAGTTTGCCACTTACATACAAAATTACACATGGTAAATTAAATTTTATAGCACTCTGGATAATGTTAACAAAACTCACATCTTGCATTACGGTTCCAGGAATCACTTCCACAGTTAAATCCAAGGTTGCCTCTTGTTTGACCAGTTTCATGATTAGTCGCTCAAAGGCTAGATTCTTTAACTCTTTGACATTATCAGAATATTCATTTATCCAGTCAGAGGGAGAGCAATTGAAGTCACCCATGACTGAAACACGTTCTCCTTTAGATACCTCCCTGATTCTATTCTCCATCTCACGATCATCCTAAGCATTTTGATTAGCTAGATGATAGCATAGCCTCAGCAGTACATTTGTTTGAAGACCTGGTTTGCAATCCCATTCTGCATGATTAGAGAGCCTTGATGGCACAGTGGTTGTGAGTTCGATCCCAGGCAGGGCTCAAAGGTCCACTCAGTCTTCCATCCTTTCATAGGTCAGTGAAATGAGTACCCAGCTTGTTGGGGGCAATTGGCTTGCACATTGCAAACTGCTTAGGGAGTGCTAGTTCACTGAAAAGCAGTATAGAGGTGTACTTGCTATTGCTATTCTTGGGAACCATGACACATATCCAGTGGTGGAGGTGCGAAAGTGGAAAACTCTTCTGTTTACTATTGTGCAGGTCACCTAATTTTTCACAGATCCCCTATTTTCTAAAGCCCCTCATACTGTACCCATACTGTCCTGAAAGGTTTCCCAGCAGCTTTTGGGAAGGGTGTGTAAGATGCCTTCATTGGGCAGCGAGGGATTGCTGAACATTTGGTGCTAGACTTTGAATGACTGGAAGTGCTTTCTACTTAACCAGTTGTTATTAAGTAATCTGTTCATGTATTGTTAATCAGTCTGTACCACATTTACACCATGGTGTAAATCCTGACACCTTTCAGTATATTGATTTATTTATGTTAACATGAGTCAGAACTTGTATGCTTTTCATATTATTCACCTTTTGTCATTTAAGAATGCTAAAATAAATAGAATTCTGGCTTACTGAGGTACATGCTTGGGGTCAGTGTTTTGCTAGTTTGAATGAAAACATTCCTGCCTATCTCCTGTTTGTTTTCATGATTGATTCTGATTTCACTTTGTTTTCTTGATTACCCTTTTAATAAAAGAAGCAATAGCAATTTCTACATTGGTGTCTGGGCTTTTTTCTTTTCTTTCTGGAGCCTGCAAAGGTCATTTAGTCATTTAAATAGTCCCAGTGCTGCTTCCAATCCAGGATATTAG
The DNA here is from genome assembly GCF_019175285.1 of Sceloporus undulatus. NCBI lineage: Eukaryota > Metazoa > Chordata > Lepidosauria > Squamata > Phrynosomatidae > Sceloporus > Sceloporus undulatus. Next base: position 238,489,430 of record NC_056523.1, read on the forward strand.
GTTACCATTTGAAGTTAAAACACTTTCCTGCAGCATATTTGGAAAATACTTTCTTAGGTGTTAATAACTATAGTTAGAAAGTGATCTTTTAGTTTATTTTGGCAGAGATGCTCTCAAAACCTGCTTTTAATTAATATGGTGCATTTTGTTAATATAAGGCAGGTCAGTAGCTTATTCATTAAAGGGTGCATCCCTTATAATTTAATATAACAATGAGTGTATTGTTGTTTAGTTTAAAGCCAAGAGATATAATGGAAAGGGTAGACATCCTGAAAAAGAGTTGTCCTGATTTTGATAAGTAGTTAATCTGTCTATATGAAGATGTAAAGACAACTGTGTAGTGACTGAAGATGAGGCCTCAAAGTGTTATTAAGTCGATAGAAAATGTTGTTGTTGTTTTTCTTCTGGTTTTCACTGTATTTGATTTGTATTTTCTGGGTACACTATGCAAATTTATTTTGTATGTCATTTTTGAACTAACTTATATTTGATATTTTCAAGGAAGGAAACATATATAATTCATGTATCTTCACATATTCTTATATTAAAGAACTGTTTTGCTGAAAGATTTAGGAATAAATCAGTTTCTAATGACACACCAAATATTCAAGTAGGCCTAGTTGAGGACCACACTGCAGTGTTCAGGGTGCCATAACTGACGGAATTATGCTAGACAGGGAGGGTGAGCGAGCTTTTTTTATCTAAAAGAAATGTAGAAACATCTGGTTTTCTTTGAAGTCATGCCAGAGAAGGCAAAGAGAGAGGAGGGAGGGAGGGAGGGAGGGAGGGAAGGTGTTCGCCCTTGTAAAGTAGTGATTTGGTGATACATGTGAAACAGGTTAGTATCAAACAGGGTTAAGAAGTGTGAGAATTTTTAGAATAAACTAATGAATAAGCTAGAGATTCATTCAGGTGTAAAAAAAATAAATGTATATATTAATTATTTTTATGCCTCAAGGATGTATTATATGATAGTAATTTATAATTGTTTTGTTATTCCCTTTTGATAATTAAGTTCATGGAATACTAATTCAGTACTAGTAACCCAGGATCTCAATTTGCCATTTCAAAGTTGCCATCTCTCATAACACTGGAAACACTCCCTTGTTCATATTTCAGTTACTTACTAATCTGAACAAGATGGATATTTCAATGCAGTTGGCCCTCCGTATCCATGGATTCTGTATCCACATATTCCACCATCCATAGCTTGAAAATAATTTATAAATTAATTCTGAAAACCAAGCTTTAATTTTACTATTTTGTATAAGCGACACCATTTTACTAAGCAATTGTATACAATGGGACATGAGCATCCACAAATTTTGGTATCCATAGAGGATCCCAGAGTTAAACTCTAGCAGATACCAAGGGTACACTCTATTAGACTCTTTGCCATTATGGTAGTTTAATTTGTAATGAACACGTTCAATAAATATCAAACCGATATTTAAAAGAGAATTGTTTCAAAGCACCAACTATTTCACCAGATAATACTGACCGAGTTAATATTCATGTGGCCAGAAAAGCATCATGGACAGTACTAAGCATTTGTTGATATTGTTGATGTTATGTGCCTTCCAGTCATTTCCAACTTACGGCAACCCTAAGGCAAATCTTTCATGGGGTTTTCTAGACCATTTTTCTTTGAACTATTTGCATTTGTAACTTTCTAAACATGATTTATTCAGAGGCAGTTTGTCCTGATGGGGCAATGGTTAAATGCCAATACTGCAGCCACAATGTTGTGAGTTTGAACCTGCAGGGCTCCAGGTTGACTCAGCCTTCTATCCTTTTGTAGGTCAGTAAAATGAGGAGCCAGCTTGTTGTGGGCTAATACATTGTAATCCACTCAGTGAGTGCTTAGTTCACTATATAAAGTGTGATTGCCATTGCTTTCCCCTGAGACTGAGAGAGTGCAATTTGTCTAAGGCCATTCAATGGGTTTGAATGGCTGAGCTAGGAATTGAACTCTGATCTCCAGAGTCGTAATCCAACTATCAAACCATTATACCATGTTGGCTCCCAAATGCATTGTTTGGTGCCACTAAAACTGAGTTGAATGTGAGTTAGATAGTAGTTAATGAAATTCATGGTAACAGAAATTACCATGTAAAAATAATACCGTATATACTCGACTATAAGTCGACCTCATGTGTAAGTCAAGGGCAAGTTTTGGGGCCAAAATTATGGATTTTGCTATGACCCATGGATAGGTCGGGGGTAAAATTTCAGGGCATGTAGCAAGAGGATGAAGCAAAGCAAAATAGTGTCAAAGAACTTATAAAATTACCATAGACAAAAGTCTTTGTCCTTACTCTTAACGCTGGATGGATGACAGAGTAGAAGGGGGCAGTGCTTCACATATTATACTCTTGCTTTTTACCAGGATATGATTCCTTTTTTAAAATAAGATTTAAGATATAGTACTTACATTGACTTGTGGATAAATCGACTCAATTTTTTTGGCACAATTTTTTGACCTAAATTTCTAGACTTATACATGAGTACAGTGTGCCCGCGCCATACGCGGTGTGCCTTACGCGGCCTTGAGCATACGCGCTCAAGCCACGGGGCACGCACGGGGCGGAAGGGGTGGCGCATCCCATTCAATTGAATGGGTGCGCATGCCCGTTGTGCCCTGCGCGCGCCCGCGCCGCCGCGCACGAGCCCCATTGTTTCCAATGGGGCTTGAGCATAGGCGGAATTCGCCTTACGCAGAGGGATCCGGAACGGATCCCCGCGTAAGGTGAGGACGGACTGTATATGCAGTATTAAAATATCTAAGATAATATACAGTATCTAAGAAATTTATTTTTTACACAAATGTTCGGAAAACATTGTCAGCAGGTAAGGTATAAAATTACCCTAGAGTGTTCATTGAAATTTCATTCACCTACAGAAGTGTCTCTCCATGGAAACCTTCATGTTTACATTGCTCTGCATGGTACAACACAACTTTCAGCAAATATGCTACCCAGTAGGTTTTTATAAACACGTAATATCAGCCAAAAATGCAATCTGGCACAACAACTCGTTTCCTAGTGTCACTGCAATCCCTGAATTTTCTCTGAATTATTTGCATTTGTAACTTTTAAAACTGTTGAATTGGATAGAATTTTAAAATCTCTGATATAAATTACTGTGATAAAATAAAAGGACTATTTCTCATATTCAAGCTGGTAAATTCAAATCTTTTTTTTTAATGGATCTGTTGAACCATTATCTTGAAACTTTTTATTTATATTGGTCCGGTGGGGCCAAATTGGACCAATTGGCCCAAAAGGACTAACTTCAAACCATTGTTCTGTCCCAGTCATCTCTGTGCACAAATAGTTTTTGATTGAACAATTCATCTTCTTCATAGATATGTATACAATCATGTTTATTAACATGTTGCATTGGCAATTATCAGAAAACAAGACATCTATGCTAACTACTCCTACTTCAACTTTGCTGTATCTAGAACAATTTCCATTTGTTATCATTTTATTTTGCCCTACAATGACAACTGAAATAATCTTTTTCAGTGTGGTTTCTAACATTATTCCTATATCTTTCTCTCTTTCTTTATAAATATCTTCAGTGGCTGCCCCAGTAAAGGAAGTTGTAAGGGATAGGGATGTGACAGAGTGTAACTTGTTCCTCTCCTCAACCCACCCAATTAAAAATAAATATGCTGTAAGTCCATTGAAGAACTTAGAGATAAAACAGTGGTAACTATAGCATCATTAGAAGCAATGCCAGTAGGACTTTGGAGAATCACTAGAGTAGAATGTATCTCATTTTGGGATTTATTCTCAAAAACTGCATGTCTGTATGAAATGTAGGTTAATTGACCATATGGTGGAGAAGGCCCAGAGCTTGGAAATACAGCTGCAAAATGTAGTGGAAGTTCAACACACAATGAAGAGGAGTAATTTCACAGTGCTATATTAAGGTATCTTCCATTTTGGGCACCTTAGGGAATTGCTTTAGGAGTCGATGAACATATTTTTTTTCTTATTGGGTATATGCTACATATTTCCTTCTGTGTAAATCTAAAGAATGAATAGATGGGCTTTGTTAAACTTATTCTTTACCTTATAAACACCTCTGGTGTGGCACACTTTAATGTCAATAAACAGCATAATTTATTGGGGAAGAGCAATAATGGATACTGCTTCCATTATGGGATTGATGAGATAATATATTGTTAGCGTATGAAGTGTTGGACCAGGAAACTAGGATGCTCACTGAGTGGCCTCGGGCAATAATTATCTTTCAATATATCTAATCCATTAAGCTATTATAAGGATGAAGGTAGCTATATGTAACATTCTTATCTCTTTTAAGCAGGGGATGGATGAAAACATATGAACTAAATAAAATGAAGTAGAATTCCACTCTTTTCCCTTCAAGACACACAGTTCTTTCATTGGGAACGACATTTCAAATATTTCCAGAAAAGGATTCATGGCTTAGAAAATTTGTAATTTCATTCATTCATTCATTCATTCATTCATTTTTTGTGTTGCTTATAATCTTGTGAAGCTTGGCTGAAATGTGTGTTGGATAATTTCAGTATGAAACAGAAGAAAATCATGAGAATGACTTTCTTGGTGATGGCCTTGACTTCTTCAAAGAATTGTATCTACACTTCTTCCTTTTCATTTTCTTTTATGCACACCTGTCTTTTACAAAGGATTTTTGGAGAATCTAAGAGGCATGAGTATTGCAGCTGTGCAGTTAGGCTATTGATGTTTGCTAAGACATGTGGTGCTGCTGTTTTTTAATGGGTGGAATCTACTGTCGATTACATTTTTCTGCTTTCTGTGATGATTGTTTTATTATGATTGTGAGCTGCTTTGAATATTTCAGAAAGGATATAAATATAATACATAAATTAAAATAAAAGGATGCCTGCAGGGTATGTACATTCATCAGCCAAAAAATCAGCTGAATATTGTCTACATCGGCCCACTTCACCTGTATGAGTAAACAATAATGTTGCAAAAATGAAACTCGAGTTTATCTGCTCCTTCTTCCCAGTTACTTTTCTGCATGGCCATGAGGCTGAAATGGAAATATCTGAATATGTTTTTCAGTTTACTAGTTTGTTATGTCTGAGCCTGGACTTGTGGTGTGTAATAAGTATAATTTATTGACAGGATCATTAACAGTTTAAGTTAGTTCATTTTACACTAGACTACAGGTACATGAAAATACATAATATAAAACTATGTTTTAGCGCTATGCTATACATCACACATTGCTGTGATTATAACATGTAGAAGATGAAAGGCATCCTCTTCATTGTTGATTTGTTGTGTGCCTTTAAGTTATTTCCAGCTTATGGTGACCCTATCATGGTTTTCTGGGGCTGAGAGAGTGTGTCTCACCAAAAGTCACCCAGTGGGTTTCCATGGCCAAGTGGGGAATCAAACCCTAGCGTCCAGACTCATAGTCTATCACTCAAACCACTACACTGTGCTGGCTCTTCATCAAAATAGAAATGTAAGTAAGAAATAATAGTTGTGTAGATGCAACTACTGTGTTTTGCATTTCAGAAACATTTTGTTTATTTTTTTTAATCTTATGTTTGAAAGCATGAGGAAAATTGGAGTTTTCCACAATTCAGCCATGTATGATATTATTTTAAAAGGTAAAAGTAGTGGGAGGAAAGTACACATATTTTAATCCTCCAAATTTTTTAGTGAATGTGACTGCAGAATTTACAGTGAAAATGAAACAACATTAGTTGAAGGCAGACAAGGTGAAATTAAAATGTGAATTTATGGTAAGAGAAAAAGAAATAACTAGTCATTAGAAGAAATAATGTTAGTTTCTTTCTTTGTGAGTGTGTATGTGTCTTCAAGTCACCTGTCATTTTTTGGTGATCCCATTAATTTCATAGGGTTTTTAAAGGTAAGGAATAGAAGTAGTCACTAAATAATTCCAGCATTGTTACTTGTACAAGCGTTATTCCAACTCAGCTCTTCTCACTTGCTCAAGTTGGAAAAAATTGTGGCAAAGTAATACACACTACATGGCGAGCCATCTTCCCCAATGAATAAATATATCAAATCAACATGGAATAATGTTTCTAGCATTCATTAGAACTGCACGTAATCTTCATAAAGCAAAAGAATTCACGATAGATTCCATTCAAGTGCTCAAATAGGATTATGTTTCTGGAATGTATTTTCTCTCTTATCTCTCAAAAATAGAAGACATCTTATCCCTATTTTGCTGGACAACTACTGGGCTTCACACATTAATAAACAGTCATTCTTAACCTCTGTGATGCTGGCTTCCCAGCTTTTGCTGGTTTGATAGCAGATAGAGGCACCTGTAAATACCAGTTTAATTTATTAATGGCAGGCAGAGGTGGTAAAAATTCTTACTCTGATTTCTTCACTTAATACAATTGCTTTTGTTACCCTTTTTCTAATAATAAAGAAATAATTTGTGCATCAATAATTTTTTAAAAGTTGAAAAACATTTTTTTAAAAAAATCATTGCCTGGTATAGCAGGCAATGCTTGGGATTAAATTTTTCCCCCTCCAAACATCTGCCCCTTGAAATTAAAAGCACTTCCTTCACCTTATTTAAACCTCATTTAATACAAAGTTTGGAATTCGGAATTGATGCAAAAACCATTGGGAAACTAGAGTTGTCTGTGGTTGCCAGGACACTTTTGGCTTGAATCCTGTTGGTTAATCACAACTAAAGTAGACCCATTGAATCCCATTGTTTCAATGGTTCTAGTAGGTAGTAACCATTTGTAGGCTAATGTATGAAAGAAGAGTAGCCTTTCAATACCTAATCAGTGGAGGCTCTGTTGGAATGATTATTTATTGCAGAGAAGGCTTACTCTAATTAGACCAAACATTCTGATGGCAAATTTTGCTAGGCTAAATGTCTCCCTAAATATCCCATGAAGATATTCTAATCAAGGGATTGGTGACTTAAGACCCAAACAGACAGGCCAAAATAAAGCTGTTTTAGGTCACTTTGGAGGTATGCTGACACAGACATCTTAAGAGGCCAGAAGCTGCATCAAAGCTTAGGACTGGAGCATAGCTTTAGTGCGGCTTCCAGCCTCTTAGGACACATGCATTATTTAAACAGCATACCTCCAAAGTGTCTATTCAGGCGCTTAGTCCATATATTATTATTATAAAGATAGAAAGGTGGGAATTTGCAAAATTTCATTGCCCATGATCAATATAATTAATGCATAATTTTAATTAATTATGAATAAAAACAAAAAAAAACTGGCTTATATGACATACAGTACGTTTTGCAATAGCAAGGACTACTTGCAGTTTTATAAAGGAATTCCTTATATCTGTATCAGTTTGAGTAACTTTCTCTTAGCAATGAATATCTGGCGATCAATTTTATAAGAAGGTATTTATCTCTTTCATTCTCTGAGCAGTATATAATTTAGGAATCAAAGCAAAACCCGGTATTTTGCTATTCCGTTCAGAAGCTGTTGGGATTATTCTTTTGTTTCCATTATTTCACATGTAGTATTCTAGTAGCAAGTGTCACATGTGCCATCAGTGCACACTCTTGAATCTTTACAACAAAGAACCCAGTGCCAACTTTAAGAATAACACGTTTTATTTGATATGTGTTTTCATGGATTGCAGCCTGTTACAGATCCCCTGGATGAAGTGGGGGCACAGTTCACAAATTCTTACATTAAATAAAATGTATAGACTTTCAAGATGCCAGACACTTTGTTGTTTTTGTTGGAACAGATTAACACAGCTGTGTCCCCCACCCAGAAATGGAATCATTCCAGTCCTATTATATACCAATAAAATGCTGCATCTGTTTCATGTTAGTGAAATAACATAAAGAAATGCCACTGTAAAATACTACAAGATGATTGCTATTATTTATCAACCATATGAACCAGTACCTGAAAATGTTGTGTGCCGTGGAATGAAGTTAAGTTGCTTTCATATGGGTAGAGGGTATTATGCCATTCTCTTAATTTGGGAGCAAGTTAAGGGAGTGCTTCCGAGTTTAGCCACCCTCTCTCCTGATTCATTTTTGTTGATACATATTCATTCAAGTCAGTAAACACACACCTAAAAGGAGATATAAATGGAGTGGTTAAATGAATATGTTGTTTGTTAATACACACAAACACACACACAGCATCTACATGAGGTGCACAGTTAAAACAACCATTAATAATTACTGAAATAAATCCAAAAAATTCATATTGTTTAAAACAGAAGGGAGCAACGTGTGTGTGTGTGTGTGTGTGTGTGCGCATAATTGCTAATAAAGAATGGACCAAGGTAGATCTTCCAGAGCAGGTAGCTTCAGAAGTTTGTTTCATTGTTGAAAATCTGCTGTCTGGAATAGCAACACACAGAGGAATCTCATCAAGTGCTTACCTCATGGGGAAAGAGGTGATTCTTTAGGTAGTTTGGACCTACTGGTTATTCTCATATATAAGACTAGAAATTTTAGTGAAATAAATTGACCAAAAAAACCTGGGTTGACTACTACTATTACTACTACTAATAATAGTAATAATAAAATTTATTTATGTCCTGCCTCTCCATTAAGATCGAGACGGCTAACAACATTAAAACATTAAAATGCAATAAAATACACTATCACAGAAACACATCCACCCACCAAAACCAATAAATCATAATTGTAAACAACAATAATAAATCAATACCATTAAAATTATTAAAATGAACAAGACAGGGTAGTCAGTGGGGGCGACTGAGATGCTAATCTGGGAAGGCCTGTTGGAAGAGATCCATCTTGACCGCCTTTTTAAAGCTGTCAAGATTGGTAATATGATGGGTCTTCTCCAGCCGGCCATTCCATAACTTGGGGGCGGCAGAAGAGAAGGTCCTCTGGGTAACCGCAGCCAGCTTATTTTTTGTTAGCTGCAGTAGATTTTTTCCAGAAGACCTAAGTGTGTGTGGTGGACTTATCTATGGGTCAATGTAAGTACTTCACCTTAACTCTAATCAAACAAGGAACCATCTCCTTCTATGAGTCGAGTGGTGAAATGTGAGAGATTAGTCCATCCCAGAAGAACCAAAAAGAAGCACTGATCCTCCTCTATTCTCTCCACCACAGCACTGCTTCTGACCTTTTTGTATGTCTGAGTGGGCGAATGGCAGTGGCGGTAGCTCTTTGGTGCTTCCATCAAAGGAACACCAAGAGGAATTGGGTCTTTGAAGGATTTGGATTAGACATTTGTGTATGTTTGGGCTGAAGCAGATGAGTGGCTTGTAGAGGCCTCTGGTTAAAATCAGGCAAATTTCTCACAATGAAGTCAAAATTACACTTCTCTGCTAATGTAGTTGCCATTTTATTTTATTTTATTTTGCCTTTTAATCCTTTTTGCCATGTGTATGCTCTCTTGGCCCTCCCTATCTTCCCTACACATTGCACAGCCATGAGCTACCGTAGTTCCTTCTGTCCATCCAGCCTTTAAGTTGAACCCAAACAGTTATACCTACTGGAATTTTTTTAAGTTCTTTGGCATCATTGTCCTTTTTGTCCTTTATATATTTTGTTACATGCCGCAGAGTTTTGCCCTCCACTTATCATCAAGTCTTATCAAAATGCATAATTTTGGCCCCATAAATCTATTTTTGATTTATACATGATGTCAATTTATAGTCAAGTATATATAGTCTACAGTCAAGTATATAGTCAAGTATATATGGGAATGCAGTGGCTTTGTGTTTAAGATGCCAATTCTGATGATCGTAAGGTTGGAAGGTTGGCAGTTCAAGGCCAGAGTGCTGCATGATGGGGTTAGCTCCTGTCACTAGTCCCAGCTTCTGCTGACCTAGCAATTCGAAAGCATGCAATGTAAGTAGATAAATAGATACCACTTCTCAGTGGGAAAGTAACAGTGTTTGGTGCAGTCATGCTGGCCACATGACCACCAATGTAGTCCTCGAACAATACTCTTCGGCTTAGAAACAGAGATGAGCATTGCGCCCTACAGTTGGTTACAACTAGACATTCATGTCAAGGGACTACCTTTACCTTTTATATATGGTAGATCATTTAATGGATGGTTTATTGGCATTCAGAATGTGTTTTTCGTTACATTTTGAGTAAGGAATGAGTGAAACAATAAGTAAGATTTATTCTGATCATGTGCGGATAGGTCCTTTCAGAGGTATATTTGCTGCTTTTGAGCCCTCTAGCCATAATATATTTTTTAAAAATGAAAAGAAAATAAAGCCTCGAAGGAGAGAAAAGTCTGTTAAAAAAGAAGAATAACAATTTTACTTATAGCCTCTTCTGTGTACATGTGATAATTATTGAAGGAAAGTCTAGCTTTCATGTGATGCCACAATTGATATTAAACATAGTGAGTTCATTTAAGTGTTACTGTTCCACAGCTAAACAATGATGTTTGTTTACTGGGCCCAAGAGGGATAATATAAAAGCAAGTTGCAAAACTTGTCAAATGTCCAAAATGAAGAAATATCCAGTTTGAGGCCTCCTTTGAGCTTTTGGTTTCAATCAGATGGCCTTTCTGTCTACTCCCACCTTGTTTTCATTTCTGCTGTGTATGGAGTGCTTCCCCAACCACTAAGAAAGTATGGCCAACTTTCATGTGTCCGAGGCTACAGTGAAAGCTCTCCAGTCTATTGGATGTGATTCTCAGGAAGACTCAGGTGATTGGGGGGAAAATCACCCTACAAATCTAAAAAGAAAAAACAGTTCAGGGCTCTTTAATACACAGTTGTTTTGCTTGGGTCAGCACGATAGTAACCCATGCACAGTGATTCAAAAGATTATTCCACTGGGGTAAAAACGTTCCCTAGTATGTTCTCACGGGCGTGAGCATGGAGCGTGATGGGAACCCGATGGGGCCCAGAACACTAGTTTACTGCACGGCGGAACGCCGCCGTTGTCACCGGGCGTTCCCATCGGGTTCCCAATGTGCTCCAAGAGACGCCATTTCTGGGGTCAGTTTCAAAGCATTCCCAGAAATGGCATATCCTGGAACACATTGGGAACCCAATGGGAACGCCCGGCAGCAACGGCAGCATTCCACCGTGCAGTAAACTAGCGTTCTGGGCCCCATCAAGTTCCCATCATGCTCCGTGAGAACACACTGGGGAACGTTTTTTCCCCTGTGCGATAATCTTCTTAGTTGTAACTTACTTCTTATTCATACAATATAGCTGGAGATCTTCATTCAGTTACAGTGAACCCCAGGACATTGTGATCTATCT
>NC_056523.1:238500676-238524928 GCF_019175285.1 Sceloporus undulatus
ATCTATCTATCTATCTATCTATCTATCTATCTATCTATCTATCTATCTATCAGAACAAGTTCAGTTTAATTTTATAAAGAACATCATTAATAGTTTGCTTTGCTTTACTTTTTAGAAGCAGACATACTGCATGCAGTTCAAACTTCTTCAGTTGCCTTTCATGCACTGATAATTAAAAGGGGGAAATCAAAACAAAATCTCTAACTGGAAAATACACACACTCTTTATAATTACCTATTTCAAAGCAGTAATTGAGCATTTCATTATAAAGATGGTAATCAATCTGGAATAATACTCCAGGGAGAGCACACACATCAAGAGACTTCTCCAGTATAATAGACTGTGCAGCAGCAACCTTCTCGGATTAGCATCAGTTGCTCAAGCATTTCTTCTTTGAAAGATGAAACCCTCTCAAAGTGCACTGCAGTGTTCCTACAAAACTCTTCAATATCATCTTACAGTGTAAAAAAAGGTGTTTTGTTTTGAGATAAGGAAAATTTATTAGATTTTTTTAAAAAAATAATAGAACAATCTTTGAAATGAAGTGTCATACCCCATTTTCCCCTGGATGATGATAGCAATGGAAAAAGAAACCTAAGATTGAATACCCAAATACATAGTCATCTGTGTGACTGTTCAGAGTTAAACTCCATAGTATTTGTTGGTACTTAATCCCAGGAAAGAGTGTGTAGGATTGCGGCAAATGAACCAATAAATCTGTGGGTAGGATTTCAATGAATAGGTTGAAATTCGTGCTTATGAAGGATATAAAAATCCTCAATTAGTCTTATCAGCCAATGAGGCTTTTATTTGAAGAGAGGATATGGAGTCCTCCTTTCACATCTGAGGGTTTCACCTTCACAGATTTGATTATTTGCAGATTATTCGCCTCACTTTCACATTTTTATGATGACAACTGGTGTCCCTGGGAGGAAATCAAAGTGATGGGGTGGCTTGTTCGTTTACATGTGCTCTCTAAGTAGTGCACATGCTTGTGTAGGGGGGAAGAGGATGGGATGGGGGGATCATAAAGAGGGAAGGTCTGCATGTGTGTGCATGGCCCTCACATGCATAGGAGGGAAGGAAAGAAAGGGATGGGATGAGGATTATGAGAATGGGAGGTCCTTTTGTGTGTCTGTTCAGTCATACAGGTGCACAGATGGGAAGCAAAAGGAACCGCGAGGAGGAAAAGTCTTTGTGTGTGTGTGTTCTCTCATTGCATGGATGGGCGGGTGGGCAAAAAGGGGTTAGGATGAAGTGAGTGTCAGAAGGGAGGCTGACTCTGTGTGTGTGTGTGCGCGCATGCATTTGCTCACTCACTGGCAGCCCACAGGCATCAACTTCTGCCTTTGGAATGAGTAAGCACAAGCATTACACAGGATCTCAAAGGTGTTTGTGCTAATTCATTCCAAAGATGGAAGTGAGCAACCAGTGTTAAATGTTAGGGGGGGTGTGGACAGATTCATGGTGTTTCCACTTTTGCAGGGGCCTTGTGGCCCTAACCCCTGTGAATGTGGAGGGCAGATTGTAAATACTGTATCTAAAAGGAGATACTTGGTGAATTATTTCTTCATGAACTTAAAATTATTCATTAAACATGTTTCTAAATGAATACATTATAATGAACCAACAGTAACAAAAATCTGTTCCATATAGTTTCAAAACAGACATTGTAGAGATAATAGGTGTATAGTACACATGATTTAAACATTAATAAGAGGGATGAGAAACATGTGGCTCCAGACATTGCTGAAGTGCAACTCCCAGCCTCGCAGATAAATGGCCAAGCTGGCTTGAGGTCCAATAATATCTGGAGGACTGCATGATTCCCACCCTGACTTACAGTGACAGCCTATTAATGTGAATTACTTGTGCTTAAGCAACTTTATGATGTTATTTGTGCACTTGCATAAAACAGTCTTAGGTATACACTGGGATTGGATGGGTATTTCTGACTCCTACTGATGACAAATGTAAAGTTACTGGTGACCGGAAGTGCTGTTTCTGGTGACGATAAGTTGTTTATAATGATCAGAAATCACTCCTGATCACTATTTGATTATATTTTTGGTTTATATTTTTAGGTGTCCTCAAAACAAAGTGTATGTATGTCCCTTAGAAGCTATTATCAGGAAAGGTCAAAAAAAAAAAAAAAAAAAAAAAGAAAGAAAGAAAGAAAGAAAAGAAGAAAAGAGGGCATGGCCTTTGGAGGCCGATAATGGAAGCCCACATGTAGCCCAACAGCTGCACAATGCTAGAAATGGAAATAATATTTTAAAATATTCAGAAAATGGTCAAAAATGTGTCCCTCCCAAGTGTCGAGAAACTCCAGTTTGGAGGAATATTGGACTGACAAGAAGAATCATTGTAGTTTGAGACTTAGGGATGAAGCAGACGGCTCTTAAAGAGCAGCCTTCAGCCAGGATCAAGCAAGGACTGCAACAACCATATGGCCTGCTCCCATAACAGGCCACTGGCTGTAGTCCCAAGATGTGCTGGCCAGGAGTCCATTCAAATCGACTTCTTTTTTATCTGGTTCTTTGCACGAGAGCATGGCCTTAGTGCAGTTTCTTGTCGCTTTGGGGGTGTGCTTCATCTAAACTCCCCCAAAGTTGCTGGAAATAACTTTTTTTTTTTTTTGGCCCATGCATTTTGGGCCTTATTTTTGTGCAGCAAACACTACTTTCTATTAAGAAAACATTTCTACTCAGAGATATTATTATTATTATTTATTTATTTATTTATTTATTTATTTATATTCTGCTTTTTCACAGAGAATCAAAACGGATCACAACAGTAAAATGACACAGAATACAGTTAAAATTACAATTAAAAAGACAGATCCCAGAAACCCAGCCTCCCCCCAATCGTAAAAGCATAAGTCCAAGCCATAAAATAGGATTAAACAGCAGATAGTATAAAACATGTCAATACAAGCATAATAAAAAAGAAAAGAAAAAAACTTGTGGGTGAATTGTGCAGGAGAGAAGGGGCAGGGATGGTGATATCGGTACCAATGTCAATATATGTTAGCAGCAGTAGAAATAACAGCAACAATAATAGTAGGAAGGAATAATACTATTTCCTTCCAGAAAATACTGTAATGGGAGATTTATTCTGTTAAAAATTAATGTTGTTAATTTGCACAGATAACTACATTTTTGTACAAGAAACAGTTTCTGCACAGAAAATTTCATTTCTACATGGAATTTGCTGTTTCCTGTGCACAAAAACCTGTTTTATGTGCAAAGGAGCCACACGGTGCAGAATAAATCCTGAATTGCTAACAGTCTTTGAAAAACTGTTTTCAAAGACGTTTTGGCAATCGGAAGAAATTTGTTAAATGTAATTATTGATGCGTTCGAGAAGAAAATTAGCAAAAAATACATAGATCCCCACCACAGAAAGAAAAGAACAGCAGTAAATAATCTGCTCTACTGTACTCACAAATTCTTGTAAAAAAGAACCTAACAATTGTGGCCACCCTTTGCAGGATTGTTGAAGAAAACTGGGGCCCATTCATAGTACACAATGATAGTATGGCAAATTTCATATTACACAATGACTATAATGGCAAATTTCAATAGAATCCTGGGATTTGCATCTTAGGGAGAATTCTCTGCCAGATGGCTTTAGTGTCAGGTTGCAGCCACGGCACTTTAAAGTGAAATCATAGTGGTATAATTGTATAGTGTGTAAAGTCCCCTGACCTCAAACTTTCCTGAATATATTTCTGGAGTCTGATGAAATGGATTCAATGAAGCAAAACAATCTACATGGTGCATCCATTCACACAAAAGTCTCTCTAGGCAGAATAGCTATTGGGACCATTACATGCACCCATAATTATCTCTTGCAAATGAAAATATGCATTCATTCTGTTCATTGTCTGACTCATTTGATGTGACAGGCTTTTCTATTTGTAAATGAAATGATGCTTGCAACATTTCCTTTGGATAGCTGGTGTGTTGTTTAAATGGCTCAAACACAAGGAAAGCTCATGTCTCTTGGGAAAGGCTAGTATGGGCTATTTTGTCCAGTGTGGAAGATCTGATCTCTTTAAAGCCATCTGAACAGCTTATTTGCTTTAAGAAGATTGAATAAAATATCTGCTCTATAAAGATTTGACAGGCAAATGTTTTACATACATAAAGATGTGCATGTGATCTACACTGGGGGATAGCGTGTTTTGATTAGATTGGACTTTTAATGTATGAATTTATGGCAACTGTTGGAAAGTGTAAAATCAAAGCTAGGAAACAAGGAAGCTTTCAGATTTATACTCTCTTTCTAAAGAAGAAGAATCTTTATGCTTTCATTCTGTATATTGTTTAGAAATCCAGTCATGTCATCTGATTAGCTGCTAAAAGTGACAATTATTAGCCTGTGATTGTGAAATGGAAATGGTATCCAACTACAATTCTGCTGTACCTAGGATATTTATATTCATTTTTCTAATTGTGTGGGTACCATTTTTATCAATATTATTTGTGTGTGATGGAACAACAAAAAAATTAGCACAGAAGAAGTAACATATTCATATGATAAGACATGGCTTGTTAGCGAACCAAAAAGGGACAGTGATCAGCCATTGTATAATTGAAGACATTCTCTAATCCTAAACTGTTCTGAGGATAGCCAACCACAGCAATGGAAGAACAAATAAGATTTGTAACGTTGTCTGTTTCTCTGTCCTCTTATTAATCTAATGCACCAAGCTGGTGAATGCCAAGAAAAGTGGCTTAAAAGGTAGCTATGATGTCTTTATGCTACTTGCCAGTTCATTCTGTGAAGTTTCAATATATGCAACATTACAATAATGAGTCAAATGTCAAGATTGATTTGGAAATTATCTCTGGCTCTTTTTTTCTTCTCTTACCCTCTTTTCAATAAACAGTTGTAAGCATGTTCTGTGGAATCTTCAAGATGATCAATAGTCTGAGTTTCAGGGCTGGGAAATAGTGGTGATTTTGGTGTTATTCCTTGTACTACTCTGGAGTAAGATATTGTTCTTAATGTTACTCCTACTCCTACGCCTGTAAAAAAAACCTCTTACTCCTTACTCCTGCTCCTACTGTCCAACCCTGGGGAAAAGCCCCAGTTGCTTTGCAAGACTGGTGTGTGTGTGTGTGTGTGCGCGCGCACGCGCGCGTGCGTCTCTCTTTTCCTCCCAGTCCCTTTCCCAGTGCAATATAATAACATTTTTTTATGTTTTCATGTACAATATAATAACAGGAATAAGGAGTAACAAATATATTTTTGTTACTCCTTATTCCTACTCCTAATCCTGTAAAAATCTCTCACTTCTTAACTCTTTAATCTTTACTCCTACTCCTATTCCCTAGCCCTGCTGAATTTTAACAAAGACTGTATGTATGTATTTAGATACATTGCTCAGCTTAGTCTCTCCTAGGCTTGACGTCTACGTCTCTCTCCTCCGTTGCAACATGACATGAAAGTTTTGCTTCTGTTTAAGTTTAAATGGAAATTATCCTTCATCTGAAGTCTTAAGACTGCAGTCCTATTTTTCTTGTGTGCTGTTAGGCTCCTTCTGACTTATAATGGCCCCAAGGCAACCCTATCACAGGGTTTTGTGGGCCAGATTTGATCAGAGAAGGGGTTGCCTTTGACTTCCTCTATGGCTGAGAGAATGTGACTTGCCCAAGGCCACCCAGTGTGTTTCCATGGTTTAGCAGGGATTTGAATCCTCATCTCCAGAGTCATAGTCTACTACTCAAACCACTACACAATACTGGCCCATTTGCAATCATATACTAACTTTGTAAAACATAAGCCCCAATTGGAAGACATGTATAGGACTTTATCTGTTACTCATTTAAACTATGGTTAGTGGAAACAAGCTAGCTGGGTCTTCAAATTAAAATTCAAAATTCAAAAACTAGGTCTTGAAATTAAATGGTTTCCACTAACCATTGTTAATTAATTATACTTTGTTGGGATGCAGAGAAGATGGCAAGCTAAAGCTGAGAAATAATAAAAATGTACATTAATGAACTCTTTGCTGCAGCAGCATTGTGGGGCATGTATAAGCTATTACGAGAATTGCCTTCATAATGCTAAGTGTTTTTTGGATTTCAAGATACCACATTTTAGCCACCACAGGGGAATTTTAAAGAGAGTTCCAGTGCACTGGACCTTGCCATCTGAGACTTCT
The DNA here is from genome assembly GCF_019175285.1 of Sceloporus undulatus. NCBI lineage: Eukaryota > Metazoa > Chordata > Lepidosauria > Squamata > Phrynosomatidae > Sceloporus > Sceloporus undulatus. The sequence continues at coordinate 238,506,852 of NC_056523.1, forward strand.
GCCTCCAACAGAGGTAAAGCATTTTTTTCTAATATTGGCACTGATTCGCATGCTTTACCTCTGTACCACCTAACGTTTTCCTGATGCAAAACATGAAGACTTCTTGAGAAATTCAGTGTTCACTACCTACATAGGAGCCTGTGACTTCACAAAGGAAGGAGACATGCTGGATTGCAAGGAAACATCTTCCTCAAATTGCAAATGGACACTAAATTTCTTTGACTTTGAAAATCTACCAGTGACCACATGGTCAAAGGGGGAGGTTCCAGCCTGCCGATAGCCCTCCCTACCACCTAAATTAAGACCAGAAACAGAAAATGCAGGAATAACATCTTCAATTTTGTTCTCCTGTTTGCCTGATGAAGAAGCCAGTGTGACTTCGAAAGCTTATAACATGTAATTGTACATTTAGGTTGGCCCAATAAAAGTATCATTGGATGTTATAGGATTTGCTGTATGGCTGACACGGCTCCCCCTAAATGCTAAATAGTGTTAGTCTTATGTCCAAAATATTATGTAAATATGAAAGCTAAGATATACATTGTGAAGATATGCTTCCTCTCTCTGTTCAGTAGTCATAAATGGCTTCTGAAGATGGAAGATAGTTTTGAGAATGCCCCTACTATATTTGGCAGACAAGCCAGCATATGCCATTACAGCTACCACCATGAGCAATATAGAAGGAATCTCATGTGACAGATGCAGATTGGAATCAAAAGACCTACTTCAAGTGTGCACCATAGAGCTTGTGTTATTGACCAACAGGAACTTCAGTTGCACACATAAACAGGAAAAATTTGTGTTATCAGAATCATAGAGTTGGAAATGGCTTTATTGGTCATTGAGTCCAAGTGGGTCATTGAGTCCAACCCCCCGCTCAATGCAGGATCTCTAGCTAAAGCATCCCCAGCTGTCCAGTCTCTTTCTGAAGATGTCTAGAGAAGGAAACCATGCCACCTTTCTAGGCAATTGGTTCTGTTGCCAAATTACATTTACTGTTAAGAGGTTTGTTATGTTCAGCTAAAATCTACCTCCCTGCAACATAGGGGTGAAGCAAGCAGCTTGCCAGGAGCATCTGGAGGCTTCCAAAGTGGCCCGCTGTTATGATCCCAAATTGGCTGCCACCAGGAGCCACATTTAATCATCTCCATTTTGATCTGGTCCAAAGGAACAGATCACAGTGTTGCAGCGGCTTCTGGCCATTTTGGGGGCATGCATCATCTGGAAGCAGCTTCTTTTGGCTCGTGCATTTTGGTACTTAGAACTGGTCCTACCCTTTGGGACAGCAGAGAACAAACCAGACCTCTTCTCCCTGTGAGAGCCCTTGAAATATATTCATGTCACTACTCAGTCTTCTCTGCACCAAGCTGAACATTCCCAAATCCTTCAATATAACAATTCACTTTGAATCTCTCCTCAGTTTTGAAAATTAGTACTTGTTTGTCATATGGCAACCACAAGGGAAATAGATTGGGATGCGGTAATCTGTTATCTGTCTTTCTGCTCTTTTGGATGTTGCTGCAGTGTCTTTCAGCACAAACATACACAGTAAATTCCACTAACCAAAATAGGATTGAATCCTTAGTGATGCACTGTCAATTCATTAAATATATTATTTCTTAATTAACTTGATCTACTTGATCATTTTTCTGAATGTATGCTCTCTCTGGCTTTGCTTCGCAAACGAAGATTCAGGAAGGAGTGTCTTAAAACAGCCATTTTAAAGTTTGGCTTTGATGTTTACAGTTATACTGAATGAACAGGAGTTTATATGCAAGATATGGCTAAACTTTGTTCCTTTTTTGGTTCCTTTTGGTTGTGTTCTTTTAAAAAAAAATCTAGGAAGCCACTAGTATTTGACACAAAAATCTTATCATGCTTAGAATCCATACATGTATTATGTGTTTATGTTTGTGACAAAGATATGAAGAGAGAAAGAGCATTCACATGTATATAATATATATCATCTATCTATCCAGTTGATATTCTTATAACATATTCTAGTGTGAGGAATTTATTATATTTTTATTGTTCACAAAACTTTTATATTTATTATCCAATCATTTTGTATTACCAAATGCTTTTGGAGAATAATCACATCAGCTCTCTAACACAGTATCTAATAAGACTGATTTGCCATCAGCAATGTCATAATAAAATGCATTCAGGCTAAAGCTAGTTGCAGCTGGATTACTGTCTTCCATTTTCTCTGTGAATTCTCATTCAGTCCTGCTTCAACTTGATTAGGCAATGGCTAGAATAAATAATTTAGAAATTAATGTGTAAGGCTGAAAATGAACAGAAGAGGTAACAGATACAATATTGTAGAATAATGTGACAGTAAAATAACCTGAAGCTTCAACAATAAGAAGTAAAACTTTTTCTTCCTTAGACCCATGAAGACAGTTTCAAAAACCTGACACTGGTTTCTCTCTGATGTTGGGATGGGGAAAATATTTGGAAAATGGTCGAAAAGTAGGCTTCTTAAATGTTGGGAAATCATGATCAAGTGGCAGCTGGCAGTCCATATAGATCATGAAAAATGCACTTTTGTTTTTGCACAGAGAATGACATTTTCTGCACACAAAACCCAGCATTTTCAGCACAAATGTGCACTTTTCTCCCATAGAATTATTACCAAACTGCAACTAGTCTTCAAAACTGCACAGTTTTGAAAATGTGGAGAATTGTTTATTACATTCTCCATTTTACTACTCAAAATATTGTACTGAGCAGGTTTCACCTCTGCAATAATTTTACTTTGTGTACTGCCTTGGATAAAAAACAAAAACAAAACCCTTTTGGGAGTGTGGTTTGCTGTGGTAGGGAAAAGCATCTACTCTTGGTATTAACTTCCTGAATCTAGGTAGTTCTCTTGCTAGGAAGCAACAATGGCACCCATTGCTCCTTTTTTGTCACTGTTGATTTATCTGAGAGATCCTAGATTATGGCAATGACAAATGTTTTGATGCTGACCTAAGAAGGAGACAAGTGAACAAAGGAAAACTCTTTTTGCCTCTCTTTCAGCTCTGATCTCACCATGGAGACTAGTTCATGCAAAAGATGCCAGGAAAATTTTGTCAAACAGTCTCAAATCCACTGGGGTTTCATAAAAAGGAGAAGAAGCTTTTCCAAGTCTCTATATTCTTCTCTATGGCTTGAAACAAAATGCACACCAAAGAATTCATGATTTAACTTCTGCTCAGCCTCACTAGCCCTTCCACTCCCCAATCCATTTATTTATCTATTGATGCTGATGGGGAGAGGGAGAGAGATGACTACTACTACTGTACTACCACTACCACTATTTCTTCTCCCCCTCCTTCACCTTTTCCTCCTCCTCACTCATGATCTGGGTAGAAGCCCACTACGATGCAAAACCTAGTTTATACTGGAATATATAATTGTAACAATTTTGGGGCTTATTTCTCTGTTAATGAAGCTACTAAACTAGGGAAGATTTCTAAAACCAGGGTTAGATGTTTGTAGTAAAACTTACTTTTGTAGCCTGGATGTATCTAGCAGTTGCACATTTGGGCAAATAAATCAAGGGGTTTTTTGTTTGTTTGTTTGTTTTTCAAATTGCAGAATGACTTTTTATTCCATGGTATTGGTTTGCCAAAGAAACCTGTCAAAACCAGACTTCAAGCATACATAGTTGTTATTCCTGCTAGTTGTAGTTTGGACGCATATGTCTGTCTTCCTTTGAGAGCTTTTGAAATTTATTGGTGAAGAAACAATCCAAAATCCTATATTCTTTTTGTAATAGATGATTATTTCTTGCTCAGCTAATGTTTTCTATTATCTTCTGTCCTGATTGCCTTTCTGTTTCTTTTGCCCGATGGTGTTCCTGGATTAGAGGTGGGCCAAGTCATTTGTGACTACTGGACTGTACAAATTTTCTCTCTTTCTATGACAAGGCCTCGGCAGTTATTGATGTTCCTCCTTGGTCATCAGTTGAGCATGAAATCTGTTTACAAAACAGACTCAAAAGTAGACATGGAATGGCATGCATAAGCTCAGTGTATTACTGATGCTTCTTTTTAGTGACTTGTTGGTGTTTCATCTATACAATCCAGTTACTACAACAGTGGCCAAATTTCCTTAATATAAGTGTACCTTACCAAGTTCAGACATAAGTGCGACAAATAAAGTTGCCCACCCTTTATGGCTCAGTTGTGCTCTTCAAGGATGGCAAACAACATATCTACTGAGCCTTTTATTTTAAACCAAAAGTAATGAATGTTCAAAAACCACTAGTGTTTCTGCTTAACTCATATTTGATCGTCTACCGTAATGAACAAAAAGAAGAGTATGTATTAGGTTTCCATGATGAAGGCACAAATCCTTTCATTGATTTTTCAAGGATGACTGCAAGGCATGTGGTGATAACTTTGCCATAATCAATTAGAAACTCACTAGAAGACATAAATTAGAAATCAATTAGAAACTCACTACAAGACATTTGCTTTTTGTGCAATTAAATGTTAAACAAAAAGAGGGGGGCCATTAAACTTTATTAAATGCATTTGTCCTCCTCACTAACATCTGACATGGTGCCCTTGTTTTCCTTACCTTTCTTTAAATACCTTTTGTTTAGTATGGTAAGGAGGATTATTATTCAAGAAACATAGAACTAGTCACATGATTGTCCTTATTTTCCCTTATTTTCTGGTACTGGTAATGAATGGTTAGTGGAAATCTAATACCCTATTATTTTATATTATTTAGAAGAGGATAGTCTTTTTCTTTCTATACTGGAACTCAGCATTCTGGCTGGTTGAAATCAGTAAGTGAAATTCAGCCCTAATAATGTCATTCTTTGCTTGTGGGCTTCTTTGCACTGCTGTAATGCCTGTAGAAGGCATATTAGGTAGCATTCAGCTGTAAAGAATATTTGCTGTACACAAGGCTTGCTTTCCCCTTCCATTTCTCTAGCAAAGGGTCGCCCCGGCCCTTTGGAACACGCTGCCCATTGAGCTCCGCTCGGCCACCTCCCTGGCCCAATTTAGAAAGGATCTTAAAACCTTTCTATTTCAAGATGCATTCCCCGACTAGAGTCCAGTGGGCCTCCCTTCCTCTTCTGTGGCAAAGAGGACAGGCTAACAGGGCTTTTATTCTGTTTATGTATTGTTTAACTTTATTGTTTAAGATGGTCGATGTATATGATGTGTTTTATTGTTTTAACATGCTGTAAACCGCCCTGATCTTCGGAAGGGCGGTATAAAAATAAAGTTTTTTATTATTTTATTTATTATTATTATAGTTTCAACCAATCTCTATTACCTTATTTCCTTTGAAGAAAGTCATTTGCATCCTTCTCTTCCTTTCCCAAGAGCATGTCCTAAAATGTTGTGACTGATCAGTTTGTGTTGATTTGCCTTAAAGATGATAGGAGCTCCATTTCTGACTTGTCCCCTTTGCTTTAGTTCCCTTCAGAAAAATGCTGTTTAGTTAACAAAATATATAAATAAAAATAAAATGCATTAAATTTTGGGCAAAATAAGGATGCATCTACACTGTAGAAATAATGTAGTTTGACACAGCTCTAAATGCCCTAGCTTTATCCTATGAAATCTTGGGATTTGTAGTTTTACAAGGTCTGTAGCCTTATCTGCCAGAGTGCTGGTGCCTCACAAAACTACGCATCTCAGGATTCGGTAGGATGGAGCCAATGGCAGTTAAATAGGTGTCAGATTGCATTATCTTCACAGTGTAGATGCACCCTAAGTCACTGCACTGTAGTGATTCTAATCAGACCAGCAATTTTAAAAATCCTGTCAGGCTTTCCCAGCATTCAGCCATTTAAAAATGGCTATTTTTCAGCCATTTAAAAAATAACATTTTGTAGCATTCTTTTTTTATCCCTAGTCTTAGTTTTCCTGAGATCCAAAACACGCTTTAGAAGAAATAAACTAGTTTGAGACTTCTTTGGCTCCCCTTGCTCAGTGCTAGGGAATTATAGGAACTGCAGTTTTATAAGACATTTAGCCTCCTCTGTTGTAGCTCTGGGGCTATAATAAACTACAGTTCCCAAGATTCTCTACCATTGAGCCAGGACAGTTAAAGCAGTCTCAAACTGGATTATTTCTACAGTGTGTTTTGGGCCTATGATTTAGTCCAGTTCCTAACTGTAAAGTTTATATACATATTGGATGAGAATTTATTAAGAAGTTCAAGTGCACCAATTCTTATGCCTCCACTGGAAGCCTCTTACAATGAGGAACATCCAAACCATCGCCCCCTCCCCCAAGCATTGCAGAATTAGTATTTTTTGAGGAACAGAACATTTCACCCATAGATAGTGGTATTTTAGCTCTCGAGTCAGTATAACTCCAGATAAAAGTAGAGGATGAATCTAACAGGTGAGCAGCTGGGTCAGAAAGGAGGAGCCCTTAGGCGCAGATGCTTCTTGGGAAAAGGTGATTCCCATGGAAGAGTCCTCCAAGGAGGACTGTGGAAATATCTACAACAGAGTTTAGGCTGAAATCAGGTTGCTAAGGTACATAAGTCTCAATTCTTCATTGTCAGGGCTTCTGAAAATATTGTCTGTCCTGAGTTCCTGCAAATTTTCCTCTTGTATTGATTTACTTGCTTTTGGGACTGGCTCACCTAGAAACAGGTATGATACAGATCTCCATGGGCTGATTAGAGCTCCACTTTAAACTTTGAAATAAGCAATACAGTAAGGTTAGTACTGTATATTCTGCAATTTGGCTGCTTCCAGATTGAAATAAAACACTGAAGAAAGACTAGTGGTATTGCCAGAATATCACAGTAAGCATTCATCTTTATGTAGAAATAATAAGAAATAATAAAAATACTATTGACCAGTCAGTCAGACATTAGTACCAGGAAAGGTACGAGGAAAGATCATTAAATCATCAGAGGGATTTAGAAAGTAATGCTGTGGTTACTAAGAACTAGCACTGGTTTCTTAAAAGCAAGTCATGCCAGATTTTAATTATCTCCCTATTTTTTGGAAAGAGTTTCAGTCTTGGTGGATCAGGGGACTGCTTTGGATGTAGTATATGCAATACAAGGCTGCATCAACAGCAGTATAACGTCCATATGGAGAGAAGTCATAGCACCACTGTGTTCCACTTTAATCAGACATCACCTAGGAAAACATATCTAGTCCTGGGCACCATAGTTTAAGAAGGATACTGACAAGTTAGAATGTGTTCAGTGGAGGGGAACTATGACGGTCTGGAAGCTGGATATGTTTACCTTGGGGAAGAGAAGACTAAGATATGATGTGATAGCTGTCTTTAAATATTTGAAGGTATAATATAGAAGGTGGAGCAAGTTTATTTCCTACTGCTCCAGAGGCATGAACAAATTAGGGTTGCCATAGCAGAGGACCTCCGAACCGGGACAAATGTAGGAGAAGGTTCAAAAATGTAGGACCTTTTTTTTTCCTTTCCTACATTTTTGAAGCTTGTCCTCCTTCTCCTTCCCGGCTTGGGAGGAAGCCTCGGGCTGCTCCCAGGCCGGGAAGGAGCGTGGGGGGCCGCCTGTCATCACGGCCATCGCCGCGGTGGCAAGCGGCCTCCTCCTCGGCCTCGCAGAGGCCTTGGAGGACCCCACAGCCAGAGCTCCGATCGCGGAGCCGCTTCCAGGGCCTCCGGAGGGGCCTGGGGAGAGCTTCTCCCAAGGCCCAGAGGCCCTGGAGGACTGCTCCGCGATCGCGGAGCCGCTTCCAGGGCCTCCGGAGGGGCCTGGGGAGAGCTTCTCCCAAGCCCCAGAGGCCCTGGAAGAGTGCTCCGCGATCGCAGGAGCCGCTTCCAGGGCCTCCGGAGGGGCCTGGGAGAGCTTCTCCCAAGCCCCAGCCTCCAGGCCCTTGCTGGAAGGGGGGTGTCCCGGGGGCGGGGCCAAACCGGGGCGGGACCGTGTGGACCCGCCCCAAACCAGGAAAGTCCCGCCCCCAGGCGGGATATGGCAAGCCTAGAACAAATGCATACAAATTAGAAGAGATTTCACCTAAACATTCCGAAGAACATCTTGACTGTAATAGCTGCTAAACAGTGGCTTTGACTGCTTTGGAAGGTGATAGATTTTCCTTCTTTGGAGGTCTTTAAACAGAGTTTGGATGGCAATATCTCAGGAGTGGTTTAGCAATGCTTTCCTATGCATCAGGAATTTGGACTAAATAGATGTTGAAGCTGCTTTCTACTCTATGGTTCTATACTTGTTGAATGGCAATGCCTCAGGATGGGAGAATATGAAAGGAGGATTTGTGTCTATTTAATTAGTGATCCATTGTCTGCTGGGAAAGCCCCTGACTTTGGGTGATGTTTATTTGCATGTGCTTTTGATTTTGGTGTTTTTCAGAACTGGTGGCCAAACTTTGTTTATTTTCAGGGTTTCTTCTTTCCTGTTGAAGATGTCCAGGTATTTGTGGATTTCAGTGGCTTCTCTGTGCATTCTGACCCGATAGATGTTAGCATGGTCAAGAATTTCAGTGTTTTCAATTAGCATTTTATGCCCAGGGTGGTTTATAACATGTTCTGATACTGTTGATTTTTCTGGCTGGTCTAATGTGCAGTGTTTCTCATGTTCCTTGATTCACGTTTGAACACTGCATTTGGTGGTCCCTATGTAGACCTGTCTGCAGCTGCACGGTATGCGGTAAACTCCTGTGGCTATGAGAGGGTCTCTCCTGTCCTTCACTGAGCGGAGCATTTGCTGGAATTTCTTGGTCAGTCTTTAGATCATCTGGTGGGTGTGTTTCCTCATCAGTTTTCCTATTTTGTCTATCACTCCTTTGATGTGTGGTAAAAATACCTTCCCTTTGGGTGATTGTTTGTCTTCACTCCTGTGGCTTTTTCTGGGTCTGGCAGCCCTTCTGATGTCTGAGCTGGAGTAACCATTAGCCTGTAGAGTCCAGTCTAGGCACTTCAATTCAATCCCTAGAGAGGTGTTCTCTCGGGTAAAAACATAGTATTTTTGTTATTTGAGGTATTTCCATATTCATGGGGGCTTCTGTGCCCCTAATCCCAGAGAATGTGGAGGGATGAGTGTACTCTTTGCTTATCCTTCATTAGCAGCAGTGGCAAAAATAAATAAATAAATAAATTTTAAAAATGGGAAAGTGAAGGCACATGTAGGTGTAACATGAGGTACTTTTTATATTGCCATTCTTTTGTCAATCTAGATTCCATTCCTACCTTACACCAAGGTAAAGTTACATTGACCTTCCCTAAAGGCACCAAGATTTTCTGAGCTGTTGATCAGTACAATGTATTTGTTTCAGCATTTTTTTTAAAAAAAATGTACTGCTCTGTCCCTTTCAATATCCTTCATCCCCTGGCTATAGTATTCTCTCTATAAAAAAGTTAATTTCAATATTTTTGTACACACACAACTTTTACATGTATTGTTTCTTTACCCTCCAGTGTTTTTGGTAGAAGGTATTGCTTAAGCTATGTTCAACACTATGAAAGAGCAGCCATTTGCTTATGCAACAGGACTTTCCCAAGTATTTCTCATGCACTCTTATTCTCTGTATCTTTTTGTACATTTGGGCGGGTTATAGACCGCCATTTCGGATGTCCTCAGGACGTCCCATTTTAAAAAGGGGGCGTCTCTTCTAGACGCCCCTTTCCCTATCACGGACTCAGTCCGTGACAAATGGCAGCAGCCGTTCCACACATAGCATCCAGACAGGTCGTGGCGGTTATGACATCGCGGGTGCGCCATGGGAAGAAGCTCCATTTTGGAGCTTCTTTTTTGTTCTGCGAGGGAGTCGTGCAGTTTGTATGCTGCGACTCCCTCGCGGAGCAAAGAGCAGCGCCGGCAGCAAAGCGGCGGTCTGTAAAATGCCTTTGTTTCACAAATTACAAATCCCTACTTTCCCCCTTAAGTTGCCTCAGAAGTGGATTGGTACTTTGGAAGTGTGGATCAAGTGTTTCCTATTTTACTTTCAAAATACATCACTCTTGATTAACATTTTGCTGTTGGAAGTCTGGAGTAAAACATGTTTCAGGAGCATACACATGGGCTTGTTACTCAACAATTTAAAAGCAAAGAAAATTCCAGCCACTCTATTCAGCTCTATTTTGCACCATAGTTTGTTCCTCAATGAGTACGGTCCAAACTGAGGTTAAAGTATGTTGTAGGTCAGGACTAGAGCAGAATAACTTGACAGCATTTGTCTGTATCTCGCCTTGTTCATATCCAATGTTCCTGGCTTCGTCATTCGCATGACTTCACTAGTAGTATTTGGAAAAAAGCACTTTCTCATTCCAGATGTATGTGTTTTCACAGCCTGAAATACTAAAAGCTTGCTGTAGACATACAAGCTATCAAAGAGGTTTTGCTTAAAGGCCAAAGGGTCACCAAGGGAACATATTAGTGTATTTTCTGGCTAGTTAAAGTCATGACACTATGAAAGCATGCAGGGGAAAGAAGCATTACAGGGCTCCAGGTTGCGTAATGTCGACGATAATGAAAGCCACTTGGGGCACAGTGCCAAAGACTTTGCTACTGTTAATAGCTTATGTCTGTGGAGATTGAACAGAGCATGGTGTTTAAATATCTGTAAAATACTTCACCTTTATTTCTAGCCTGCCACTATGTGGCATAGTGGGACATAGCTTTTCCTATGCAAAGTTTCCCAAAGTTATCAAGAATGTTTTTGAAACAATATGTTGAAGGTAGAAACTTCATGCCACATTAGAAAGAAGAAGAGGAAAGACCACTCAGTTGGCTTTTCATTCATCTATTATTCCATGGGCTTGATCTGTCTTACATTTTAGGCCTCCTGAATAGCAGTTTTAAAGCTGAAAAAAGTACAAGGTGAATGGGGTAATTGTGTGGGGGGGGGTCATACTTTTCAGTTTGTTGGGGTCATGTGTGTCTTTCCCCCATCTCTGCCTAACTGATGTGTACAATAAACTGACTGACTATATGATTTTGTGCCTAGACTAAAAACTACACCATGCATTGCTAAATATGATCATATCTAGAATCTTTTCAGATGTACAACCTGTACTTGTACATATTGTAAGCAGGCCACACAAAAATAATACAACTTGTTCATGCACTCACATCAAGATTGCTTTCTGGCAGTGTTTTATAAATATCCTTGGCCACCATCCACATTTGTAAAACATCACACATTAAAAATTTATTGCAGTCTTGTCTATAGTTGCATCAAGACGAATTTTGTCCAATTCAGGAGTATATATGTTGGATGGTTAATGCAGAGTGTGAGAAAAGAACCAGGCTGAAGAAAATGAGAATTGCAGATGTTTTTGCAATTATAGAAGTACAAAATAAAAGAATGGAGAATTCTTAATACGTTGTTTCTACTTCAGAAGCAAGTCATGGTAACGCAGAATGCCAAATTCTACACACATATTTTGATAGGTAGAATTTCAGAAGTACAGTATTCTTCAGCATACATTGAAGGAGAAAAAGAACTAGTTAGCCTAATGAATGTAAACCAAGGGATGAAACAGATGGTCCCCTTCCAAAGACCATTTGAGGCTGCGGCAAACACACGCTGCTGCCCCAATCTGCCTTGAAACCAGCCGAAAAAGGACCGGCAAAGATCCACTCCTTTTTCAGCCAGGGAAAGGGGGGGATTTCCCCGTCCCACCGCAGTTCCATGGTGGCTTCAAGCTGCTCTGGTGGTGTGCCTCATATAAATGCTGGACTACCAGAGCACCTAGAAGCTGCCTACATTTGGGTGGCTGCCCAACTTCCAGGCAGCTTCATGGCAGCATGGGAACATGCAGTGTATAAACACTGTGCTTCCAAGCTGCCCAGAAGGTGGCTTTAAAGGGTCTGTTCTGGCGTCATGGTGAATTGAATAGACTATCTAGATTATTGCACTACACTCTTATAGTCCTGCTATTCTTCTTTAACTGCTTGGCCTGCCTCCTGTTGCATTCTGGGATTTGCAGTTTAGGGAGGGGCATTTAGAATTCTCAGCCAGAGAGCTTTTAGGCCTAACTGAACTATAAACCCCAAATGCAACAGGAGGCAGCCAGAGCGGTAAAAGTGGAATAGCAGCACTGTAAAAGTGTAGTGTGGTAATGTGAACAGTGAAGATTTTCAGACCAGCACTTAAGTGCTGGTAAAACACAGCTAAAACATTTAGGAAGTGTGCATGTGTGAAGCCTGATAATGCTTCCTAAACATCAGGAAATCATTGGCTCCCTTCCAGCATCCCTTAATCATTTGGGAAGAAGCAATTTCCTATGAACAGAAATTTTGGGTTCAAAGGAATGTGCCTTTCCTGGAACAATTCCAGGACGCTGGAGGGGAGCTAATGATTCCCTAAACGTTTTAGCTGCGTTTTACCAGCTGGTCTGAAATGACTGCCAATCAACATAAAGGTTAGATACCTCAAGGCTCTCCCATGCATTAAATGAGAATGGCTACCATTTTGGGTTAGAAGAATAGGAACGATAGCTGCTTTTAGCTTTTAATGCCCTCCTTTCTCCTATAAGGATGGGTCTGCCACTGAGCCACATGATACTTTCAGTCCAAAGCTATTGTCCACTGAATGGGAATAGAGATTCCACACCAGTTACTCCCTCAAATTCCCATCTGAGAAGGAGGGACATGTTTAGACAGCATGTGAAATGTGGGGAATAAGATCCCATCAGTGTTTCCTTTTCCTCCTTTCCCCCTTTGATTGAGTCATTTAATGGAAGGAAAAGTCAGATGAGGGTCATTTTGAAGTTGTTGGGTTTTTTTAAGTAGCACATGGATCTTCTCTTTGTATTTTTTTTCTTTTTCTTTGTCCTCATAATTTCTTCTAAGTCTCAGTCTGGCTTGTGAAGATACAGTTTCTCCATTGTCTCATTTCCCCTTGTTTTCTTGGGATGATTTGTGCCGCTTGATCAGTGAGTAGGTGGCATAGCAGTAAAGCAAAGAGAGATTGTGGTAGATCCCTTCTGATGGTTTCTGGGGTGGATTTTACCTTGGAGTGTTGTTCCTGGAAGTTGTATTTCTCTCTTGCTAGTAGTGGTGGAACTCTGATGAGTTTGTCCAAAGGCTAAACAACAGTTTGCAAGAGGCCCAGAGTTTAGACCCAGCCCCACCACCTTCTTGTAGAACATTTTGCTGGAGAATATGCCTACAGCAGGCTGGAGAGGAGACACTTTTTTCTGTTAATCAGCTGGGCCTTCTGGCAATGCCTGAGACTAATAGCCCTGAATCTCTCTTCATAGAATGCAACAGAAAGGGCCTTGGAATATCCTTTCCACCAAAATAAAGAGCAAGCATGACCATTGTAAACAGTAGGAACTATCTAAAGATTTATAGGAAATTATGAGAGTTGTGAATGACAGTTGAGATGATTGCGCTCCATTGAAATCAATTCACATTACAAATTATCCATATCTGTTCATCCCTTCCCATTTTCTAGAAGTTTCTGTTGACTAATTTTGTTTATTATTTTGGAACTGACCTTACAGTTAGACAGAGTGACACAGCTTTGTTAAATAATGGATTTGGGTTGTTATGAGTGGTCAGCAAAATGTTCATACCGGTCCCATAACTAGAGAAAGGCATGGCATAAATTAATTAAATAAATATTATTGTATTTTTGTACCAGAGAAGGTAAGAGGTGCTTTTCTACTTCATGTGCCAAAATAACTTGACTGGTTTTAGCTATGCAATTTGACATGGATGAGAAAGAGGCAACACTTATGTTCTTCCTTTAGCAGCAAAATATTTTCAGCTGACTGAGAGACTGAAACTGAGTCTTTTGATCCAGTAAAGCAGCGCATGTGCAAATATATCTGAAATTGCCTAGGAAGGAGCATGCACCTCCTTTAGGCAGCTTACAACATTTGGATATCAGGATATAACCTTTGTCTATTTGCTTGGACTGCTAAAACAAGATGTATAAGGGAAATAGTTTTGTTTTCATTTTTCAACTCATTTCAGAATATGAATATGCAAGATCAGCTTTTAATAAACTTCAAGACTAAATTTAAATAAAATTCCATTGGAAAGTGAGAGGCTGATGGCTGCCTGTGGCTATATTAAATACTTCCCTTTTTAAAAGTTGCATTATCATCCATTCAGTTGACACAAAACCCTTCATTGTACAATTGAACTGCAGGATTTTTTATTTTATTTTATTAGAGTAAAGACCTTGTTTGAAAAGGTCTTTGCTGCAACTCACAATTTTCTTGTTCATTACTCTCTGAACCATTTATTTGCTCATTAATGTATATGTGCATTCTTTAGAAGTACCATTTGAAAACTGGTGCTGCTGGTATTAAGATTTTTTTTTGTCGACAAGGCCATCACTATCTGGAAATGGTCTGATCCTTTGTCATCACTCTGTCATATAGGTACATGCAGAAAACACTTTTCCATCTTCTGTGATAGCATTGGAATCATTATTGCAGCAGTTGGCTCTGATACGCTTGCACAGACACAAATTGAGTCCGACAGGACTGATGTCTCATGGACTTTGCTGTCATTTGAAATGCTGGCACAAAGATGGTAGCGGTGAAAGAAAAAAGCTGGTACTTTCAGTCTATTGCCTATGAAGGGTCCGTGTGTGTGTGTTTGTGTGTGTGTGTGTTTATAGTAACAATAGAATCAAGAGTTGATTTTGATTTCTGGCATCTTGTTTTTCTCAAGAAAATATTACTTTTTGTTCTGTGCTAGTATCACTCACAAATTTGGAAAAATCTGTTCTCTACAATGGTTATATTATTTTACTTCTTCCCTTTTCATTTTAATTTTTCCTTCATGCAGATAACCTTTGCACTGTGATACAAATACTATTTTCTTTATATTGTGCTTATTTCAGACCTAGAAAAGCATACGTCTTAGCAGTATGATGAATCCCCAATTAAATGACAGACTTCAAAATTTCCTGTTGGCAGTGGGTGCATTTTCGAGTTTTGTTTCCAACATAGCCTTGGAAGGAGTAAAAATAGTAGGGCAAAATTGATTCCTTCTTAAAGGCAGATGCTCACACTGTATTATTCATTAGTTCTTATACAAGATATAAAATTAAACTGACTGAACTGGAATATGGAATCTTTATTCATAATTTATTTGTGAATTACATAATTCACATATAGTGGTAAATCAGAGAGGAAACAGTAACTTTGGGTGGGTAGAGAGAAGGATTTTAAGATGCCAAACCAGATAAGACTGTTGAATTAATCCTCAAATACCAATATCCTAGCCTAGCAGATAGGGCATTAGGAAGAGAAGCAGATTTAGCTCTGTCATTCTTACCTGATGCAAGGAAATCAGCTTCCAATATGTTGCTTGTTAGCAGGCCTTTGTCCTAGAGGTTGAATCCTTCTCTAAACCCTTCTTTAGAGTATCTGTAATGGCTTATTCCAGTTGAAGTATTAAAGTGGGACTTCATTAGGAATGACAGCTCAATCTCAATGGTACGCTGCTAAGAAAAGAAAATATGTTGAAGCACATGGGAACACTTGATCAGAATGTGGGTTGCAGGATGCCTTGCAAAAGGATGTTCCTTGGCTTTGGCTTTTTCTTTTTTCTTTTTTTGTAATCACTGTTAAAATGTGCAGCTCTTGAGGTATTTTGCCAGGCTAATCCCAGTCTTTGGGAATGGAATCTAATGCTTTTATCTTGCCTGTTAAAAATGTGTTTGTTTTTTGTATTTTCAGAGGAAGAAGCAAAAACATTCTGAACATCTTTCTCTCTCTCTCTTTCTTCCTCTTTGCAGGCTTTGAAAATTCTTCATCTGGAATTTCAGATTGGAGAAACTCGCAGTGGCTTCTAAGCCAGTGACCAAAGCCGCCAAAGCATGCTGGTGCCAAACTGTCGGATGATGCATATAGCCAGGCCAGTAGTAGTGCTCCTGTGCTTTCTACTCTGTGCTGATGCTGAAAGTAAGCTCCCTTTCTTTTCCTTTTTATTTATTTCTCTCCCTTGTAAAATAAAATAAAATAAAATAAATCTTGGCCATAATGAACAGTTTTGTTTTCAGTTGGCACGTTCGGAGGGCCTCTGAATAAGCTTCCTTTTGACTCAATCTTGAGACACTGTGGGATCCTCCTTGGCTCTCAGCCAGTGTTTGAAAGGGATTATTTACTGACTTCCTTACTATTTTTTCTTCTTGTTAATACCCTTTTTCTTATGCATTGGAGGGTTCCGACTGCTCTTTATTTGTTTGTTATCCATCTTTTCAAAGAGACAATGATAGCAAAATTGTGTAGCCAAAACAAAACCTAACCTAGCTTGCCAGAAGGCAAACATCACTTAGTCTTATTAGGTATTTTTCAGTTCCTTGGATATTTTCTTTTCAAGTTTTGGGAAATAAACAATGCGGCGTTCAGGCCAATTAAAATTCCAGGTCCTTTGTGTCTGTCACAGCAGCTGTTCTAATGTATTATTTCCAACAGCTGTCGTGGAATACACGGTTTGAACAAACCAAGCAGAACTGACAACTTTGAGGTTGGGCTTTAGAGTGTGGAGACTTGGGTGTACTGCAGGCACCTAGGTTCTAAGTCCGGAACTCATGGTTTGGTACTTTAGGGTTTTGGTCAATTAGCTTGCCAATTAATGAGAAGATAATATCTCCTTTTTAATTAGGAAATCATTAGGTCTGCCTTGTTTACATGTGTTCTTTCTCCCAGCTGTTCTCTGGTTTTCTGCAGTGGGGCTGGAGAACAGCTTGCTTGGATTTGTTGTGAAGCACATGTATTGAGAGGCAGGTGTGTTGATATATTTTGGTGATGTCACTTAATCTTGTAATGTTTTCCACTGGCAGCTTCTTTGGGTTAATTTTAACATAATTAGTAATGCTTTGCATTAATAGATTAGATTTTTATTGGGATCTCATGAGTATCCTGTCTGTGGGAACATCAGAGGGGAACCTATTATCTATGCAACCTTTCTATATATGAACCAGTGAATAGCATTACTGGACAACAATTTATGCTTCCGATCCTGTCAGAAATTTTATAATGGCCTTGTAACAGCTTCGTACATACATGCTCATGGGGATTTCCTCATGTGTTAAGTGGCCGGGAACTAAGATCATAGCTCAGTGTACAGCAGTGAGCACCCATTAACTTTAGTTACCGTATATACCTGACTATAAGTCAACCTCATGTATAAGTCGAGGGCAGGTTTTGGGGCCAAAATTATGAATTTTGATATGACCCATGTATAAGTTGAGGGTAAAACTTAGGGGCATGCAACAAAGGATGTAAAGAATGAAGGAAAGGAAAATGATCTCAAAGAATAGTTCTATTTTCCTATCCAAGTATTCAAAAAGGTCAGAAGTAGGACCAGAGTGGAGAGAATAGAGGAGGTTGGTGCTTCTTTTAGGTTCTCCTAGGATGAACTAAGCTCTTACCTTTTGCCACTCTACTCAGAGAGGGAGATGGATCGTATTTTGAGTTAAGGTACAGGACTTGCATTGACCCATGGATAAGTCGACCCAGGTTTTTTAAGTCAATTTTTGACTCAAATTTCTAGACTTATACACGAGTATATACAGTACTTGCCTTTTGTTGTCCTTGTAGGTCCTTGTTATTCAGGCAATTTGTGAAGATGCCTTCAGGAAGATGGCCTTATATTGTTAATGTGCTTTTATTGATTAAAATTAATGCTAATGAAGGGATGTCTTGATCCTCTTAATTTTTGTTACTATGTCACATTATTATTTCTGTTCATCTGATATAAGAATTGAGCCATGCACAGTTATAGCACAGTCTGAATTTTGTTTGAGAGAACCCAGATATCAGTGACACCAATGCTATTGTCATTAGGATTGTAGCTTGCCTTACTGTATATACTCGACTATAAGTCAACCTCATGTATAAGTCGAGGGCAGGTTTTGGGGCCAAAATTATGGATTTTGATATGATCCTTGGTTAAGGGTAAAACTTAGGGGCATGTAATGAAGGATGTAAAGGACGAGGCAAAGGAAAACAATGCCAAAGAACTTATAAAATTCCAGTAGATATAATTATTCATGCTGATACTAAACAGTGGATAGATAAGTGAGCAGAAGGGGGTCTGTCCTTCCAGGGTAGATCTTTCACCAGGGGATGGTTTTATATATATATATATATATATATATATATATATATATATATATATAT